>NC_087555.1:37239236-37557450 GCF_036250125.1 Pseudopipra pipra | reverse complement strand
AAATCCCCATCTCCTGCTGAATTCAGGGAAACATTTATTTCCTCGCTGGCTTTCCCAGCTTGGCAGCACAGGAAAGGTTTGGGTGGCAGTACCTGTGACGAGCTGAGTTAAAGCCACGTTCCCTCAGAGCACACAGAGTTAATTCTCCACGTTAGGAAGCAGAACTCCCTCTCTCACACCCTATAACAGACACAATTCCGGGAGCTGAGCGCATTCACACCACCTTGGGAGCACACAGAGCACTAGATTTCACTGAGGGAGCATAAACTCGTTGCCCTGCTTTGCAGGAAGCTTCTCACTTCCACAAAGTTCAGCCAAACTCCTCCTCATCTTCTGACAGCTCTTGTGCTTCCAAATCAAATCACTTCTTATCTCCTTCCGTTCGTCTAATTCCACTTTTCTCCTTCTCCTGACACGCTGGTTTTGGCAGAGGAGCACACTCTGCCAGTTTGCCATCTGGTCCTCTCTTCTCGTACGACATCACTTCCCTGAAGAGACTTTCCACGGCACTTCAGAAACTTGTTTTATCTTTACCCATCCCTTCCAGGATTTGTCCACTAATCTCTGAATTACCTTTTTACCCTCCTCTTTCCGTGCCTGGAGGACCCTGAATTGCTGTATTTTGTGGAAGTGCTGAACGCTCCGTGCCTATTTTGTCCCGCTCTGCTTCGGTGGAAATCTCTGACAGCTTTTCTAAAAGCAAGAATCATTTAAATTCACTCAAAATGTATATTCTGCCCATCCTTGTAGAATGCAAAGATTCCTGCAGAATAACAGTCCCAATTGGATGCCTGCTCCGATTGCAGCTCCCTGCTGGAGCAAACTGTGTGTTTTTATATACAGTGACTAAATGCAAACACTTGCACATTTAGAATTACTTATTTTACTCCAAGGCTCGGAACAAAAGTCTTCTAATCAGCAAGGTGGTCTTAATTTCATGTCTGTTTTTTTTTCAGCAGACTAAATAAAGCCCTGCCAGTAAATATTGACGATCAAATTACTTCTAGAAATGTATTTTTTTGTCTGTTTTTTCTTATTCTCTGATAGACACTTAAATAAAATAAGCACATAACATTGATTTCTGCTCTGCTACATTTATGCAATGAATTAAAAAGTATAAAATAGAACAGAAATGTCCCCATTATGTAAAATTTGCCGGCCCACTATGTATAATTTTCTGAAGTCTTTTGAGACAGAGTTACAGGTCTCACAGCCTTGACTTCAGCAGCTCCACAGCTTGGAAAATACGATTTTCTGTGTTAGTTTTTATTCACTAGTTAATATGCTTTAACATTTTCTCCCAAATGTCTTGTCTAAACTATTTTTAAAAGAGCTCACAGTCTGCTACCAAAAGTCTAGTTCAGTATTACAGTGAAAACTTAAGAAATCTGGAGATACATTTGACATCCTGAACTGCAAATCACTCCCTTTGTGCTCTGCGTGGCTGTGCAGCCTCGGTGTCCTATTATGGGGATGAATTTAAAGGAGAGATTATTATCATACTTCCATCCACATGAATTCACAGGATTCCTGGTGTGAATGAAGAAAGAAAACAGCCAAGCCAAATTCTCCTTGTGTTCTAAGTCTCGGAGATAAAACAAATGCTGCTGAACATAAGGTTTTAAGGCCAAATCCAAAAAAGGATTCAGTGAGTGAGGCAGACTCCAGTGCCTAAATCCAAAACTGCACGACCAAAATATCCTCAGCTCCGCTGGGGAAGGAAGGAAAATGTCCTGGCCATCCCCCCTGTGCTGGTTTTCAGCTTCCCTGTGTGCCCAGCTGCCTCAGCCTGACAGGAGATGTCTGGCTCTCCCTGGGAGCCAGAAAGGAAGAGGAACGGCACGAAGATCCTGCGAGTGAATCCTCCCACATGCAGAACTCGCTTCCCATCGCTCCCTTTTTTTTCCCAAATGTTGCTGGTGGAACTGGTTGTGATGGCCCCTTCTCCACATCCGGCATTTTAGAGGGATTTGGCCGAGAAGCAGCTCGTTCTCATCTTCATCACCACCACATCGCCCCTCCCAGGAGGAGAGGTCAGAGCAGCGGGTTCTAGATCAGGTGGGGTGGCTTCAGCCCCTAAAGCTTTGGTTGGGATTTTTGCCACTGGGTGGGGATGTATTTCACCAGAGATTAATCTGCACCACGTGTGGGACAGACTGATTTCCACATTCAGTGTTTGCTATTAAATGCATCAAGTCTTGGCAGCAAGGTCAGACTCCAGGACTTGCTATAAGATGTGATGCTGAAGAGTCAGTTTTCCTTGGAACCTTTCTCTTTTCAGTCCCATGACTCCTCTGGTTTTGTCGAGTGGCAGCACAAGGGGCAAGGAAAAGCAAAGTCCTCTCACCACAGGGTTGGTGGTACAGGGATTTGGGCACCCCATTGTGAGGGGGGCTTTGAGCTCCCTCTGACTGCCATAGAACCCCAGAACGGTTTGGGTTGGAAGGAACATTAAGGATCATCTTGTTCCACCCTCTGCCTTGGGCAGGGACAGCTTCCACTAGCCCAGGTTGCTCCAACTTGACCTTGGACACTTCCAGGGATCCAGGGGCAGCCACAGCTTCTCTTGGCAACCCGTGCCAGGGCCTGCCCACCCTCACAGCCAAGAATTTCTTCCTAGTATCCAATCTAAATCTTCTCTCTTTTAATTTGAAGCCATTCTCCTTTACCCTGTCACTCCAGACCCTTGCAAACAGTCTCTCTCCATCTTTCTTGTAGCTCCTTCAGGTCCTGGAAGGCCACAATTAAGGCACCCCAAAGCCTTGTCTTCTCCAGGCTGAACAATCCCAATTCTCTCAGCCTTTTTGGAAGGCCAAGAAGGACAAGACTTTGAAGGACATCAACATCTACATCATATGCAGAGGATCTGATGACCTGATTATTATTTTAAAAGTGTTGATTTTTCCTATTGCTACTTCCCTAAAGGATGGGGGCAGAAGTTGTGTCCCTGCCATCATCTTTCAGGTCTCTGAGGATCTGCAGGGTTTTAAAAAAGCAAAGTTTATCCCCATAACACTGCATGTCCTTGTTGGTAGTGGGGGAAGGCAGTGCTAAGTGTGAGAAATATTTGATTCATTAGCAAATCTGCTTCTGATTCTGGAGAGAAACCATTGGGAGATAGCACATTTCAAAGGAATTCAGGAGAGGGATTTTTGATTCTTTCGGTGTTCTCTTTAGCTCCTCCGAGAATTCAAAAGGGATTTTCTCTCAAATATTCTTGCAGTGGTGGTGATTGATTTCCTGTCAAATTTATGGATTGTACAGTGGCAGGAGGAAGAGATTTATCCCAGGTGATGACGTTTGTTATTGGAATTTTGGGGTTTGTTGGACTTCTGATTAAAGAAGGCCAGAGGTTGGGAGAGCTGCTGAGTAACTTCCAAGTGACGATGTGCTGACCTTTCAACATCTGGATGCTGCACTTTTACCCTTTGAGCACCAGACTATGCCTCTGTTACTGGAAAAGCAGTTCTACATTTCCCTGGGGTCATTTCCAACAGAAGGTAGAAGTGAGATGGCGGAGTTTGGAATGTAAATGTTTATTTTTAGTGTGATCCATTATTGACAAAATATTCTAATCAACGAGGTCGACTGAATTTCCTGTCTGTTATTTCAGCAGCCATGGGAGAAAGTTCTGCCCCTGCTCCTTCATTTGCAAAGGCTGCTCTTGCCTCCATGGCACCTGAAGAACTGCATTTGCAATGCATCACTCAGGAACTCACTGTGTGTCAGCAATAACCCCAGTTTTTCTATTTCTTGGTTATAAGAACACAGCACAGTAACCTTTGATGAACTGGAAGTAATTTGACATCGATGTCGTAAAAATTCAGGCCCAACAGAAGTTTTATTTCATTTACATGGAACCTTCACATGGAATTCCATAGCAAATATTAGCCTAAAACTGTTTTTTTTCAAGCAATGGGTTTATATTACAGGATAAAACCTTTAATGAGCTCAAACTGGCTTCAGTTCAAGATTGCAGCTGGTTTTTTAAACATTAAAACTGTCCCTTCAGCAACCAAATCCAAACCACTGAGGTTGCTCTGCTCAGTACCTAAGCCTGTGTTCAGAAGCAGCTTTTCCCACCTTAGGCTTGTGTGCAAGGGTTGGACAGTCCTTTCCAGCAGATCCTAAAAAACAATGTCGTGAAAATGGTTGGAATGCTCAGTCCAAGAGGAGAGACAAACCCAAACCAGATCAAAAAGGAATTAGATCTTTTGCACCAAATAACTGATTTGCATTTTGTCAGTCTGGTTTTTACAAGAGCCTCCAACATTTCTGTCCACGAGAGACAGTGTTTTATAACTGCAAGGCTGGATTCCTTCAAGGCTTCGGGACCTCATCCTGTGGTAAATGAGAGAATGTCCATTGACTTCAGCTGGACCAGGATCAAGCCCTTTAAACATGCAATGAAAGAGCTTTGTAAAGCCTGTGAACTTGAGCCTGGTATTTATCAAGTCTGTGTCATATTATATGTTGAAATCAGGCAACAATTGTGTTTTCACACGGCTTTGGCAGCAAACCAGGAGAGACTTGGGGACTTAACCAACTTTCTCATGGAGAGAAGCTGGAGGAAATATTTTTCCAACACCCTGTCGGGGTGGTTTGCTCCCCGTTGTCTGCCAGCAGCTCTGTCGTGGTGCTCGGCTCTGCAGAGCCTCTCCCCCCCATTTATTTGCAGTTAATATTTTAACCATCACTCACGAATTTATGGGTGAAAAGACCCTTCAGTTCCTCAACAGCAGGACTGTAATAAATCCGTCAGGCTGAGCCACTGCTCCTCCATAAGCTTCTGGTAGTGAAACATCCCGCTATGTGTGTGGAGAGGTTTGGTTGGTGGGGGCACGTGACAGCTTTCTGTGCACTGCTGGAATGAATTGTTGAGTCTCATTTAGCTCAAAGATAAATTTTCTGACACTGATCTTGGATAAATTCAGTCTGGGGGTCCACAATGTTGAAAAAGGAGCGAGAAAACTGGTATTTTCCCCCAATATTTGCGTGTTGTTAAATGTGCCATTGAATCAGTGAGACTCAGAAGATGGACCTAATGGGCTGTAATAATATATAATCCATCCCTGCAAGATAATCTCTGTATTCCCAGGATATCCAGCAAGTCATCCACTGAGATCACTGTAATCAGGCTGCTCTCAGGATTTCTCTTCTTTTCAAAATGGACATCTTGGGTCTGCCTGCGTTTGCTTTGGCCAAACATCGAGACATTTAACAGCTGAAAGATGATGACTCCTGATAGGGATTATCATTAAACCTGTTCCTTGTTTGTTTGGATGTTATCTCCTGTGTGATTGATAAAGCATTCAAACCCCATGCAGAATATAAATTGAAATATCAGGTATTTGAATGTGCCAGCAGCCAGTTGGGTGGAGACCTTTGCAAGCTTTGAGGTGCCGCCCGTGCAGGGCCTGAGCAGCTTCTGGGACAAACAATGACATTCCTTAAGGTTTTTTGAACTTCCAGCGTTTTGTGTCATTGCCTCTGAGTTTTGCAACAGCAGAGAACCAGCTGAGGAAGGGAAAGTGTGGGAACAGGAGCAACAATGGCTGGCTGAACGTTTCCAAAAGGCCCGGGGGCAAATCCCATTCATTAAAAGAAATAGGAAGGTCTGTGGGTCTGCCCTTGCGTGGGGGTTTCAGTGTGTGTGGGGCAGATGTGAAGGGGTGCTGGGCTGTTTGCAGGGCTGCTCTGGGGTTGGCCACGGGCCAGGACTCCTTTGGCTTCCCTACACCAGCTTCCAAGCACAGCACGGCCTCGGCTCAGGGCTGGGTGGTGTGTCCTGCCTTCCTGCTTGGCCATGTGAGTCAGAGGGATGGTGGGTCTGTGGCCTCCACAGGTGCTGTGACCCACAAAGGTGCTGTGTCCTTCCCAGGAGCTGTGTCCTACACGTGTTCTCTGCCCCACCAGACTTTCTGTGGCCCTCCCGGAGTCACCTTCCCTCTAGGATGGAGGTTTCCAGCCCTGACACTGGTTTCTCCAGGCTCCCCCAGTGCAGGAAACCCTCAGCTGTGTCTGTCTTCCTGCAGCAACAGGCTTATCTCAGATGGCTTTTGATGAGGAGATGAGGCTCTCTCAGACCTGGAGCACTGGTGGAGTGTAGGTGTGTGTGCGCTGCCCTGAGATCAGGTTGTCACTGCTGAGACTCTGGGAACCCACAGCTTGTTTTTCCTCTCCTGGGAGCTCACCTGAGCCTCACACTACATCCAGGGTGCTGGGGTGGCAGGAATTCTGCCCTCTCCACTCCCCTCCTGTGGCTCCTCCAGGCACCAGAAGTTCCGGAGAAGGTATTTTTATAGCCTACATTGTCGACATGCTCCTAAAATTTGGCTATCCCTTTCCTGCCATATGTCCCTGGCAACTCCCTGGAGCTGAAGCAACCCCCCTGACAGCCAGCACAGAAGCTGTCAATCACGGCCACATCCCTCCAGTCACTTGACAGGCCCCAGGGACCACCTGCTCCTGGGAATGACTCCTTCCCCTCACCCCCCCTGTCTGCCTTTTCCACCTCAAAGCTGTCCCCGATCAAACACCTGCTATTTCCTGGATCCATAACTCCTGCCACATTTCCTTGCTCTTTCTCCCCTCACCTGGAAAGAAAATCCAGATCCAAGGACTACCTGCCAGTGGCAATAGTGGCCATAAAGGGAAGCAGCTTAAGCAACGTGTAGTTCTTATTGCTCTTGTTGGCACGACTCGTTGAGTTCCAAGCCCTGTCGTTTCTCATGTCTCTTAACTCCTTCCAAAGTCACTCACAGCTCATATCTGAAATTAGATTTGAAGTTTTGAAGCATCCTGTGTGTTTGTGAGCTCCCAAAGTTTGCACAAGGATCTGGCTGTTCTTCAGAGTCTTGAGTTACTCCAAAGAACTGTGGAACTTTAGATGCAAAAAGAGCGTGAAAATGGTAAATGTTGCTGCAAGTTGCTCTTATTACTATTGATATTTTAATTACTACTGAATTTATTGTTTATGTTTGGCTTGTATTTCAGTGCCTGAGTCATTGGTTTCACTCAGATCAAAGAATAGCTGCCTCTGTCTCTGAAGAGAGAAGGGCTTTGTTTCAGGGCTGGCTTCAGAGAGGAAGTTTCACTTGGGTGGAAAGAGCTGGTCCAACAACTCTATTTTTAGGCTGCTAAAGAAAGTAAACAGAAACCAAAAATTGCCAGATATCAAGCAGATTTGTTACAATGCAGAGATAAAACACCTATTGCTGAAAATGTAATGTGAAATCCCCCATAAATTACAGTTCTGCTGTGTCTGAGCATCTTCTAGAGCCATGGGGAAAGTGGGGTGTGGGACACGCAGGGGAGAAAGAGGAGGGGACCAGGACTGTCCATTTCTGGTGGACTTGCTCAAAGATCAGCTCAGACATCCAGAAAACATTTTCTGAAGCAAGAAACAGCAACCTTTTGGGTTAGTACCAAAAGATTGGTACCGAAATCCATCTTGGATCTGGTCCATATGACACCATCTTGCTTAGTCTGAACCAAATTAACAACTGCAGCCTTTTCTTCGTGTGTGTAAGTCCCTCACTCTGATTATCAGAAGGGAATTTGGATTGCAAGTGTTGTGCATGGAAAACCTGGAAGAAATATCTGCAGTCTCCTCAAAAACCTTGAGAAGATTGAAAACACCTTTACTGAGACATCTTTATATAGCAGCATCTTTATTTACAGCAACCTTCATCAGCAGAATATCAAAGATATCAGAGAGATCTGATCTGTATATTTGCCTTTTCAGATTCCCAACAATCCTCATTCTGTTCATTCTGTCTATTCATTAATTTGTCTTTTCCACTTCCATTCAAACACAATCTTCTGGTTCCTTTTTCAGGCCTTGATTTCTCCTTCAGCTCTTGATTTTTTGACTTTTTTTTTTTGTGGGTGACTAAAGTCTTTCTGGGAAGAAGTGAAATTATTGAAGACATTTCAGCTTGACTATAAAGCCAGATTTGGAAACACTGTTTTGATTTACTGTCAAATGGGAAAATGTCTGATGCAATTTTGGAGGTCTTAAATCTTTAGTTTCTAATTATGATTGTTTTTAGTTTCAGGGCTTTTTTTTGTGCTATAATATATGTTCCTTGGCGTTGTTTAAAGTTGTTTTCCTGATCAGAGGTCAGATGAAAATGAAATGCTGTTATCAAAAGCAGCTACAGCACAACTGAGTACAAATGTGCACGTTCAGGAGGAACATTAACTTGATTAATTCTTGAAAACAAAAAATGGAGAAGAAAATGTAACATTGATTAGGTGGGTTTAAGGAGAAAATTAAAGACTTTAATTATAACTAGATTTAGATTATAACTATAATTAAAGGGCACGAGCATTAGTGGTTACTTAGGAAAAAAGGCACCTTTTTTCTCCTTCCCAGTGGTATTTTTGATCATTTTGTAATAAAACAATGAAACCTCTCTGGCACATTTTGTTCCAGTTTTTAAAGGTCACCACATTTACACTTTAAGTAAGTCAAGATGCAGGGAATGACGTACTCTGGCCAAATATTTTGCCCAGTATAAAAGGCATTAAAAAAAAAAATCTCCTTTTTTTGTCTCTTATATTAATGATTTTTTTTTTTTGGTCTCTTATTTTAATAAAGGCTTTTTTTTTTTTTTTTGTCATGATGAGAGGTTGGAAAGACTCAACAGCATGAAGAGATGTTTTCTTCTGCTCAGTTCTGCTTTTCCACGTGATGCTTCCACTTCTCTGTCCTTTGGTGTGGTGAACCCGTGGTGCCATATCCTGCACTTCCATGGGAAGGTCTGGAGTGATCCTGCCTTATCTCCTTAGCCTGGGGCTGGGCAGCCACCAGGCTGCTTGGGACAGGGCTCAGGGTCTGCTGGAGCCTGGCACAATTAGACACGGTTTGTCAGGAGGTCTCTGTGCCGGGAATCACCCCCCCAGGGGTGGGAAAAGGCAGCTCTGCCTGGCTCAGGATGCCAAATTGAAAATGTTAATAGTAAGGACAACACTGAGGAGGCTCAGGGGGGACCTTCTTGCTCTCCACAGCTCCCTCAGGAGAGCCTGGAGCCGGGTGGGGCTCGGGCTCAGCTCCCAGGGAACGAGGGACAGCACGGGAGGAAACAAGGTTCTACCAGGGGAAGTTTAGATTGGAAATTAGGGAATATTTCTTCCCAGGAAAGGTTATCCAGCCCTGGTTATGGTCTCCCCATCCCTGGAGGGATTTAAAATCCGTGTGGATGTGGCACTTGGGGACGTGGGTTGTTGGTGGCCTTGGCAGCAATGGTTTATTGGTTGGACTCGATGATCTTAGAGGTGTTTCCCAACCTAAATACCTCTATGATTCCATGTTAAAACATACAAAATATATAAAAATGTCCTCATTGTAGCTCACTTGAGCTGTTTTTGTGCCTCCAGTGTGACCCTTGCCCCCATGAAGTTTGTGCTTTGCCATTAACTTTGGTAAAGCCACAGTTTTGTCCTGGTTTCCCTTGGTTTTATCTCTCCTGACCTACTTTTCCTGCTGCAGACCCAGAGTGGAGTTAGGATTCAGTTCTGACTCAAGCAGCCAGAATGAAAAAAAAAAAAAAAATTAGCTGTAAAATCTGGCTGCCAAATCTTTGTTGTTTAGTAATGCGTGACTTGGAAAGAATCCAGACCCGGAGTAAGTTTGCACGGCTCGTATTAAAAAAAAAAAACAACAAACCCAACACCAACCCTCTGCTTCTTTCCTTCTGCTCTGGTTTCATTTCGTCTGGAAATTACCAAGATGCCATAAATATGAGAACCTCCAGCCCCAAAATTTCAGAGGCACCGTTCAGAGAAGAGCTGCTCTTAAGGGAAACTTGATATTCTCGCGGCAGAAACCGGTTTGGATTTATATTTAGTGACTCGCATACTTACTGAGTGATTAGAGTCTTTTCCATTTTCTGGCATGGGTGAAATGGTATGTTAAGACAGGATATAATCCTTTCACACTCCGCAGGCAATGTCACAGTGTGATGTTGGCACCGTGTTAGGCTTCCTTAACCCTACAACATGTTGCATATTCGCTCTTGGCAGTGTTTTAGAGGCTACAGGCACTAACCCAGAGTAATCTTATTACCTATAACCAACTGGATCTACATGGAAAGGGGAGCTCACCACTGAGAGAAACACAGCTACAGTCATTGGAGATTCAATTAAAAACTCTTGCTTCAGTCATTCCTGGGAGCCTGGAGCCGATTTCTTCAGCCTCCTCTTGGAACTGGCACTTTCATTGAGGATTTTCTGAAATAACAAACATAAACTGCTGGTGTTCCTTCAACACCCAAATTGCATTTGAAATGCGGTTTGCAACATGTTTTCTAGACAAATGGGAGCAATATCCTTATTTGTCTCTGTAGCATGTGCTGGTTTTGGAATTCTGATTTCTACCAACTCGGTCAAAAGGGTTTGATTTCGGAGAAAATGTACTGATTGCATTTCTTTACTATGTATTTCTCGATTCATTTCTTTACTAGGAGATATTTCTGCGAGTTTATTTCAGTTCCCTCTCACACAGCTCATCCAGGAAAAATCCATTCCCACCAACAACTTAGAGATAGAAGCAGGAATCAAACCTTAGAATCATTAAGGTTGGAAAAGACTCCCAGATCATCAAGTCCAACCTTTGACCAAAAGGTCTTTGCCTCAGAAAAAAACCCTTGGAAAACCAGAGAATTTTAATAACAATTTTAACAACAGCCATTGCAGAAAATAGATAATTGTTTATGTTTGTTGTCTTGCACCATTCCATTCAAATATATTTATTTACAAGAGGGAAAAATAGCAGAGAATTGGGGTGTAAATATTGTGGCTGTAAAAATATTGGGGCGTAAAAATTTGTAGACATTGATACTGTTATTAATATTGTACAGCTACTGTGCAAGACTGATATATATATATAAATAAAAATATATTTATATATAAATAAAATATATTTATATATATTTATATATATAAAATAAATGTAAAATAGATATGAAATCAGACGTATATGAAGGTCACAAAGGTATATAAAGGTAATAAGAAGCATAGAACTGCTGAGCACTGATGCCTTGCACGTTCCCAGTGAAAGGAAGGAGGAGAGAGTCCTTTTACACCCTTAACTCTGTGGATTAATTGTTTATCCTAAATCTCCCCTGGCACCAGCTCGGTGTCTATGTGGCTGGTACGTGTTTTGTAACAAGTTCTGTGGGAGGCAATGTCAAACATCTTATCACCAGCATTTCAGAGCTCTTAGGTGCAGTCATCACTTCTAACAATTTCGTCAAAGTCATCCTCAAACTATCTTTTTTGCTGCCTGAAACTGTTCCAGTCCATCTTTTTTTCTAATTTTTTTTTTTTTTGTTTGCTGTTATTTTTAATGAATCAGTAAAATGAAAGGAACTGGTCAAACTTCGTGAGTCACCAAGATTTTTTCGATACTTGCCAGCGTGTTTTGCAACATTTCTGCTGCTCTAATTAACCACAGAAAACCAAAGTGTAGCTTTCTGAACAATAGGGATGAATCTCAGTGACATATTTGCTAAAGAATGGGGGGGAAAAAAAGACAAAAGGCGTTTCTAGACTTTGGGCTTTCCTGTTGAGGTCAATCCCAGCAGTGAAAGCTGTAAATCACCTCCCAGCTTTTTGTGTGCTCCCTTCCCCATGAGACCAACACGCTGCTCACATCAATAAACAACCAGAGCTCAGACAAATTAAAATGGGTAATTTCATCTCACATTATTTATTTGTGTATGAAAACACATTCTTTAAGATAATTGTGAGGTTTAAAGGTTTGTTGTCAGGTTTTTTTCCCCCCAGTACAGTGTGGGTCCCGCAGGTTGTATGATTTTAATACTCTGAAAGGAAAGTTTAATGTGGGAAAGCAACATAAATGTGGTGTTTCCCCAGTGGGATGCTCAAAGGGAGATTTCAGGTTTTATACAGCCCTTTGATAGACATTTAGAGGGCTTTTCCAACCCAAATGATTCTATGACTCTGCTTATAAGTGGTACATCCATACAACCAATGAACTTAAAAATTAACAGCACGGAAACTCAAAAGGTGAATTGGTGAAATTGGGTTTTGCATCATTCTTATAAATAACTTCCTGTTCCTCCTCTGAGTCATGAAAATCAACCAAAACCCATTCCCTGGGCACCCAGGTATCAATTATTTCCACTGACAGATATCTTTGTAGCCTTTCTAACCCTGGACCCAAATAAGCTGCTGTTTAGGTGTGTGTATATTATTATTATTATTATTATTAAAATGAAAAATAACAAGTGCAGAATCCAGATTTTTAATGTTTGGGGACTGAATTTCTGGAGTTTGATGCCCAAAGAAGTGCAAGGTGAGTAGGGACTCTGTCATACAAGTCTGTCAGTCCATTTTGTTATTCAGCCATTTGGTTCCACCTTCTTTTCTCAACACGCAGGCTTTTCTAGGCCAAATATATCCTTTGAGGTTAAAACAAACTCTGGAAGGTCCAGGTAGCAACAGGACAGTTTTATGAAATATATATATGGCCACCAGTGGTATAACTGCAGTGTCAACAACAGGCAGAATAATCTACATCTTCATAAAATATGAAGCAGCAACTTCAGGACAGTTCATTCCAGTATCAAACCGTGAACATTTTCCCTTTCCACTTCCAAGTTTCCTTTGGTTAAGTTTCCATGTTTTGGGTGTGCTAAATGTCAGGAAACCTGTGTTTCCAGTGCCACAGCAGGGCCTGGCTGGGGCTTCCAGCTTTGATGAGCAAACACCTCCAGGTTTGTTTGGAAAAGCCTCGGTGGTGACCACAACCACCTCAGTGGCGCTGGCATTTGTCCTTGTGGGATGAGAGCCAGCCTTGGTGGGACCAGGATTTATGGAACACCCTGGTAGGGAGAGATTGGTTTGGTTTATCAGAAAAATGAGAGCAGCCTGGCAGGGAGGGGGAGAGCCCCAGACATGGCTGGAAAGCTCAGCTTCAGAACATATTCCCCCTTGGAGAGCTCAGTTTGGAATAAAACGCTCCCTGGGCTCTCTCCCTTGTTTGCCAGATGTGGTTTTCCTGCCTTTTAGAGCACTAATTGTGTCCCAACTGGTGTGTTTTATGGCTGTGCCTGTACCTGTAGCAAAACAATTATGGATTCAGTTGTGCCTCTGGAGGGAGGGAAGGGACAGGGAGGCAGGAGCAGAGTGGTGGCTCCGGGGAAATGGCAGGACCTGTTCTGCCTTCACAAGCCACGGGGCCTCATGAGCACTAATACCTGCAAAACACATGTTGTAAACACCCTTCCCAGACTGCCAGCACATGTTTCCCTGCTCAAAAGGCCCCTTTTAATACTGCTGGCATTGCTAATCTAAATCTGTTATGGGGGGAAGGATTATTGCCCTACTCCGGCTGGTGTGAGTGGGGGGGAAAATTCCCAACTAACATCCAGGGCTTGGTGTTTATGTTCATCTGAGATAACAGCTCATTTTTCAGTTTGGGTTTTGCAGTTAACAGATGAATGACAGTTCAGAGAGCTGTGGCCTCCTGTGCACGTGGTAAAGGTGTGGGTGCAGGTTTTTACACCAGGAGCCCATGAATGGGAGCTGAAGGAGCTGCCCTGTTCCTGCAGGACCTTTTCCTTTAAACATGCTGGGGGTCTGCCCTGTGTGTTTTATTCCCACTGGTTCTCCCAGTGATAAGTTCATCCCACTGACTGCTTTTGGTTTAGGCTGATAAATACAGGTGTGTGGCCAATGTTCATCATCTGCTGCTCTCCTGATCTGCTGGTGGATGGAGACCTGGACCAGGTGTCTCCAGAGCAGCTACACATCAAACCAAAGAACTCTAATTCATTGTAGAGATGAAATAACAGAGACAGGGGCTTATAAAGTATTCTCCAAGTCACCAGGAGTGCCCAAAGAGGTCTGGGCATATAATGATGCATTACAGAAAAGCTCCCTTTTGTATCAAGAGAAATAATGAAGATTGTTCTGCAAACAGAGAGGTTGGGTCTGTGTGAACCTCTGGAGTGCTCTGTCACAGGCAAAGTGTGGAAGCTTAATTTACTTCTATTTTATTAAAAAAAAAAAAAAAAAGAAAGACCTAAAACATGGATTTGTATGGAGGGGTTAAGAATTGTGTGTGTTTTTAATATCTATCTGCAGAGGGGAAGGTTTCCCAATATGATGTTTTGTGTAGGATTGCTGGGCTCAGAATTACTCACACAGGCTTCAGGTCTGTTGAACAGACAGTGCCCTGCCCCAAATCCCAGAGCTCACTAAAACCTGGCTTAGTGCTGGAAACAGCAGCAAAGTTAGCAGAGAAGTAAAGACAATGATTTATATGGGAGGTGAAAAATTATCCCTTGAAGAAAACCCACCAATTTCTACTCCCTCGTGCTGTCACCTGGCCCCACAGAGAGAAGTTTGAATTAGTTTTTAAAAGAAAGCACAAAGCTGCCGTGCTCTGCTCTGCTTTGCATTATTGAAGAGGAGACATTGGGTCATTACTAATGCAGTGAAGCACCTGGACCTTTGCTCTTTGGTTAAACATGCAGATCTTGAGAGGAGATTACAGGAGGATAAAGCACAATATCTTTCAGACTTAAGCAAGCTCGGGTTGAAAGGCTGCATTAAAAAAAAAAAAAAAAGGAAAAAAAAGCAACCAACCCTGAAAATGTGGAAGCCACTTATTGCACTTGCCAAATTTAAGTGGTAGCATTAGGTTTGTTAACTTAACCTTTGGTAAAGGAAGGTCCTTCTCTCTGCTCCTGGAGTTTCTTGT
Source organism: Pseudopipra pipra (assembly GCF_036250125.1). NCBI lineage: Eukaryota > Metazoa > Chordata > Aves > Passeriformes > Pipridae > Pseudopipra > Pseudopipra pipra. Next base: position 37,542,713 of record NC_087555.1, on the reverse strand, counting down.
AGAACTCTGATCCAAACCCCTCCTGGTTCTTGGAAGCAGGGTCAGGAGTGGCTCCTCCAGCTGCTGAGAGCACAATTCCAGGCAGTGCTTGCTGACAGGGACTTATTTGCCACAGCTGCCTCTGGACTGAGCCAGAAGAAATGTGAAAGATCTGCAGAAAGCAGGGCCAGCCAGCGGGGAACGGAGCAGTCCCAGGGCTGCTGCTCTGGCCCTGCTGCATAAATAGGTCTCAATGTTTGGGCTCTGCCTTTTCCTGCATCCTAAACCTGCTCAGTCACCTCACGTGGAATCATTAAGGTTGGAAAAGCCCCCTAAGATCGGGTCCAACCTCAGCACTGCCAAGGCCACCTCTAACCCACAAGGGTCACATCCCCACGGCTTGGAATCCTCCCAGGGACGGGGTGTTGTGTTGTCGGGGGGGTAAAAGAAGTTCTGCTTTCCCAGCTGCCACTCCCAGGGCCTTAAATTGGCATGAAAAGCCTCGTGATGGAGGAGGTTTTGCTGAAAGCTTCAGGATTTGCCTGAGAAATGTTTGTAATTAATGCCACCATGTCCCACTCCTTCTGCATGTGGCATCGGGGCCATCAGCTCAGAGAAACTCCAGTTCTGAGATGCTGCCAGACAAGTGGGAAAGGAGTGTGCTCACCCAGATGGATAAAAAAACCCTCTGGTAATGACAGACAGACCGTGGCACGGGGCAGGAATGTCATGCATGATCAGGTATTTCAATTTTTTTTTTTTATTTTCCCTTCAAGTCTTTTGGGGAAGGTGGGTTCAGCAGCTCGAGAAAAGAGATGCCAGAGTTTCTGACAAGTTAATTAAGCTTTCACTTCTGAGTATTATATGTACAGTGAAGAAAAGAAACTTAATTGTCTTTGCAGTGCCTGACAAAACCCAAGAAAAATGCCTGCATATTTTCTCAGTTTTGCCTCTATTTTTGAGACTTATTCAGTGTGAGCATTATACTTTCATGGGTTTAATTAAAAGCCAAGTTTTGGAAGCTTCTCAAATGGTAGTTTTGGTACATAGATGTGTGCATTTAAAGAAATATTTATGTGAAACCTAAAACCTAAAAGGAAGGAGAGAGGCTTTAAAATGGATCAGCTGCCCGGATTTTTATCTTTTGTCCAAACTACCTCCCACCTCCTGGTGTTTAAGATAACTCATGGAGAGGTGAGAACGCTGCTTAGGCCACTTCCAGGGATTTATGATCTCATACAAACATGACAAGCAGTTCTTCCCTTGCTAAGCACAGTGTTTCACTTCAAATCTCTCTCAGTATTTCTATTTTAATTGCCCAGTGCAGCACAGAAGGAAATTGTGGGTTTATAAATAGATGAATAAACAGTTACCGATAGGACAAGAGGAAATGGCCTTAAGCTGGACCAGGGGAGGGATAGATTGGATATTAAGGAAAATTTATTCCTGGAAGGGGTGGTCAAGCATTGGAACAGGCTGGAGTCCCTATCCCTGGAAATGTTCCAGGAATGTGAAGATTTGGGGACATGGGTCACTGGTGGCCTTGGCTGTGCCTGGGGAATGGTTGGGCTCGATGATCTTGGAGGTCTTTTCCAACTTTGGTGTTTCCATGATCTTTGATTCTGTGTTTTTCTGATCTTTGATTCTGTATTTTTTTCAATCTTCAGCCATTTTGTCCTTTGCTGTGAGAGTTGTTAAAATACAGTTGCTGTAAAATCGAGAGTGGCACAGAGAACATGAATAACACATGATTATTCATTATTTCATGATAACTCAATAATGCAAGCATTGAAATTACAAGGATGGAAAAAAAGAAATAAAAGGACTTTTTATTCACAGGATCATGGAATATCCTGAGTAGGAAGGGATAGAACCGTGGAGTCTGACTCCTGGATCTCAGTGCAACAGGAGTTTAAAGGATTAGATAAAACTGGACTGACAAATTTATTTGTGCTACCAATTCAACTATTTAATTGATCAGCTCCTCTTAGTGCTTGTCACAGGCCATTTTCCATGAATGTAGTTTCAAAGGGAAGCTGTGAAAAAGCGTAAATATATAAATATATAAATATATAAATATATACCTTGTTCCTAGTTGCTACTGAGATTTTCCTTGGACAGTTTTTCCTGGAAACCTGTGTCAGAGCTGGTGCATTAAACAGCATTTCAGTCTCTGACTCAAAACTGGAAATGCAGTTATCAGCTTTAGCTGAGAGATAGAGATCTGGGGCATGATGAGAAGTTTGGCTGAGCACTGACACAGAGGTTTATTTAAAGGAGTGTGTGGTGTCTGTGTCAGCAGAGATGCTCCAGGAAGGAGGAAGAGTTGACCACTTATTTATTTAATTACTCAGCTCTTCCAAGGCCTAGAAATCAGATTTTTAAAGTGGAAACTGAATTCTAGAGTGAGATTTTTTTCTTTTTCTTTTCTTTTTTTTTTTTTTTTTTTTAAATTTAAATTTTTCAATTTTAAATTGCCAGGCTAAAGTATTCCCCGAGCAGGCTGCCTGGGTAGCACCCACAGGCTCTTGCTTTTCTGCCTTGCAATCTTCTGTTTCAAGCACCACCTAATGGCACCGGTGCACAGTGCAGAGCGTTCCCGCATCCCAACATCCCACATCCCTGCATCCCTGGGCCACGGCTGCCGCCCTCTCCGAGCGGGAAAAGCTGCCCAATTCAGAGCTCAAATCTCAATCCCAAACTCTGAGAGCTGGAGGGAGCCCACGTTGGTTTTGAGAGGCTAAACCAGCCCAAAATGCCCGGGATTTTATGATTTCACCATGGAATTTATCCTACAAAGCCAGCAGGCAGCGTGCTGGGCTCAAATGGTTTCCCTAATAGAAACAGGGGATATTTAACTCTTTAAAACTTCTTATTTCACTCCTTATTCTCCTGTTTTTTAGGGAGAGGGAGCCCAGAGCAGGAGCTGCCATTTGCCTGAGCTTTTTGCCTCATTAAAGCACTATCAGATGAGCTTCTCCCCTGCCACAGGCACAGCTCCAGATCGCCTGATAAGGCAAACATGCATAGCACAGGCTTGTATCAATAATTAATTTCTTTTAATCCTGAGTTTCTGGGGAGCCTGGGAATCTGGCTTTCCCAATAGCCCATCAGAGCAGCTGTCTGGGAGCCAAGGTTTTGAGTAAAACAAGTAGGCAAATGACCCAACAGGAACAAGTCCTATCAGATTGATCCCTTCCCCAAATCATTTGGATTTCAGCACGTCAGCACTCCTGAACAAAGGAGGATTTAATCAGAAACTCCTGGAACAGCTTCAGTTTTGACCTCAGCAATAATTCTTCCTGCTTAGAAAATTCCATTTCTTTACTCTCCCATCTTTTCCTCTCCTCTTTTGTTGCTTTTTTTTCTTGCTTCATTTGTTATTTTTGAGCATGATCTCGTGGCTTCCAGATCTCCTGGTGCTGTTGGGAGTCTTGTCATATGTTGGATTCTTCCTAAAGCTGCAGAGTTTGGAGCTGCAGGAGGAAGGATGTGTCCTGCCCTCACTGGGGTGGAAGAGAATCTGAAATTATAAAAACCAGCAGTCAAGAGGTGTTTTTTTAAACGTTTTGGAGTTCAGGTGCTGTGATCTCTAAATACCTGAGGGCGGCCCAGAGATCTGTGCTGTGATCTCTGGGGTTTTGATGTTGCCTGAGAACTCAAATGTTGAAGGGAAGAAAGTGTCCCAAAGCTGTTCTGTGACACAGAGGGATTAACCTGGAACACCTCAAGAGAATCCCAGGCCAGAAGCTGCAGGGTTTGATTTCTCTCTGTGCCTCCTCTTGCTGGTGTCTAAAGGCACCAAATCTCTAAACTTGGCAATCAGAAATTAAAGATCAACAATGCTGCAGGGATTTGTCCCTGAATCCAGCATGTTTCCAGTTGGCTTTCATTAGAAGGGTATTTTACCCTCAAATTAACCTTTGTTCTATACAGCTCTGCTGTTGTGCAACTTTTATGACTATGAATCAGAGATGTTGGACCATGAACTTGAAATTATATGTATTTTAAAAAAAAAAAGGAATTAATTCCACATGACAGTGAGTTTCCTGAGAAGACAGGGTGTGGGGGACAGCTTGGATATCCCCTCATTCTTGCCATTCCCAACATGAATTATAGGCCCGCTGTGAAGTAGGAGAAAGTAGGGATTTTAAAAGGAAATTCTAATATCCTTTTATGTCTTTTTATAATCCAGTGACACAATCACATTAAATGCACACAGGGTGAGAGTTCTGGTGTCAAAGAATTCCAGAATGGTTTAGGTGGGAAGGGACCTTAAAGCTCATCCAGTGCCACCCCCTGCCATGGGCAAGGATACCTTCCACTAGCCCAGGTTGCTCCAAGCCCCGTCCAACCTGACCTTGGACACTTCCAGGGATCCAGGGGCAGCCACAGCTTCTCTGCCCAACCTGGGCCAGGGCCTCCCCACCCTCCCAGCCAGGAATTCCTTCCCACTATCCCATCTCTCCCTGCCCTCTGGCAGTGGGAAGCCATTCCCTGTGTCCTGTCCCTCCATCCCTTGTCCCCAGTCCCTCTCCAGCTCTCCTGGAGCCCCTTTAGGCCCTGGAAGGGGCTCTCAGGTCCCCCTGGAGCCTCCTCTTGTCCAGGTGAACACCCCCAGCTCTCCCAGCCTGGCTCCAGAGCAGAGGGGCTCCAGCCCTTGGAGCATCCTCACTAAGGAAGTCCAGAATTCCACATCTTTTCTGTCTTTCTGCTCAAAAGTTGTAAAAGTTGTTTCTGGAATGGCACAAATCCAACAAACCCTCCGGTCCATAACATGCTCCTTGGCTTCTCAAGTAGGAGTTTTATCCAGGGATATGAGGGGATTAAATGAGAGAATTATTTTCTCTAATGGGCAACTGTGACTGATTTTTGAAATGGAGGCTGCTCCAATTCCAGTTTGGAGAGGGGCTGCTGCTGGAATGTGTTTACTGGGACATGGGGTGAGTGGGATCCCAGCAGGTACCAGATCCCAATGCCTCCAAATGTGCTCAGATGCATTTTGGGAGGTACCTGGAGGACTTCAGACCAAACAGGATGATATTTCTGGAGATTTATAGCGAGAGGATTGGTCTGGATCACAGCTTGGATTAAGTCAATGATTCCATGCCAAAATCAGGTGTTGGACTTTGATGATCCCTGTGGGTCCCTTCCAGCACAGGATATTCTCTGATACTTTGCATAAAGTAACATTTTCGTTGTTAAAATGTTCTAAGCCCATTTTAAAAAAAGATTTCCAAACCCAAAACGCTGAGGTTGCAGTCCCAGCTTTCCAGAAGAAAAGCACATTTTTCACACTGTTATTTTCCTCCTATACTTCTAAAAAAATACTATTACCTTATAATTACAAGTGAGGTTTAAAATAATAGCAGTGGAAATTATCATTCCAGTGCAAGAGTTGTGTTCCAGGAGGTCAGAGCTACCTGAGCAGGGACATTTCTTGGCGACTTTAATACTCTCTATTTATTCTCTCTGGCAGTAACTTATTTTTAAGAGGTTAAGCCCTCATTAAGAGGAGATGGAGTGAAAGATGGAAGGGACTTTATCCATAAACCAACTTGGAGCTGAGTCCCACGGCAGCAAGCCCAGCTTTGCTCACAGAGCACACAGTAATGACATGTTTGAGGGCTGCAGCTGAGAACAGCTCTGACAGATCTGTGCACCGCCATCACATTCGCTAATGTGAGTTTTAAAACAGTCAAAAAAAAAAAAAAAATCAATCCCACTCGAAAATATTTCCTTGGGAAAGCTGAGGATCTGTCTCAGGATTTTGCCTGGGAAGGGATCTGGGCACCCAGACTGAGGAGGGTGGTGCTGGTGGCCCCTGTGCCCCCACCAGACACCTGTGCCAGGGTTGGGTCGTCTGTCCTGGGTATCTCCAGCATGGGAAGTTTCCTAAGGATTCCAAATGAGAGCAGTGACATGGAGCAACCATGACCTCAGCTTGGAGATCAGGCAGAAGTCACCCAGAGCTGTGCCATGTCTGACACCTCAGAGCATGTCCAGGGGTGGGAACCGAGCTGGGGAAGGGGCTGGAGCAGCAGGAGGGGCTGAGGGGGCTGGGGGGGCTCAGCCTGGAGAAAAGGAGGCTCAGGGGGGACCTTCTGGCTCTGCAACCCCCTGATAGGAGGGGGAAGTGGGGGGGGTCGGGCTCTGCTGCCAGGGAACAAGGGACAGGAGGAGAGGGAACGGCCTCAGGCTGTGCCAGGGGAGGGTCAGGCTGGATATTGGGAAAATTCCTTCATGAGAAGGGTTGTCCAGCCTTGGCTCAGACTGCCCAGGGCAGTGGTGGAATCTTCATCCCTGGAGGGATTTCAAAGCCCTGTGGATGTGGCACTTGGGGACAGGGGTCAGTGGTGGCCTGGGCAGTGCTGGGGAAGGATTGGACTCAATGCCCTCTGAGGGCTTTTCCAAACTTAACAATTCCATGGATCCGTGATTCTATCTCCAGATAGAGATCATGGTATTTTTTATATTTAAGGTGTTATTTGGTCACACCTGGCCTTGGAGAGGCCAAGGAGCTGCTTTTCCCTGTGCCATCCTATCCCACTGAAGGTGCCCACCCTGGATCCCGCTCTCCTGGGGATGATAAGGTGTGTCTGGCAAAACATTCCCTTGGAGGGCTTTTGGATTTTGGAACGTGCTCACTCCAAGCCTGAATTTGATAACGTCTTGCTGTGCTGCAAGACATCTGTTTGAGGGGGTTTTTGGAGAGGACTGTGAGATTTCTTCCCACAGTGATGAGTGAATGGAAAGAAGCTTCCATAGGTGTTTCTCTGGCTTAGTTCCTGCTGGAACAATTATTTCAGTGCTTCTGGGATTTCATTACCTTGTGTAATTAGTGAAGGTGTCAGGAAAATTTGAGCTTGGGATAAGCACGATTTTATCACTTTAGATCTTAATAAGTCAATATTCCGAGGTTTAAGGTTTGGAAGGGGATTTGACACGTGGGTCTCAGAGGGAGAAATCACCAGCAGGAGCTTTGGGGCAGCAGCCCCTGTTTGTGCTGCTACTCTGAGGCAAAAGCAAAATAATTCAAATGAGAGCTAAGCTCTCTCTCTACTTCATAATCATCACACGTTAAGAATTCACACACTGACAGCTAAAACAGCTCAGCCAAATTGGGACAGCTGGTTATGTGTCCAACCCCTGTGATCCTTCCTCCTGTCTCTAGTTCACTTCCTAAAATACAGGTTTACATAACAGGTCACATCTTGGTATTTTTTGTTTGTTTTGTTTTTGTTTCTTTTTTTCCCAAGAGTCCCTAAATCTTAAAAACTTATTGGGGAGGTTTCTAAACTTCCAAAATATCTGCAGATAAATTATGCAGATAGAGGGGTGAGGAGATTCATCTGAACTCACACATTTCTGAGGTACCAGGGGGAGCTTCAGGCTGAACTGTCTGAGGGAATCTCTGGGGTTCTCGTTGCAGAGCTGGGCCTTGGAGTTGATCAAGTCTTGAAAACATCATTTCTTCCCTGCTCAAAACAGAGGAAACAAAACTCTCATCTTCTGCTTTTCTATTTTGCTTCCACTGCTTCAATTTGCTTTTCTTCAGGGGAATTAATTTCACCAGCTGAGTGCAACACCTCCCCTGGAATGGCAGGGAGAGGGGGAACACTGCAGCACGTTTTCATCTAGAAAACAAAATAATTGCTTTAAAAATAGCCTTAGATTCCTTCATTTTGTGATGTGCTCTCTTTAGACTTCATAATCATCCTTTCTTGTACTCCAGCTACCTTCCCTCCCCACACCCACTCTCTCCTATCCCCCTGAAATTCGGGAGGAATGGGAGAAGATCAATCTGGCAGCTTTATTTCTACCACCAGCTGAGGAGATGGAGGCAGCCAGCCTTCAAAAAGGTTTTTGAGGGGAGAGGTTTTTAACATTTTTAGTGAGATTTTCGTGTCTTTCAGAAGCATTTTGTTACGTGCAGCCACGTTTGGATGGTCCCTTCTCTGGTGACCACAGAACTTCGCAATTCCTGGAGCAAACGGTGGGGAAGGAGCACTTTCAAAGGATCAACCACGTGTGCTTTTCATTTGGGTGCTTTAAAAACTAGCATTTTCATTAAAAAAAAACAAACAAAACCCACCAAAAATCAAGTATTCTCTTTGGGTGCAGAGCTGTGAGGAGCTGGGAATTAAAGGAACAGGAGCCCCTCGGACGGATGTGATCGAATCATAAAAATGAATAGTTTTGGCTGCAGCCAAGCTGCGAGTTTAGAGCTAATTTGGCTTTCTGAAACCTGCCTCAGGAATGACACACGGGAAAAGCAGGTGGAAACACATCCATCCAGCTGCCACAGCCGAGGGGAAGTTGGAAGGAGCCTGGATCCAGCAGGTTTCTACACGTTGGGTGGAAAGCGGTTGCTCGCTCACGTTGCCCCGTTGAAGAGCCCATATTTCCTTAATGCTCTTTTAATGAAAAAAAACTCACATTTTCTCATCCCTCCTGTTTTCAGGCCGCCTTCCAAACATTTCTTGAGTTATCTGAGAGCTCCCTGTAAACGCTGGGGCCATTCAGAAATACCTGAGGCCCGCTTGGAAAAATAAATCTGTTTTTGGGGAAGGCTTTTGTTTCTTCCCCCTATGAATGACTTTTGCAAAGGGAGTTCATTCTTTACATTCTGTTCTTTGTTGTGGCTCTGCCAAGCTGGGAGTAAACAAAACACTTAATGCCCATTTCTGTGTGGGATTTGGTGACGTCCAGAGCTAAAGCTTTTGGGGGGAATAACAAAACAAGGCTGAAAAGGGGCGAGTGTTTCTCACTGAAATCCCGGGGAACAGCACGTTGTGCAACCAGAAAAAGAAGATAATAACAAAAGGAGGGGGATAAGTAATGGTTCTGTGAATTTTTGCTGTCTTGGGAAATAGGCTTGGAATGAACTGTTCCCTGGTTCTGCCCATCATCTCTTGCTCAACAAACCCTTATCCTGTATATTTTCAACCCACTTGCAAGGAGAAGTTTTCCCATCCCAGTCAAGAGCACCAAAATCCAGAATAAGAGTGAGGAAGACGCTGTGATTTTTTTTTTTTTTGTGCATTAATTAATTATTAACTTTTTCAATTTTTATGCAGTTTCTGGCCTGTCCTTCCTCCTGGCCCAGAGAGCAGGGCAGGGGGGAAGCACCTCCTGGTTTTTCCCCATGGATTTGTCGTGGCACAGGCTCCATGGAGCCAATTGCCTGTCTTCTCTTGGAATTCACCCCTGATCCTGCTCCCTGTGTGGATGTGCTGGGGTGATTCATTGAAATCCTCCACAGAAATTTCCTTTCCCCCTCAAAACCCAGAGACATCAAGAGAAAGAGGGTTATTTTGGAAGTCCAGAGAATTTCCCTTCATTTCTCCCCATCAGCAACAACCTGAAGGCTTCCCATGAAAAATTTTGGTGGATGATTCCAGCTGTTAAAAATGTAGAAGCTCACAGAATTCAAGGAGTAAAGAATATTTTATTCTTTGTATAAGGGGTCAGAGTTTTTTTGCAGGAAAAAAAAATCCATATTTTTTTTCTGATGGAAGCTGCTGGGTTGTGAATAAGAAGTGTGGCCCCAAGGTCTGAGGAATAAAGGGAGCTTTAAATGTGGGAAACATTTCTCACATGAAAAGTCTGTACAGGGAGACCAGTTAATGTCACAATCAACCTTTGCTAAAATGCCTATAAAAATAGATATAGTGCAATATAACATAACACAATATAATATATAATAAATATAATATATCACAAAGATATAATATAATAAATGCATTATATAAAATATAATATAAAATATAATATAAATATAATATACAATATAATAAAATATAATATAATCATAATATAAAACATATTTAAAAACATAATATATAATAAATGCATTATATAAAATATAACATAATATATAATATCAAATATAATAAAATATAATATAATCATAATATAAAACATATTTAAAAAACATAATATATAATATAATATAATATAATGTAATATAATATAATATAATGTAATGTAATGTAATATAATATGATATAATGTAATATAATATATTTTCCTGGCTTAATAAATCCAAGTCAGGTATCTACATCACTACAGGCTGGAGATTTTTGCACAGTAATTCCTGAGCATGGATATTTAAAGGAAAAATAATAGTGACTGTGGTGCAGAACTTTGTCTGGAAGCTCAGATTTTTTTGGAGCAGCATCAGAAAAACCACCATAAGGAATAAAGCTGAGTTTTCTTTCACCTTGTTTGGAAATTGCACACACACAGGTATGTTTGTGCTCTTTGGTTTGGGTTTTGACCCAAATTCCTGTAGCTGATTTTGTTAAGTGCTCGAGTTCACAGGCAGGAAGGGCTCTGTGTGCCGTGGTGGAACTGTGTGTGCAGAAACTTTCGCAAAATGGCTTAAAATTTGGCTTTTTAAAGCAAGTTTGATGCAGCTTTGTGTTATGTCATCTTCCTTGCTCTTCAGGAATTTTGTTGTTGTATCGGTGTGGCTTCGAGGCACAAAGAACCAGTTTGTGCCATTTGGTCCCCTGATTTCCTGCCTTATTTCAGTGTGGTCACAGATCTCAGCCAAATATTTCAGGGAGGGTGGCAAAGGGCTCAAAGGGGACAAAAATTATAGAGAATAATCTAAAATTTATTTGAATATTATGTCCAGCTCTGGGGTCCAACAGCAGGAGGACGTGGAGCTGCTGGAGAGTCCAGAGGAGGCCACGGAGATGCTCCGAGGGCTGGAGCCCCTCTGCTCTGGAGCCAGGCTGGGAGAGCTGGGGGGATTCACCTGGAGAAAAGAAGGATTCAGGAGAGCTGGAAAGAGATTTGGGACAAGGGATGGAGGGACAGGACACAGGGAATGGCTTCCCACTGCCAGAGGGCAGGGTTAGGTGGGGGATTGGGAAGGAATTGCTGGCTGGGAGGGTGGGAAGGGGCTGGAATGAATTTTTCAGAGAAACTGTGGCTGCCCCATCCCTGGGAATGTCCAAGACCAAGTTGGAGCAATTTTGTCTAGTGGAAGGTGTCCCTGCCCATGGCATGGGGTGGGGTTGGATGAGCTTTTCCCACCCAAACCATTCTGGGTGTCTTTTCCCGAGATTTTTTTGACCAGCCTCCCATGTCATCTGGCTTTGGGTGGAATCAGACCAGGCTGGCACTTGGTGCAGTAACTGAACGTCACCACAGGCCATGCAGAGGCCTTTTTCCCTCAGTAAGGAATCCTTCCTTCTCTCTAAGTGGTCTGAAAATACACAGAATCGAGGCACAATCATTTCAGCTATTGATGAAGGGGGTCACTCTAACTGAAATCCAAGCTCTTCTGAACTGAGGGAGAAAACCAGGACACATCTATGGAATAAAGCACTTTGTGCTCAGAAATATTGAAGGAAAAGGAAAGTTACTGCAGAATAAACACTGTGCCGTGTCAGCTCTACATAAGCAGAGTTGAGGGAACTGAGCAGAGTCAGAAAAGCCAGAAAACCTGGTCTAGTGGAAGGTGTCCCTGCACGTGGCAGGGGTGGAAGTGGGTGAACTTTAAGGTCCTTTACAACCCAAACCCTTCTGGAATTCTATGATAATTCCAAACTGAAACAGAGGAATATTGTCCACTCACACCATCATTATTTTTTCATTCTTTACTTTTTTGTGTCTAGCTCTAAACAATCCTTATTTCCCACCAGGCAATACCTGAATGCCAAAATCTTGGGCTATTCTACAAGTGAATTTTGTAATTATTATTTAAAAAACCCGAAAATACGACAGCAGTGATTTTTTTTAATGGGCATCAGTGGGTTTTTTTGCATTTCTAGGCCTTTGAAAAGCAAAGAAGCTTTTTTTTTTTTTTTTTTTTGGTAAATGAAGAAAGCAAAAATATCTGTTTAAAGTTGTTTGCTGAAGACCACGTAGGAAAGCTCTCTTTTACCAATGGTTTGTAAACTCATCTCCCTTTAACTGAATATTCTAGGAATTGTGGGCAAAGCTGTGCCTTAAAGGCACAGCACAGAAGTAAAGTGATATCTGTGTGGAAGAAGGGGAGATCTAAGAACAAAAAAAAGTCTTTTTTTTTCATTTGGAGTTTGCTTTGTAATGTCTGGGCAGCACGTTTTGCAGTGGGAATGCTGCCAAAAGCCTGGCTGGGTAGTAAATAAACATTTCAGGGAAAAGCTGCCTGAAAGAAGATGGCCAAGGAGGATCCTGAATGCCTAGTTATTCCTGTATTTATTCTCTTGAATTCTGAGCCTTTTAATGGCTCAGAATTAAATGACAGGTTCATCCAACAGAAGCCCTGGAAGTGTCCAAGGCCAGGTTGGATGGGGCTTGGAGCAACCTGGGCTAGTGGAAGGTGTCCCTGCCCATGGCAGGGGGTGGAATGGGATGAGCTTAAAAGTCCCTTCCAACCCAAACCATTCTATCAAAATCTAATTAAACAACACCCTGCTATGGCTGCAGGTGCCAACTCTTCCTGCTGTGAAATGTGGCCTGAAGAAGCCCCTATCCCACATGGAGAGAGCAGCACATCCCATGGTGTTCCTCTCTCCTTCCCACATCCAGCCTTCCCCCACCTTGTGCCAAGTGGGATCAACCTCAGGAGTGGAGTTCTCACACAAAAAGGGGAAATATGTGATTTTTTGGTTAATGGTCTGTGGATGTCTGGGATTCCAATTCTTTGGATGGGGACAAGGGGAAGATTCCACCACCTTCCCTGGCTCGTGTTCTGGGCTGAATTAAGATCAATAAGTTCTCTCAGTCTGATCAAACTGTGACTTACAAGAATTGATGCCACTTGGCAAAGCTCCTTGTGCAGGAACTGTTGGAATTCCATTGCTTCCTCCGTCCCATCCTCAGTGCTGGGCAGTACAAAGTTTCCCTTGGGATTGTCCTGAGGGATCCTCAGCCCAGCACAGCCAGGGGAGCACAGGCTAAAGAAGACACAAAGTTAGGATTGGCTTTTCCCACTCTGCCACAATCCTGCTGGAGCTGGGAGCTGATTCAAACACTGGGATTATTTATCCCGTGCTGATGTGGGAAATAACAGAGCTCCTTTTGCCACAGAAGGTCCAGGTGCATCTGCTTTTCTTCCAGGGAGGTGAATCTGATTTCACTTTCCTCACCAGCTTAGGGGAAGCTAAAGCTGAAATCCCTTTGCTGGCCACAAGTAAAGAAATAAACTCGGGAGTTCAAGTATGTGTGGCATCTTGTTTTCCCTGAGCAAGCAGTGTAAACAAACAAAGCAGTCCTTTTTTCCCACCACTCCTTCAAAACCCTGCCAGCTGATAATGGAGTAGTAATATTAACACATGCCCGCTCCAAAATGTGCTACACTTGTGGGTCTTGGAGATGAGCTCCTCTGAAGTGCTTTTTCTTCGGCTGCCTGACAAGGTTTTTGGCTCCACTTCAGTCTGGGAAGGAGACAGCTGCTCAACTTCTGACACAAATGAAGAAAATTGATGGTATGCCATCTCCCAAATTCCCTTTTCCCTGGCAGGCACTGCCAGGCTGAGTGTTAGGAGTCATTCAAAGGTTTGGGGTTTGCTTTTTTTTGGGTTTTTTTAAACATTTGTTGGGGCAGGATTTGGGATTTGCTGTTTCTAATAACGCTCAGCACTTGCAAAGAAGCAGAATCTTTGGGAACACAAACAAGGATCACATTAGTACTTCCACTTCCACAGCTTGTTTGGTGTTGTGCACTGAATTATCATCCCTGGGTTTTCATTGTGTCTGAGCAATTTATTGAATTCTCCTTGTTGTGGAAATGCAGGAGACAGAAACTTCAGGGAAGGTCCCTGAGGGGTCTTTTGGGTGCGTTTTTGTAGGTCTGGGACCTCCTGGGATAATCCTTTAAGGAGAGCAGGGATGTGTCTGTGTGACCAGGAGGAACAGTGTCAGGAGCTCCCAGGATTTGTCTGCCCACTGTGCTGTTCCCTTGACCCCTGTTCCTCTCTGGACTGTGGGATCCTGGAGATGCTCTCAGGATTTTGAAGACCACTCATTACAGGGAACATGCATTTAAGAGAACTCCTTTTATCTTTCTTCACTGCCACATTTTCCTGCTCCTTGAGGTAACACAAACCATATTTTCCAAGTTCACACAAACTGTATTTTCCACGTTGTTCCTCTTGAACCATTTCCTGACTCGGAGTTTCATCTGCAAAACCCTCAGCTGTGCAAAGTGTGCCTTCAGTCCTGTGTAAAAAGTATTAAATTTATTGTGTTTCTCCCCCATTGCATTAGACATAAACCCCTATGCCAGTCCAATTTTAGACTTCGTGTCATTCCCTGATTATCATGACTGTGGCAAAGGCTTTGAGTTTGATACAAGGTTTGCTGTTCCTTTTTAAACCCCTCTGGAAAAGCAGCCTTGTAAAGCTCTGAATTATGCACATGACATATGCTGCCTGTCTTGCAGAGGGAACTGAAGAACCTGACAGCAATTTGCATTTTTGGAGCTGGAGAACGGAGGCTGCAAAGTTTAGTCAGGAGTTTTGGGGACTCAGAGGTCAAACCAAGAAGAGCAGTTCAGAGTGAGACCAGCAGAGATGGGAATTAGGTGGAGCACAGGGAATGTGCCCAGAGCTGGCCTGAATTTAAATATAAGCAACTGTTGGTTCACAAAGACACCTTTTACCACAGACTGGTAAAACCTGTGTCCCATTTGGCAAACTTAGAGGAATGGGCAGCAGGATCTCGTAGTTGTACTCTAAGGGTGATGTTTTCAACTTTCCCTCTGTGCACAACTCGTTTTCTTTGTTACAGGTGGAATTAATAATTAGCATCAATTTTCATTACTCTCAGCAGTCGTTACTTAGCAGCACCTGAAGGCTTGTGAGAGATGGGTGAGTCCTTTGCAGGAGCTGTTGTGCACCTGGAAGTAAAAAACCCACTGGGAAAAAAGCTTTGTTTCTTTAAGGTAAAAAAGCTTTACCCAAATATCATGGAATCCCAGACTGGTTTGGGTTGGAAGGGACCTTAAAGCCCATCCCATTCCACCCCCTGCCATGGGCAGGGACACCTTCCACTAGCCCAGGTTGCTCCAAGCCCTGTCCAACCTGGCCTTGGACACTTCCAGGGATCCAGGGGCAGCCACAGCTTCTCTGGGCAACCTGTGCCAGGGCCTCCCCACCCTCCCAGCCAAGAATTTCTTCCTAAAATCAAATTATATATTGAAGCCTGGCTGCTATTAATCAAGTATTTTGTGGAGGCAGCAAAACTCAGTCTGATGAGCCACTCTGAGAGAAGATTAAATTACAAATTAAAGTGAGGTTTTTTTGTTTTAAGGAAAATAAATTAGTTTACAGGAATCAAATGCTGACACCTCCAAACCCTCTTTTGACTTGTGTTCCTCAGGGTAAACTATTAACAGGCACAATCAAAAATGAGACTTTTCTGAGACGTTTTTGGATGGACACTGTTCAGTCAGGCCATGGAATGACCCTTTGGAGGTGGCTGCTCCCATGCCAGGAATGCCAGGACTGTCCCTCCTGGAGGCAGCAAAGGCTCTACCTCAACTCCATGGCTTCAACTTTGCATCTGCTCCTCCTGAAACGGGATATTCCTGGGTTGTATTAACTGCAAACCAGTTGGAATGTTTTCACCTCAAACAAATCCATTTTTTTTTTTGCTGTAACAACCTGGTTTTTGTAAAAACCCTGGTTTTTGTCCAGCTGAGCTTCCCCGGAGCGGAGGGGTTGGATCTCATGCAGGTGGGGAGCACAGGCCTCGTGCAGCACAATTTACCTTTTTTAAAATATTCCCCAGCTCCTTTGTCTCTTGGCAACTGCAAAAATAACTCCATCAAGAATAAACCTGCAAACAAGGGCGAAAAACTGTGTGAAGACATGAAATATCCTCGTTTAAATAGTGCTGTAGAGCTCCTTCCTCCCCCTTCCAAGGCTGGAATGATGTGCTCTGATTCTTAAACACGGATCCTGACTTGCATAAATTCAGAGATTTCATCTGCAAATTGCTGGGATAGTGATACCTGGATATTTTATGGCACATCCTTAAGTCAATAGGCAAAAGGGTTCTGAATAAAAGCCTTAAAATTACCTCATGAATTATTAACTCTTCCCTATATTACCTTTGAATTATAAAAGCATGGAAAAATAGGGAGGAGAATTGAAAAGCATCAATCTCAGGTTCTTTAAAAATGTAATACTAATCATTCGAGCAGTGTACAAATCTTTTATTAAAGATAAAGGGGAAGCCATACTTTTTTATTAACTTGAGGATATGTTCAATCCACATGATTAAAAATCTCATTACTAACTCCAGTCAGAGAAGTGATTTATTGCTGAAACAAAATAGAAGGTGTTTTGCTGCCCAGAGCTGCATTTATGGGAAAGAAAACTATCAGTTTGTGTCTACTTTTCTCTATCAGGGATTTCTAAGGGTGAATTGGAATTCTCTGGGAATGCTGGGGTCTCACTGCAGCCTGCAGCTGAAAAACTGCCACCTTAAGAGGGAAAGCCTGAATTAAAATTATAGGTACCAAGAGAGACATTTTTTCCTCTAGTAAATTCAGCTGGAGCAAATGATTTTGTCTGATTAGGTAATAGGATGTGCAAAAAAATTCAGGATTTTATACATAGGTGCTATTCAAGTGCAGCTAATTCTGTGAAGCAAGTGTAGATATTTTAGGGATTCCTCCTGTATCATACATACTAATATTTCTTGATCACTAGAGTAGGGATGTGCTGCTCAGAAGAAGCCCTGGAAGTCTCATTTGATGATGATAAAAAATGATTCACCCAGTGACAATTTTTCCAGAAGTAAGGAGATATGTCTACAGAATATATATATACATATATATAATATTTCTGTCCTTTCTATACCTTGAGCAAGTCAAATATTTTGTGTTAGGCAGCTCTAGGGGTGCCTTGTACTCAAAAAGGGTAAATGTCTTAAACAGTGAATTATGCCCAGGACTATTTATATTCCATCCTACAGTGTAAAAAGGGGATAATACTGAATTTATTTACGTCACAGCAGCTGTGGAAAAACTGGGTTATACATATAAAGACAAGACATTAAATGGTGGCATCAATTCCTGCAAGCCAGCAGAAATAGCTTTTCTCTTCCTGATAACCATGCCTGGATGACTCCCAGGGCCGAGTGCGAGTTTTGCACATCCCACAGGAAGTTTGGATTCTCTCCTGCACCGTGGGTGGAAAATGCCTGGTATTATCCTGACAGGTGCCACAGGTATTGAAACCTAAACCTCTCCCTGATCCCGGGGAACAGATTGCCAGGCCTGGGCTGGGCTCCAGAGCAGTGTTTGGGGAGGAATTGCATGTCTTGAGGCAGAGAGAGAAACATTTCTGGAAATGGGTTGCTTCGGAAAATTGGCGGCTTTTCAGCTGTTCAATATGTTGGAAGGAGGGAAGGTGGGGATGGAGAGGTGGGTGGAGGGAGGAACAGGGAGCAGTTAAAGGGTTTGTAAGGATGTGGAGAGATCAACCACCACGGTCATTTATGGAGGGATTCACGTGAGAGTTTGCAGATCTGTGACAAAAGGATTTGCTGGGCACCTTTACTCGTGTCCCTGGTTCTGTTTCCCTCTGGATTCGGAGTTTGGTGCAACTTCACGTTCCACTCACCAATCTCAAAACTTCAATGATTAAAATACAAACCAGGTCTCAAAGTGTTTCAGTTTCTTGATTTAAAACCATGCCCCGACGTGCATGTGAGGTGAAAAAGTGCTGAGGGAACTTTATCCAGGGAGTAGGATGGAATAACAGTTTTCTAGCAAGAATCTTGGAACCCTGGAATGGTTTGGGTTGGAAGGGACCTTAAAGCTCATCCAGTCCTACCCCCTGCCATGAGCAGGGACACTTTCCACTAGCCCAGGTTGCTCCAAGCCCTGTCCAACCTGGCCTTGGACACTTCCAAGGATGGGACAGCCACAACTTTTCTGGAATATCTGAAGAAGGACATCTTCAGCTTCCAGCTTCCTGGTCACTCTCAATACGTGCCACAGACTTTGGGTAGTTTGCAGTAGATTTGGTGTGTAACTTTGCAGGGCAAGCCTGAAACATCCCTGTAAATATATCCTCAATGTGAGAAGTTCCAGGATATCAGGGAATAAAGGTGGGGTTCATCACCTGTTTGTGTTTGGCCCATGCTAATTAAACTACATGACTTTACTAGGAATAGTAAAATAAGAAAAATGCCACCAAAACATCTTTTTAAAACCTCCCTTAAATCAATCTCCAAAGTGGCTTTTGTTGTCACAGTTTTGGCAGTTGAGGGAGGATCCTCAAGAAAGCAAGAACTTGTTTTCCTCTGGAAAATATGCTTTTCTTTCTTTGTTTCTCCTCTATTTGCACATAACTGTTGTTGTGTTTCCCTTTCCATCTGGAAGGGACAATCTTCCTGGGAATTCCCCGGGTAGTAGCTACACGAAATCACATCAAAGCAGGTGATAATGAACACATTAAACACCTGATGATGATTAACAAGGTGCTTTTAAGGTCTTGCTCCATCAGGTGGAAGAATTTGTGCATGTAAATCCATTCCATGCCAATGTCTGCTCAGCCTGAGTCCTTCCTGGATTTCTCTAGCTTTCTAATTAACTGGATTTCATCTGCCATAACCCTGATTTTTCTCCTCATAATTTCTGCCAGACCCTGATTTTTCTCCTCACAAATCCTTGGTGAGTTAAGTTTTGTGATTTGGCTTGAGTTTAACTTTCTTGTGTTGCAACTATGATGTAGTTTATTGTAAAGGTTATTGGCAAGTCTCATTTTGAAAATCTGAGGAAAACACAACAGCTTGAAAAATACAAAAGAAAATAGAAAAATCACAGAGCTAAACAGGCACCCAAATAATCTGTCTGACAACTATAATATATATTATATATATATATATATATATATATAAAAAATAGGGATAACCTGCTCACTTTGGAGTTGATGTGAATTTTGTTTTTCAGGGCTATGCTTGGCAACTCATAAATATTTGCCCCAAATTACTACAACCTGGACTTCAGCTGCCATAACCCTGACTTTTCTCTTCAAAATTTCTGCCAGACCCTGATTTTTCTCTTCACGAGTCTTTGCTGAGTTTATATTTGTGACTTGGCTTGATTTTAGCTTTATTGTGTTATAACTGTACTGAAATTTATTGTAAAGGTTATTGGCAAATCTGATTTTGGAAAGACAACAGCTTGAAAAAGAGAAAACAGAAAAACCACAGAGCTAAACAGGCACCCAAATAACGTGTCTGACAACTATCAAAGTGATAAGTTTGGATTAGGATCTAATTTACAGCTTATATATATTGTAACTTTGCTGCATTTCTCATACCAAGTCGATGTCAATGATTTGACACTGCTTTCAAAAAGCACAATTATAGTATATTCTGCAGCAGTTTCACAGTAGTCCTTTGTTAGAGCTGGCACTAAGTCTGACACAGCTTGCTTCAGAGCTGAGTATTTCACTTTTTTTCCTCAAAACATCCCTCAGTAAGATGCTCAGAAGACAAAAAGTCCACCTCTCAAAATAGTATTTACAATTGGATTTATTTAGGTTATCGTGCCTGCGCGTGTTTTCGTGTGCATACGAAAAGTTTTTGAGGTCAGTGCTGGAATATGTGACAGACCTGAAGAGGTGTGTCTCTGACAGGTGTGTGAGAACTCAAGAAACACCACGAAGACCCTAAAAAGGGAGCTGTGAAGAAGAGCTTGGTGTTGAAAGGGAATTAAAATGTGTATTTTTGTGAACGTTTGCGTCGTCGTGTGCGAACAGATCCCTCCAGATCTGACCCCTTTGTGGGGATTCTGAGGAGCTTTTTGTTCAGGCTTTACCTGGTGGCTTCTCAAATATCTCTGTGGCTTTTCAGGGAGTTGTTTTGTGGCTTAGTTTGGACCCTGGGGCTACGGATGGTTCTTGTTTTAACCTCCTCCCGTGCCAGGGCAGTGCTTTTCTGAAAAAGAGGTTAGACAAAAGCAAAGCATGAAACATAACCCCCCAATTTACATAATTTAAATAAGATCCCATATTATATTGTGTCTTTTTGCTGTGGTCATCACCCCAAACATGCTTTTTGGGGCACAACCACAGGGAAATGTTCCCATCTGGATGTATAAATGTATAAATAAAGTGCCAATCCTGACCAGGGCCAGGGCAGAAAAAGGGCTCTGTTTTAAAACACCCCTTAATTCTGTCTGGAAACAAGGACTCCTATGGAGAGTTGAAGCAGATTAGGCAGGTAACTCCTGATGATTTCTCATGGAAAGGTTTGCTTTACACCTTAAACTTCTCTGCTTTTAGCTGAAGGCTGAACACTGCTCAAATCCATCACTGCTGTTTAGTGTGGAATGCTCACAACGCCTCCTGCCAACCAGTGCTCTCAGGTGGTTTGTGGATGGAAGAATTTGGGTAGTACTCCAGATTCTCCTGACCAGCACATTTTTCCTCTCTAGTTTAATATTGGGAATAGAAGAAGGATGAGAGCTGTGTTTTATTTTCTGTGTACTGGTGGGTATCTGGCAGGAGGGGGTGAAAAAGTCCTGGCCAGATCCTCAGGACATTCCCCACAGCCCTGCAGGATCTTCCATGGCACTGAACTGACATACAAGTGAAAAGAAACCATGTAACAAAGACTTTTCATGAAACAACATTTTTGGGGTGTTTTTTTTAGGCATTTGACACAAAACTTGCATAATGTTGATGTCCAGGTCTCATCCTGCTGGGTTACAGCTGAGTTACCACCCATGGTCAGACCTCTACTGTTAGAGAATTCCACTTTTGGGAGTCCCACCACCTGCCAGACAACAGATATTTGGGGAATTTCCCAGCAGGCAATGGATTATCTGATCTTTTCAGATTTACCACCTTAGAAGTGGTACCATATTTTGGCAGATGGTGTCAGCTTCGCCACAGATCCAAGATATTTGTGAGGAAATATTTGCTTAAAAATAAAAATTTTGAGGACAAACCAGCAAAAATAAATAACAATAATCACTGTCAATACCATTTGAAGTAATAAACTGCTTTATTTACTCCTGGCTCTGATGCAGGGAATACACCCCGTATCTGGCTGAGCCAAGAGAGCTGTTGGAATTATGGATTTATCCAACTTTTTCGGCTCTTTGGGATTGATGTCTGTCTTTAACTGGCTCTGAAGGACATTTCCTGGGATACTTCATAAGCAGAGGTCCTGATCATACCATTTACTTCAGTGGAACGAGGTGATTCCTTCAAATCCCCTCAGTGACATTGCTTTGATGTAAAGGTGCTAAAGCAGCAGGGTTAATGAAGTAATTATAATTAATATTACATGGGGGTTTAGAGCCCTCAGGCAGAGTCTCAGTATCATGGTCTAACACTTGATTTAAGAGAACATCTTGTATCTATTATTTACAGCAGATATTAGACCTGCTGTGCCAGCTCCACACACTGCAGCCCAGGGGATTTATTAGCACCAGAAATGCTATTTATTTGGAAGAAATACCATGGAATACTTGATGCTACAGATTCAGTTTTCAAGTAAACAGGTCTTAATATCAGATAAATGATACATGAAGGCCAAGTTCAGCCTTCTGGATAAATCAGGGCAAACCTCTGCTGGAGGTTTAGTGTTAATTCAGCACAGCAGGGGTTTTTTTTTGGGAAATCATCCCCATTGGGCTTCTGGAATCTCACTGCAGAGATATTCTGGACTTTGGAATATTTCAGCTCTTCTTGTGTTTACTTAAATGTATTTAGATATCTTTTCATGTTCGAGTAGTTTCAAAAGCTTTACCTGTTTTTGTTCCTTGATTAAATAAAACCAGTTATGGCTGTGAAATGGGCACAGTGACCCTTGTTTAGGTCTCAGGGTCAAATGGGGGTTATTCAGTCCAGCTGAAAAAACCCTTAATGTTCTGAAGAATCCCAGAAGTCTTTCTGTGGGAGGAGATACTGGTTTTAGTCTAGTTTTAAACATATTCATTCTTTTTTTTTTCTTGGATGAGTGTGAAAATATATGATTTTCCTGTTGATATTTGCTTTTATTCCTACTGATACTATCGAAAATTTTGGATGTAAACCACCCTAATCAGGTTTTTGTCTCCAATTTCCTGAAAGGAGGTTGTGGTGAGGTGAGGACAGGGCTCTTCTCCCAGGCAACCAGTGACAGGACAAAGGCAAATGGCAGCACCAGGGTTGGACATCAGGAGGAATTTCTCATGGAAAGGGTGGTCAGGCACTGGCAGGGGCTGCCCAGGGAGGTTTGGAGTGCCCTGGAGGTGTCCAAGGAAGGCCTGGCCGTGGCACTCAGTGCTCTGGGCTGGGGGACAAGGGGGGCATCGGGCACAGGGGGGACTCTGACCTTGGAGGGCTTTTCCAACCCAAATGATTTTGATTCTGTGATACCCAAATGGATCAAGAAGTGTAATGACTGAATGAAATATGAGAAAAGCCTGAATGTGGCAATGCTGAATCCTGCTCCAGAAGGTGCCCCTGTTTGCCACAAGTGCTGCACAAACACTCGAAAAGTTCTGGATCCAGGGGTTGTGTGATAACTTTCCCATGGATTAAGATTTTCTCCAGCCAGGCAGCTGGAAATCCAAAATATAAGGGATTGATCCTCCTGAAGGCTGTTGGCACTTTGGGCTTGCTCCTCTCTCCTCCCATTGACAGACATTCACAGTTTTCCCTTGGGAGAAGAGCAGAATGAAGCCTCCTTGTAACATTTTGCTGGCATAGCTGTGTCTGCTCCAGCAGTGAAAAATTCATGCCTCTGGATGATATCACTGTGCAAAACCTCCTGTCTGCTTCCCTTGTGTTCCCAAAGCCAGCAGAAAAAACTCCTTCCATAAGCACCTGCTGCTCCCACTCTGGGGCCTCTGCACATGGAGCTGTAGGAGCTCCCAGAGACCTCCTTGTGCAGGTGAGGCATCATTTACATAGTAAATGTATTTATCTATAAAAGCTGCAGGTGAACTTGCTGGAAAGTAGAGTTTTGCTGATGCTGCTGCTCTTTGCTGGGCTGTTGCTGCTGAGGGCAGGGATTTCTTGATCTGTAAATATACCTGGGTTATTGTAAATTCAAAGTGGCTTAACTTCATAAGAGAGAGTGCAACTTGTGCCTCATCTTCGTTCTCTGCTCTTGTCCCCCATATAAAAGCAGATCTTTAAGTTTGGGGATGAATATACTGTAGGTTTGAATATGTAATCTGCAACATCATGAAGCCTTGGAGAAGATTTTGTGCGAATGCAATCCAGGTCAAAGCAGTTCTCTTTCTCTTCCTGCTTAGCCCTTTAATTTATTATTATTATCATTTTCTTAGAATTCATTTCTTCTCAGCTCACGGGGGACTACAGCCCACTGAGCTCCAGCTTAACCAGCTGATTTATGGTTTGCTTCCCATCCACCCCAGTTTAATTAGGCTGTTATTATTTCCTGCCCCTCATTACACCAACCCTGAGCACCGACACAGGGCTGGAAACAAATTATTAGCAAAGCACAGAGGAATACAAGCTGCTAATTTGTTTTGGTCTCTGCTGCAAAATTGGAATTGTACATATTGCTTTTCAAAGCCCTGACAGAGGGCTTGTTTATCTAAGTGTTGCTTTTCAGAGGAGAAAGCTTTTGCTGTATTATTAATTATATATAACTGTATACATATTAATTATATTATCCCTTCCTCTTAGGACAGAGAGAGGGGTTCAGGTAGATGCAGACCAGGAGGGATCTTACTTCTTTTCCATGACCCAAACTTGCTTGATTTATTTATCCTCATTACAAATGCAGATTTAATTCATTAGCTGTGGTTTTTGAGATACCTTCTGTGGGAGGAAGGTTTATCCTGAATTAACAGCACCACCTTCCTCCCTCAACTTTCTATTTCTATACCATGAGGCTTTGTGCTGTTTATTATTATTTTGCAAGGTTTGGGTTTGCTTGAATTTGGTAAAAAAAACCAGCAGATACCAACATCCAACCTGACCTTGAATGGTTGAAGGGATGGGACATCCACCACCTCTCTGTGCAACCTGGTTTGCTCAGTGTGAGATAATACTGATATTAGGGGTTGAATAGGATTGGAGTTTATATTAAGCAAAAATCCACTTTGGAAGAGTATTTCTGCAGTCTGGCAAAATCAAACCTGTGTGTGGCAGGTGGGCTGGGGAAATCCCAGATCTTGAACTAAAGACCCAAAATTTGGGACTCTGGACCAGACTGTGACCTGTTTGAGGTGAATATTAACATCCTGATTTCTGGGCTCTGCCAATGAGTCAAAACAGGGAGAACAGGATCTCAGATCCAGTGTGAGATTCTCCAGCTTGAGATAAGGAGTGAAAACAGCATAAGAATTTACAGGAAGGGAGTGGATAATGTTTAAACATTGCTCCATCCTTCCTAGAGAGACGAAAGCAGTGTTGGAAATGGCAGCAGAGATTAAAGCAGGTCATCTCTTGTGAGTGATTTCACAACATCCCAGTTCCTGTGACGCTGTGAGATGGAGAAAGTCAGCTTTTGGCACAGTGATGGGGAGAGAGTGTTTTGAAACAACTTGTTAGTGCAGCAAACAAGAGTGAGGATGTTCTTGGAGAGCCCCAGAGCTCTGTACTCGTGCTGTTCACAAAAAACCTCCCTTCTCCCAAAATGTGACTCAGCCAAAGTGTGTTTAGAGCTCTGGGTCTGGGTCTGTCCCTGGTCTGTGTGGGATGGATGGCAGTCAGTCCCACAGGCTGCAGTATTTCAGCCCTGAAATGCTGTTCCTTCCTTTTTCTTTCCATCCGTGGTCATTCTGGGCGATCTGGTTGTGGGTGGGTTGTGGCCTCAGAGGGAACAGTGTGCAGAGAAGGAATAGAATAATTCCCTGCAGGGGAAGTCAAATAATAACAATGATATTAATGACAGTCCAAATTTATACGTGCAGACCTTCCCACCTGTGTGAGCTCTATTTAAGAAACAATGAGTAAGAAGATCTCAGGTGGATGTGGGACTGAGCCGCTCCCATCACCACTGTGATATTTTATTTCTTGAATGTGAAACATCCTAAAATGTTTCCCCTGTCATAGGGAGACTTTTCACCTTAGAGAGCTTAAGGGGAGCTCTGTCAGCTGTCCTTGAATTAATTAATAATTAATAATAATTAATTATTTACTGTGAGGGTGGTGAGGCCCTGGCACAGGTTGCCCAGAGAAGCTGTGGCTGCCCCTGG
Organism: Pseudopipra pipra; assembly: GCF_036250125.1. NCBI lineage: Eukaryota > Metazoa > Chordata > Aves > Passeriformes > Pipridae > Pseudopipra > Pseudopipra pipra. Next base: position 37,517,602 of record NC_087555.1, on the reverse strand, counting down.
ATCCCTGGAAGTGTCCAAGGCCAGGTTGGATGAAGCTTGGAGCAACCTGGACTAGTGGAAGGTGTCCCTGCCCATGGCAAGGGGTGGAACGAGAGAATCTGTGAGGTCTCATCCAACCCAAACCATTCTGTGATTCTATTCTATAAATCTCATGACAGCTCATCATTTATGAACAAGGCACTCAAGGGAATACCTGTGAAAGCCCCTTTGCCTTGCAAATGCTTCAGGAACCTCCTTTATTTCATTAAGAGCTTTAGCAACCAGAAATTTTTCCAGAACCAATCACAAGCAAATGGTTTCTTGGTCTTAAGAACAGCATTACCTTCTAGAAACGTTGTGAACAAACTCAGAAGTCGTTGTGTTCTAGATCTGCAGCCATGGCAAACAATAGCATTAGGGAAAAAATTAGCAGAAGAGACGAATTTTTCATTTTAAATTATACCCAGCTTTCTTAAGGAAGCAAATTAAATTGCACTTAACCAAAGAATACAGATAACAGTATTAAGCACAATAGAACATTTTAATTACTGAGGAGAACAAATGTCCGTGTCTGTGGCTGTAATTAAAGGAGGGCTGGGTTGGCTGTGCATTAGTGTGACTTGTACGTCTGAGATACAGTAATTGGCACAATCCATCAGTGCTTTCAGCCCTGACACTGTGGGCCCTGGGAGGCTGTGGGAGAAGACAGGAATGTGGTGGGCATGTTTGACAGGGTGTGTGACCACTGATGGGGCAGAGCTGTCGTTTGTCTTCGTCACAGCCCGTCCCAGTTGTGCTCCAGGCAACTGCACCGGTTTCCTTGGGCTCCTGGGAGCTCCAGGGGTTTGCTGGTGCCTTCAGGGCTGTCCTGCTGGTGCTGCTCCATCTCTGGTCTTACATCCTCTGCTGTGGGATCAGGGATGTGGGTGGATCAGGAGATATGATGGTAGTGGGAGACAAAACAGTGCAGTCTCTGCTGAAACTCTCTGTCCTCCCATCAGAGGTGGGGGACTGGGAAGGAGGAGATAAAGCAGAGGAAATGGAGGAGAGAAAGGAGAGAAAATGATTTCAGGAGAGGCTTAGGCTGGATATTAGGAAAAATTTCTTCACTGAAAGGGTTATCAAACACTTGAACAGATTTCCCAGGGCAGTGGTGGCATTAAAAGGATGTAAAAGCCGTGTGGATGTGGCTCCTGGGGACATGGGTTAGTGGTGGCCTTGGCAGTGCTGGGGAACAGTTGGACTTGATGATCTTAGAGGTCTTTTCTGAGCTTGCTGATTCTGTGACTCTGTAAAACAGGGACGACAGGGTGCAGAAGGTGACTGAGAGGGGAGTCTGCAGGAAGGAATGGGAAGAGCCTAAGAATGAAGAGGCCAAATGTATTTCCAAGGTCTAGTCCTTGCACTGTTTTCTCTTCTAATTCAGGATACTCAATGATGGCAATACAGTGGGAAGGGCTGGGAAAAGAGAAGAAACAATCTGTTCTCTGTGCCCCTTGTGATAGAATACAAGGAAAAATGGAACAATCAGAGCAGGGAAGAGTTGGTTAAAAATGAGGCAACTGCTTTTAATATTAAGGTAGCTAATTACTGGAATTAATTCCCTGTGGAGACTGTGAAAAGTTCTTCTGTGTAAGCCTCAGGACAGTATGTGAGAATCCCAGAATGGTTTGGGTTGGAAGGGACCTTAAAGCTCATCTCATTCCATGGGCAGGAACACTTTCCACTAGACCAGGTTGCTCCAAGCCCCATCCAACCTGGCCTTGATTCATCATCTCAAATTCATTTTCAAGCAGTTTTCCCCAGGCTGGAGTGACCAGTAATGGTGCTTTGTTTCCAAAAAAATCCTAAAATGTGGGGAGTAACCTCTTCTCACATGCAGCCGTGCCCTGTTTTAGCAGGTGGTGAGAGAGAAGAGACATTTCCACACAGATCTGTTCTTCCTGCTCTGTCCTTCCAGGTACCAAAGTGGTAGAGCTTAGTTAGGAAAACTGCTGGATAATGGTTAACCCTTGGTTTGGAAGCACATTCCAGGGCTGCCAGTGCTGACTGGATTTCAGCAATTAAATCCAGCTGGTGATTGCAGCAGTCCTTGTGTGGTGCCAGTGCATGGGGATGAGTGACTTTAATGACTGGGGGACTGTAAAGCCACTGCCTGCTGTCAGGAGATGGACTTGGAGTCAAAAATGAAAATAAAAAACCCCCACAGTTAAACAGGTAGTTCTGTCAGTTTACTGTTACTGGCAGAAATTTGATTTACTTGGCAGCCAGGGAAATATCACTATTTATGCAGAAGTTCCAGTAAGATTTATATTGCATGGACTATAAATTATAGTTATTATGTAGCCAAGTGATATATTGGATCACCTCATGCCAAGATATCTACCTGAGCAATGTTGTGCACTAAGTTATTTGTTGTATTTGAGGTACGTTCACATATCAACTTCCTACTCCCTAAGTTGATAGGAACTTAAATGAATTAAATAAGGTTAAGATAACCCTCAGATTTTAGGATTGTGTTAATCCAGATGTGCTCTGTGCAACCACTCAAACAACAACAAATTCCTTTGGGCCATTGAAAAATGTCAATAAATGTCTTAAATGGCATTTCTTTTTTCAATAGAGGGATTCTAGCATGACACAGTTTTAAAAAAAATCTAAGCAGTTTTCACATGCACTAAAAGCAAAACATTCATTAGTAAAAATAATTCTATTTTATGTGAAAGAAATATAAAGGGGTTAAGGTGAAGTCTTGCATGGGAGACTGATCAAATAGTTCATAGAATCATGGAATCACAGGATGGTTTGGATTGGAAGGGACCTTAAAGCTCATCTTGTTCCAACCCCTGCCATGGCAGGGACACCTTCCACTAGCCCAGGTTGCTCCAAGCCCTGTCCAACCTGGCCTTGGACACTTGGGCAGCCACAGCTTCTCTGGATAACCTGGGCCACAGCCTCAACACCCTCACAGCCAAGAATTCCTTCCCAATATCCCATCTATCCCTGCCCTCTGGCAGTGGGAAGCCATTCCCTGTGTCCTGTCCCTCCATCCCTTGTCCCCAGTCCCTCTCCAGCTCTCCTGGAGCCCCTTTAGCACTGGAAGGGGCTCTCAGGTCTCCCTGGAGCCTTCTCTTCTCCAGGGGACCCCCCCAGCTCTCCCAACCTGTGTTCTTAAAAGAGGAAGCACTCTTTGTGTGATCCTGAGAAAAATGAGAGCTTTGTTGCCATTCAAAGGGGCCTTAGGCAGGAGCAGCATTTTCTTCCAGCAGCTCATGTGGGAATGTGCCTGAGCTCACGTTTTCCAGAAGGCCAGAGCTGGAAAGGTGAACAAGAACAAACCTTTGTGTTTTCATTGTGTGTCTGATCAGAGGCAGAACTTGGTGGAGTGGAGAACCACCAGGACCCAGGAGAAGGGAGAGCAGATCAGAGGGCTCGACTCCCAACATGGGATTTTTCTCCCTAAGTGTCCCTTCAGAACTGGAGAATGTTTCCTGGTTCTCCAGCTGGGTCTGGGATAACCCCATGCCTTGGTGTACATACCCCCAATTTACTCTTATTTTCACTGGCTCTTTGCTTTCCTTTTGAAATTTCTTGATTTCCTTAAGCTCAAGGAAAGCTGGCAGCTGTCCTGGGACATCACCCTGAGCCATGGAAATCTGGATGATCCATGAGCCTCCCAAGAGCGAGCTCAAAGCTTGAAAGCCCTCTCAGACTCTCAGTAAAAGCCATGGATTAGGGGGAATCTCAGTTTCCATCTCCCAGAGAGCTGCCAGATTCCCCTCTCTGCTCCTCTGGTTCTTGTGCTACTCTTCAACATGGTGCATTAAATAACATGACTAATGTTTGTCATGTGTCCCTTGTCCTCTTGGGCCTCTGTGGAGGTAGAGATATGTGCATTGTCTTGTCTGGCTGCTTTAGGGACTTTAATCTGAATATATTTAACTGTGTGTGTTAGAGATAGAAGGTAAGAATGTGAGGGGTGGAGTGTGATTTGGGCCTGGAGGACTTTGCTTCCAGAGTTTATTCCAGTCCGGGGTTAATTCCTAGAAACACTTATTTTACAGAAGGGCTCTGTTTTTACAGGATCTTATGGCTGTAGCAGCACGTGGGGGGGCCCAGCAGGGTGTGATCTGCAGAGCAAGATGGTTCTGAGACCTTTCTGCCTGAATTTGGTGGCTTTTTATTTGGACTCGTTGTGGTCTGGGGCCTTGGGAGAGCACCCTTTGCCAGGCACCGGGGTTTTTCTGGGGATGCCTTTCAGTTTTCCTTCATAGGATCCCAGAACAGTTTAGGTTGGAAGGGACCTTAAAGTCCATCCAGTGCCACCCCCTGCCATGGGCAGGGACAGCTTCCACTAGCCCAGGTTGCTCCAAAGTGGGCTTGGACACTTCCAGGGATCCAGGGGCAGCCACAGCTTCTCTGGGCAACCTGGGCCACAGCCTCAACACCCTCCCAGCCAGGAATTCCTTCCCAATATCCCATCTAACCCTGCCCTCTGACAGTGGGAAGCCATTCCCTGTGTCCTATCCCTCTGTCCCTTGTCCCCAGTCCCTCTCCAGCTCTCCTGGAGCCCCTTTAGCACTGCAAGGGGCTCTCAGATCTCCCCAGAGCTTTTTCTTCTCCAGGTGAACCCCCCCAGCTCTCCCAGCCTTTCCTTCTAGGAGAAGAACCAGAAGTCCATCCCCATGAGGTGAAACAAAGCTCAGAAAGCAGGGAAAACTCTACAAAACCCCACTCCTTGTCAGAACCAAACCCCCAGTGTGGCTGCACCCCCAAAAATGCTGTTGATCACAGAAAGGAAACCTGTGAAAAATTAAACCCCCTTATCAGATGCATAAGCCCTGTGCTAAAAGTGCCATTACCACCTAGAATCTTTTCCCAGGATATTTTTTGGCACGTTTTCCTGCTGTTTTATTTCCCTGTTAATAAGAGGACCGGTAAGACCATCGCTAGACTTACACACACCACCCACGTAGACTTTATATAGACTTATATATGGATTTTTATGTTGCATCTCTTATTCTTCAGCTAAATTATGAACCCTGACCTCTCTGTGTGGCCCTCATGACCCACAGGATAACTTAACGTGCCTCCTGTGCAAATCCTTTCTGTTAGTTCAGCATGTCTCTGATAATTCTCCATAATTTGCTTTGCTCCAGCCATTGATTGCCCCAAATATGATTTTGCAACTCCAAGCTCCCCCAGTCATAACTACAAAAATGACAGGCAGTACTTTGTGCAATCTCCATATTTGAAGCATGAAAGAAGGCTAAATTCCTGTTTGAATAAACAACATAATAAGGTTATTGAGAATAAGACCATTACTATATAAAATTATGTCTAAGTGGCAGATATAATTAACATTGGATTGTAATTACACTAATTACAAGTCACATTAAGATACTCCAGTAATGACAAAGTGAGCACCCTATAATTGAATGGAATAAGCAGGGAAACATGCTGCTCACACTAATTACCTAAATGAGCTAATATGTCTTCAGAGTGACAGTCATGCTCAGTGTTATTACACAGGCAAGACAATTTTGTAAGTTAAAAAAAAAAATCTAATTTCCTTCCTTCCTTCTCTTCAGGACCCATTTCAAATCAGCAGCAGCTTCAGAATTTCTCTCTTGAGCCAAAAATAGAGAGATCCCACAGTTCAGGCCTTTCCTAATTTTGGTCGACAAAGTCCAATTTTCAGGGTTACACTGTGATTTTTGACATATTCCTGCAGCTTTAAAAGTCAAATTTGTTCTGTGTTCATTGGTGGGGTCCTTTGACAAAGCCAATTTGCTGGTTTGCTTTTTTTTTCACTCATCTAAATTCGAAACAAACAAAATAATGTAACTTAAGCTCAGCTTGCTCTAAAAACATACTTATTTCATTGGCTCCAGAGTAACCAATATGGCTTATAACAGTCTGGCTCCAGTTGTACCCTTGAGAGTGGTAAAATTTGAATTATTCAAGGCAATTAGTGGAAGCATTGCAGTGGAACTCAAATTTCAGCTCGAGCTTCTAAGAATAAAAACTAATATAAGAATAGGAATTCTCCATATTGTGGAAAAAATGCACATTACTTTTTTTTTTTTTTTTTCCCCCTCTTTAAACACCTCCAGCTGTCTGGGACTCTGAGCTGGGAGGCAAAACAACATAACAGACAATTTAACAATCTCAAATAGTTCGCTGAGAATGAACAAATCTGAGCCAATGCGCTTCATCAGATTGTCTGAACTTCCAACTTATCTGCGGCATTTATGACGATTATTTTTGCTTTATGTGTGGCTTTATGCTTTAGGGACCCAGGGCACCAATGATTCCCTCTTTTTTTTTCTTTTTTTTGTTTGGTGATAGCCAAAAATCTGAAGCATATGGTTTGTGAGCAATATTTCTGCCTGTTGTTGTTTATTTTTATCCCGGGGCGTAGGAGGTTCACTCTCAGAGCAACTCAGTGCCAGCACTTTGATGAACTCCTTTCCTGTCACCAGGAACTCCAGGAGGCTTTAGGAAGCAGTTGAGAGAGGATGAGGAGGTAGTTGAGTGGGATGGTGTCCTCAAATGTAAAGAGACGTCAAAGCTGCTTACGGAAAATGGGATGTAGGGGTGTCTTGGAGGCACGTCCCTCCTAGAGGGGAGCAGAGAGGAGGAAAAAGGGGATGGAGCCTTGGAAACTTAGGTCAGGGAAAAAAAAAAAAAAAACTGGCAAGGAGATTAGGTGGTTGGTTAAAAAGATATGAAGTCATGCTGGTTTTTGAGTTTAAGAAGTAAAGGAGATTTGCCGAGATCCCGTTCTCGGAAGGGGGTTCTGTGGAAGAGTTGAAGGAGTCCCAGGGGAGGGAAGAGGAGGGAGGAAAACTGGAAGAGAGTTAAGGGAAAGGGATGGCAGAGAGAGGTGGGAAAGCAGCACCAGAGAACTCTGAAAAAAAGGGAGGGAAAAGGAGATAAAATGAGAAAAAATGGAGGCAAAAGGAGAAAAAAAGGAGAAAAAAGGAGGAAAAAAAGGAGAAAGGGCAATGGGAGAAGATTCATCAGACATTTTTAAGATGGCAGAGGCCAACTATGAGGGGGAAGAAGAGGAGACAAAATGCTAAGGGAATGTGCAAGGAAGAAAGAAGGAAAGGGGGATCATGAGGAGGATTAGGACTGGGGCCCAAAGGGGACACAACCAGAGAGGGAATAGGAGTGTTTGAGGAGAACAAGCAAAAATATTCTTTCTCTTGGCTTTAGAGAGACTTTACAGAGTTAGTTCAACTCCAGATAACTGCTCTAGAGAGTGAAAATTTAATTTGGCTCACAAAGAGCCACCAGTTCCATGGGCCCTCGAACAATCTTTTGTGATTCTTACTGGTTTTAAAAGGAAATAAAGGACAAAGTCCTACTTAAAACCTTTCATCTGGAGCCCACCTGGGTCCTGTGCTGCCTTTTTCCTCATCACACAGATCCATTTAGAGACTTGGTGAACTGTATAAACATGTAAATCCTTCCTGGTGAGAGGTGGAGATGTCAAATCCGACATCAAAATAACAATCCACTTTACCTGTGATAACATCTGGAAAAAAAGAAATAAATTAATGTCTGAATTAATTTAAGATTTATCAATCTATAGGCATGATGTAAAGATGTGTTTTACAACTGTCTAGCAAAATGGTGTTGCTTATATTAACAAATAAATGGAAAATTGTTGCTAAAATCTATGAGTACATTTAAAAAAAAGACCCCCAGTAACCAATTTTTTTTTTCTTTGATTGAAAGCATTACCCATAAAAAGTTACCTGAGAATTGAAATCCTGGAGGAAAATTGCGATTCGAATTCGCAAAACCATCAAATGAATAATTTTAACAGATTCTCAGCTCTCCTTAAACAGATGACTGTGTGTTTGCAACTGAGTGTTTGATAAATGAAAAGAGACAAAATGTTCTACTTTTCAGCACATTTTCCCCCACAGCTGGTGCACAGACTGAGACTGAGTCTATGTGAGCTTTAGCCGTGATTTTTCAACTTGGGGTTTGCTATATTTAGCTCCACATATATTTAGAATTGCTGGAAGTAAATGTTTTAACTTGGGGAAAATGGTGCTGGACTTTGGTCCGGCTGAAAATTATCAGGGGGGCTTCTTAATTCCGTGATGGTGAGAATTAAGAGCTCCAGGGAGCCCAGACAAACCCTGAGAGAGGTTTTTTTATCTCTCCAAGCAGCCCTTCCTTTCCTGAATCCCTACACAGGATCCTACACCAGGTACCTCCTGCAGGCCCAGTCCTTTAATATATTTATAACAGAAGGTATGTAATGCTCATTACATTTATTAGGATCATTCAGGATGTTTGAGGAATATCCCACACATCTGGGAAAAATAAGGAGACCTGGGGGTTTGCTTGAGCCTTTTTAATAACAGTTAACGTGTGAGAAAGTATTTAATTTGGCAGCAACTTTTAGTAGATGTTTTTTCAGTGTACTTTTAGTATATATTCCTCTAACAAGTGTGATAATAAAAGGCTATTTCATATTCCCATTCCTGCTCAGTGGGTGTGACTCTGCTCACACACCTGCTGGAACATTCCATGAGTCAGCACAGTAATTAGGAACATGCTTAATTTCGTGTACAGGCTTCATATATTCCCTGTTAAACACAACTTTTACAGCAATAATTGTTTGGTACATTCTGCTGATAACTTTCTCTGTGGCTGGACAGAAGTTTTTCAGCGTCCTGCTGGGATTTCCATCCGTGAAATGGGGCAATGTTTAAGTGTGAAAAAAATGAGTTAGTGTTCAAAACACGAATTAGTGTTCAAAAAATGAGTCAATGTTCAAGAAATGAAGATTCAAAAATGAGTTAGTGTTCAAAAATGAGTATTCAAAAAATGATGGTTCAAAAATCAGTTAGTGTTCAAAAATGAGTTAGTGTTCAAAAATGAGTGTAAAAAATGAGTATTCAAAAAACGATGGTTCAAAAATGAGTTAGTGTTTAAAAAATAAGTGTTGAAAAATGAGTTAGTGTTCAAAAAATAAGTAATCAAAAAATGAGGGTAAGAAAGTGAGTTAGTGGTCAAAAAACAAGTTAATATTCAAAAAAAAACCCCCACAAGTAGATCTGGAACTCTGTGGTATGGTTTACTTGACATGAAGGTATCCTATCAAAGGTTGGACATGATGATCTTGGAGGTCTTTTCCAACCTTAATGATTTTATTTCTAGCTCCTGAATGTGTTCTAATATTGATGTTGGTGACTATTCTCAGTTTGCTGAACGCTGTGCAAGCTGTAGCTTATGAAAATGTCGTAAAGCTGTTGAGTAAAAACGTTATTTGAATGATTATAAAATAAACAGCTCAAGGCTCTCGCCGTGCTAATGGAAATACCAAAGTTAATTTAGTTGTTATTTAGAATGGCAATTTATTCAGACGAGCAAAAACGCAGTTCTCAGCCACTCAAGATAAATAACAATCAGGGAAAAAAAAAGGAGTCATTTATTCCAATTTGATTATATCAGCACAAGCAAAAGATTGCTGCACTGCACAGGGGAAACTGCAGGCTCTGGAGCACTTCCACTGCAGCAAAGGTTTCAACTTCTCCCTGGGTTCTATCAGCACTTACTGCAGGGACAGCCACCCCTAAAAGAACTTCTTGTCTTTCTGCTCCCAGGAAACAAGTGACAGGACAACAGGAAACAGGCTCAAGTTCCAGCAGGGAGGTTCAGGTTGGATATAAGGGAAAATTTCTTTGCTGGCACAGGCTGCTCAGGAAAGCGGTGGAGTCGCCATCCCTGGAAGTGTTCAAAAACCCAGGAGATGTGGCACTTGGGGACATGGTTTTGTCTGGTCAGTGGTTGCACTTGATGATCTTGGAGATATTTTCCAGCCTTAGTGAGTCTGTGAAACTCCTCAGTGAGGGCACGAAGGGATCTGAGTTGGACAAAGTCTTGCCGTGCTGAAGGTGGGAATTGAGGTGGCAAAGACCTGCCTATGAATGTATTTGGCAATATAAGTAATAACCCTCTCAGTTTGCTCTGAAATGAAATATCTCCCTTCTTTCACATGATGCAAATCTTTATGCCCTGTAAGGAATATGATCTCCGGTCAAGCACCAGACTTTCCTGGTCAGCGTGGAAAAGGCTGAGAGGGACCGTGTCTGCTTGGGAGAACAGAAAGGCTTTGATGATACAAAACCTCCTCCAAAGCCAGCCCAAATCCTTGCTTTGAGAAGCCCAGCTCTTGTTCAGGCTTTTATTGGGGAAGGTGGTGACTCTCTAAAGCTCTTTGAGGTGACAAATCTGTGCAGAGGGATTGGGTGTCTGGACAGGCCGCTCTGCAGTGAGACGTGTCAGTCCCTCTTTGGAGCTACTGAGCCTGGAATTCTGTGTCTCTCAGCCAAATCTGAGGTTAACATTGCCTTGCTGATGGATGTGTGGTCCTTTGAGAAGTCCCTTGGAATTCCAGCTGCCCACCAGCCAGTGGGAGTCCGTCGTCGCTCCCCATCACTGTCACCAGCTTTGGATGTCCTGGAAAGGAGGAGAGAGAAAAACATGGCTTTGGTTACAGCCCACTGAGGAGCAAAAGGAATTGATGTGTCTCCATCCTCTCAGAGCTGGTTTATTTGGAATAAATCAGGTTTTAGGGGAAGCAAAGAGGATCCATCTGGTGATTTTACAGCTCATGGGCTACGGAAGGGACTCAATCGACAGGTTTTATAGCCCCGTTGTCTCAAAATCTGAAAACATTCAAAGTTTTTTCATTAGAGGAAAACACTGATCAGGAAACAGCCCAGACCAGGAATCCATATGAAGAGCAATTACTGCCCAGTTGGTTGATTTATTGAGTACCAGTGCAATTTAGTAAATTTAAATTTTCCATTTTATAAAAATAAATGGCCGTGTGATTAAAGCATTGGGTCTGATAACTGAGGCTTACAGGAAACAGTGACCAAATTAATTCCCTTAATACCTACCCAACTTATTCAGGTCTCCCACGAGGAGTTTGAAGCATCTTGGTAAACTTAGATATAGAAAACAGGCAGGAATTCAACTTACAGATCCCTTCCCAAGCTGGAAGGCCAATTAATCCCTTCTCCCCATCCCATACAATACTTGGTCTGATTAGTGACACTTGTTTATTCCTGCAATTCATCTATGTGATGTTTTATTTTAACATAAATTGATTAGGAATCGAAATATTCCCAATGTGGTTTGTGGTTTTTTTATAACTATTTAATATACAAATGCTACAATATTTATAAAACCTGCTAAAATGACTTCACTTTTGCACCAGATCTGTGTGTAATGAATCAACAGAGGTGCTAATTTGGAATGAAAGTCTATGCCTTGCCAAATTAAGAATTTAGGGAAAGTCTCTATGAGCTAAAAGCATCGAGCCTGTTGCCAAACAGCAATTACTACTTTTAATAAAAACAATCCATTTGCAGGAAACAGGAGGAAATTTGAGAGGAATTTGAGGGTTTTTTTAAAAAAATTGAAAAACTGTAACCTTGCTTATTAGAAACTGTTACTGAAACTTTAGAAATTGCAGACTGAAAATAAATGAGCTGTAAGTGGGCAGGGAAAGAAAAGGGTGTTTTATGCTCTTTTTGCTGTGAGAAATGAATGTAAAGGTGATGGTAAGGGTTTTATTCATCTTTGGTTTTGGTGAGAATTACATGTTTCAAGCCTTAAACCCCTATTTTTTTCGTATTTTCTTCTTGTGAAAAAAAAAAAAAAAGGTTTAAGGATTGAAATGTGGCAAATCCTGGAGAGGGATCCCGGAGGAAGGAAGGCTGTGAAGGTCCCTGTTGGGAACGTGCCCCACATTCAGCCCATCCACTCTTATGCTTTGCCATCAATAAAATAAATAATTCTCCTGGAGGACTCCAGGACTTCACGAGGTGCCAGGTTGTTAAACCTGACAGGACAGAGACTTTGTTGCATCTTTTCTTCATCTTCCTGAATCTGGGTCTGATTGAGGACTTATTTGCTGGAAAATTATGAGTAGAATAAATATTTGAGACACAACTTGTTTTTCAGTGACCCAAGACAGAGGCACACCTCAAGACTTCAATAATTTCATATTTTCCATTTATACTCTGCTGAAATTCCACAGAAGCCTGAAATTTTAGCAGCTGCTTCTTGCCTTTTCTTTTTCCTTCCAGTTTCTTCCTGGAGTAGAAGGATGGAATTAAACAACACAAAGCTTTGGAACAAGCTCTGGCTGCTTGTCTGTGTTGCAGTCTAGTTTCAAACAATGACCTTAAAACCATAACTGGGCAGTTTTAGTTATTTTAAACTTTATTTCAAGGCCCAGAAGGGTGATGTGATGTGGCCAAGATATTGCTTATCAGCTGAGGAGTTTCTGAAGCAAATTCCTGCCTATTCCTGTGACACAGTGAATCTCTGTTTTGGTAGATTTACAATTGAGCAATACAATTTGCCATGTTGACCAGGAAAGAAACATTTGTAGACAGCTGGGGGTTGGTGGTTCTATAGCACAAATCAATATTCAGATGTTTCTGGGTAGTTTCTCCTCAATCCCTAAAATTCTTCTTTGCTTACAATTTAAAAACTTGGTTTCTCTAATTTATGTCATCTCTGAGGCTCATGTCAGAGGAATTTGGATTCCTTGCTAAATCCAGAAGCTGCATTTGAGTTGCTAAACTGGGAATAACATTTTTATTGAATGAGGCTCTACTGGGATAGGATTCCGGGATCCTGGTGGAGCTACAAGGGTAAGTCTCAAAACTAAAGTACTTTTGGGATAGAGACTGTTAAAGATGGCTCTATCAAAGATATCCAGCATTAGTCTAATGAAATGAGACTATAAATTATGTCAGTGTGGAGTGAAACACTCACTCAGTAGTTCTGCTGCAGAAAATGGGACTGGCAGCATCTTCCTTGCTGCCAGGTGATAAAGTTTCTTAATTACAGCCCCAGCTGGAATGAGGAGTCTTTGGGAATTGGAAGGAGTTCATATGAGCACTTACATTATCAGGAAACATAAATACCTTATTTATTCATAGGGCAGCTCCCATCTTCCTCCTGCGGGTTCTTGATGGACACTTGTGCTGTCTCAACCCACCCCGAACTCCAAACCTTTCTTTGGTGCAAGAACTTTCATGGCAAAAGCACTGTAATTGAATTTAGCCCAATGCCTTTAAAACAATGATGTTTGTTTTTTTAAATGAATATTTTATATGTTGTGTTTAATTAAAATAAAAGTCTGCTACTGATCTAGGAGAGGCAAAACAGACTCGAGCTCGTATTTATGAAGTGTAACAATATTGGCAAGAAGCAACTTATCTTGTTTATGAGACAGGGCTCCCATTACTGCTACAGATTGCAGACGTTTTATTGCTGAGCTTTACATGCTTTACAATTCAACAAATGTAGAGAAACTGTCAGCATGGAAATAAGCCTGTAAATGGAGGGTTGCAGGGTTTGGGTTTTTAAGGGGAGTATTTACAGATCAAAATGTGTTTCTGGTAGCTCTGCTTGCTGGAGGTTTTCTTGGGTTTAAGTCCCCATAAATTCAAGGAACGCTCTTGGAGTCACAGGATGGTTTGGGTTGGAAAAGCCCTCTGAGACCATCGAGTCCAACCATTCCCCAGCACTGCCCAGGCCACCACTGATCCATGTCCCCAAGTGCCACCTTCACATGGCTTTTAAATCCCTCCAGGTGAGAGGACTGCACCTCTGCCCTGGGCAGCTCCTTCCGAGGCCTGACCAACATTTCCATGAAGAAATGTTCCCCTTATCCAACCCAAACCTCCCCTGGCACAGCTGGAGGCCATTCCCTCTCCTCCTGTCTCTTGTTCCCTGGGAGCAGAGCCTGACCCCCCTTGGCCTCCCCTCCTGTCAGGGAGTTGCAGAACCAGAAGGTCCCCCCTGAGCCTCCTTTTCTCCAGGCTGAGCCCCCGCAGCTCCCTCAGCCCCTCCTCACAGGACTTATGCTCTTCCAAACACGGTAGGGAAACAGGTGAATTTTTGGCTGGTTATAAATGACAAAGCCTGACTTGATCCCCTGGAAAGGGGGTTAATTTGTTTGAGAAGGAGGAGACTTGAAACAATTAAAATACTTGAAAAGTGTTACCCATGAATGCTGAGATTATGAACTTTGCTCTTTGATGGGAGGAGCTGCAGATGTTGGCTTTGGCCATCCCTGTGCTATGAGGAGTATCCAGTTGGGAGCTGAGCTCCTCCTGCCCTGCTCCATGGCTTCCACAATCATAAAATCCCAGAATGACTTGGGTTGGAAAGGACCTTAAAGTTCATCCAGTTCCACCCCTTACCCTGAGCAGGGACACCTTCCACTAGCCCAGGTTGCTCCAAGCCCCTTCCAACCTGGCCTTGTACACTTCCAGGGATCCAGGGGCAGCCACAGCTTCTCTGGGCAACCTGTGCCAGGGCCTCCCCACCCTCAGAGGGAAGAATTTCTCCCTAATCTCTAATTGAACCCTGTCCTATGCCAATTTGAAGCCATTCCCCCTTGTCCTGTCACTACAAAACTTTTTAAAAGTCCCTCTCCAGTTCTCCTGAAGGGCCATGTCAAGTACTGAAATACTTTGCTCTATTTAATGGAAGGACAGCTCAAAACTTTTATATTTTTCATATCCAGCCATGGAGTTGCACCTTTTTTCAGGACACTCATTAGCGTGGAGGATCTGCACTCCCATAATATTAATAACAGCACAGTGAACTGAGCATTGCTGGGGGAAGATGTAATTAATTAAAGCAAGGTCCCTGTGATGCCAGCAGATCGTTCCCATTTTTCATGTGAGGAAAGGTGAGGTGAGCAGTGAAGTGGATGTGCCCTGCTGGTGCCACGTGAAACGGGAAGGATGATTGTGGAAATTCATGGTGTTCCCCTTCCAGAAATGCAAACTCTGGGTGGTCGCAAGATGTGGTGGAACTGGTCACCTCACTCGGGTGCAGGGGTGGGTTTTCATAGGAAAACTGTTCTGTTCCTTCACATCCATGTTTGTTCAATGGACACACACAAAAACCAGGAATACAACTGAATAAATTCAACTCCAAAGTGGTACAACCCCCTGAACACTCTACAGTTCAGGGCTCGTTTTTGAGACCTCGTGTCTTGTCTTCTCTTCTCCGTTTCATCCTGAGCCTGTTCCCTGCTGCCAAATTCCTTCTAAGGTTTTTCAGACTCCTCAAAATCCAGAGATTCATTATCCTCTTACTCATTTTTTCACATAACAATATTTTGACCAGTTTAATCATCTGCATGGAGAGTGTGGAAGTCTTGGCAGCTACTTGGCATACTAAGATAGATTCCCAAAAAGACCAGATATGCTTCTGAAATGTTGGAGAAGAAGAGAGGATATGTAATTTGCTTATTAATCATGTAGGAGAACAGACAGAGTAATGTCTCTGCTCCTCACTTACTTCTCTCCCTCTCCTCAAATTCTTTCCTTCCTGAATATCTGGATAACTGAGGATATAAATCCCTGCATTGTTGTTTCATGTACAATTGGCTCCATGGTGTCTTTAGAAAAGCAAAATGAGTTCCTTAAATGTTGGGCTTAGTTATTCTGGCTTCAAATAAAGTTATGTCAGTGCTGTTTTTAAATTTATATAATTTTAAGTCTGAACAGTGTAAGTTTTAAGCACATAAGTGGTCAACAGCTTTTCTGCCAGATTCTTTTTTCATCCCTTATTCCTTGAAAAAATAGTGAACTGTGCACCCAGGCACGTTCTGTGACCTTTATCTTCACTGGTCGTCGTGATGTTGATGTTCTTTTAACACTTCCTAGCTTACATTTACAGTAGTTTTTGCTGAGATGAACGGGACTCCTTTAGAGAGTTGGATTCCTGGTGGTAAATCCATGAGAAACCCAGCCTGTATTAGCCAAAGTCAAATGCCTTTTCCGTGTGGGATGGGGGGCGGTGTGAAATAACACAACATGCACCGAGCTCGCTATTATGTGTTCTCTGATGTCTACACAGACAGGCAAGTAGCAGTGCAGAAAGTGATTATTCCAACATATTTCGAATCCATATGTTTATTCCTCCTTCCTTGCAAGATGGCAGCTTGCATGGAATGAGAAAAATGTGCAATAGGCTTGGAGCCGTTGCTGTGCAAAAGCAGGAAGGTTCTGGAACAGGAGTGATCTTAATATTGGCCTGGATTGGAGCTGAGTTCACTCTGCTCTGCTTGTTCTGGGAATCTTCACCTTTGGGTGTTGCAGATTTAAAACAAGTGCCCAGAGCAGAATTCTGGAGTCGGGAGTGACCAGGTGGGCATTGCATCCAGCTGGGAAGTATAAAGGAAACAAGGAGAGGAGGTGAATGCAATGACTGGCAGCTGCTGTGTTGTTCCTCTCTTTCTAACTATTGAACTAGAGAGGAAAATGCAAAGCTCTGTGCTGAGCCTGCAGCCTGTCCTAGGCTGGGCTTTCTGGTGTCAGAGAAGGCAAATGGGATCGGGGGTTTAAGTGGTTTTAGACACACATGGGGCAAAGTGAGTTCTGTAGATGTAGAAAGCACTTAGTGAATCACAGCGGTGGAGTGGGTTGGATTGGCAGGGATCTTAAAGCTCATCCCATTCCACCCCTGCCATGGGCAGGGACACCTTCCACTAGCCCAGGTTGCTCCCAACTCTGTCCAGCCTGGCCTTGGACACTTCCAGGCTTATCTCAGTTCTGATGTTGAGCCATAACTCTCTTAATTCTCTTTTATGACACTCTTAATGCTTCAGATAAATGCTGGATGAAAGGTTGGTGGTGCCACAGAGATTTACCTGGAGATGGTATTTTTTGCTCTCCATTCCTTTGGGTGTGGTGCTTGTCCCCCTTGTTGTGGGAATTTCCCCCCAAAGCCAACTCTTCTGGATTTAACAAACTTTAACAAAACATGGAGGGGAGAATTTCAAAGCTCATGTTTGCTGCAAGGTTTTATGAAAGAAACAATTCAGTGTCCAGGTAATTTGTCAGGAGCTGCTTCTGTTTGTTTATCTCACCTGAAATCCATCTTTTGATCACAATCCTGGAATTTTCCTGCAAGAAAGTATTCCTCCAAATTCCAATAATTAACCTCATTTTTTTGGGGTGCAAATTTATCATTTATAATTAATTTCTCTCCCATTTTGTGGGGATTTTTTTCCCCCTTTTTCAAAATAAAACTCAACTTCTCCTGCTTTCAGAGGTTTCTGGAATTTTTGGAGGTTCACAGAAGTGTTATCTAAGCAATGTGTGCTCTGATTTTGTGGCTCTCACCTCCAGCAGCTTTGGACCTTTATTTATTCCCAGATCCAGGAATACAACACGGTGTCTGGCTACGTCTTGGATCTGAAGTCCATTAAGTTTGTCTGTGGAAGCTTTTTCTTCTAATGCAGCTCTAATCTCACTTTGGATGGCTCAGAATTAAAAGGGAAGATGGGAAGCTGTTCTCCCTTCCTTCATTTCCACCACTTCCAGTGTCTTCACTGAGTTTCCCCCCGAGCTTTATCCCATGGCTTTAATCCCTTTCTCTGCAGGTCAGGGCTGCTCCCCCTCCCACCTCATCTCTCCCCCCTGCTGATCCCACTCTGGAGAACAAACTCTCCAGCCACAAAACCCATTTCCACTGTCTGTCCTTCGGCTGTGCCTCCTGTCAGGGTGGTTTTTAGTGACATTAAAGGCGTTGGAGAGCCCTATTTTAATTCCGAGTGCCGCGATCCATCTGAAGACGCCTCGCTTTTATGTTGGCTCTGCAAGTGCAGGAGCAAAAAAGGCTTTTACGTAGAAAAAGATTGAGAAGAAAGGTCTCAAAGCTGTTCTGCTTCACTGGCACAGAGAGTCACTCCAACTAGTTCAGCTCAGACTTCTGGCAGCTCGTTAAGCTCCGTGTTGCCGCGATGACTTTTATTACGCGACGCGCGTAATAATTTACCAAAAGTATTCTTTGTGTCTCTTAGTCACAGATGCCAAGTGACAATTCTATTTGAAGTCATGATCCTGTCTTTGTGGACATTTTCATGTACCTGGATAGCAGGTAAATGCTTTGTTTTGTCTTATTTTTTTCACATTTTGCTCACATGAATGGTTACCTATCCAAATATTTGGCCATAAAAAGGCATTCGAATATTGCAAATTCAGCTGTTGCAAATACAAGATATTTATTGAGGGGGAAAAAAACCCTTGAAGTGTCATTTCAAATGTTTGGAAAAAAAATCAAACTTTGGCTCTTCTGCTCTGTCCAGAGTGGTGCATTCTCAGGGTAATATTTACATCTTTACTTGGTAGGGATGGGTGGCATCGCTGCCCATGGAATGAGATGATCTTTAAGGTCCCTTCAACTCAAACAGATTCTGTGATTTCAAATGAAGATAATAATAAAAATAAACAACCCCTCCCACTTTATTCTGTCAGCAGCACTCACAAGTGTGCTGAAGCCGCTGTAACACGCTGTCATGCTCTCTAATGGCTATAATTCATCACGGGAAGCCATCAGCTTGAAAATAAAATATTGCTCCCTAGCATGGAGATTGATGGTTGTGGCCTGTTTATTGATTGCACTGGAAAAATGAAAAAAAAAAAAAAAAGGGGGGAAAAAAAAGATTAATTTTTTGAAAGCTGATGGCACCACGATAACTGATTTGAAATCTGCCATTTCCCCTTTTTTTTTTTTACAGTTCTGTATAATGTGGCTGCAACATAGAAAGATACAGAAAATATGGTGTTATTGTGCAAAAGCCAACTTCACATTATTTTTCTTTCCATATGTTTTTCGGTGCATTAAATATTTAAAGCAGAGTCAACACTCTTCAAAAGTGAATATACCTGTCAACCCACCCCATTATTCCTTCACCTCTCAGTCTTTCTCATATTTTGAAGAGCTCTGAGTTCTGTAACAGTAAAATCATTCTGAAGTAAGAGGGAGGCTGGTTGAACAAAGCATGGGAAAGGACAGTGTGCCTTTTTTTCCCTAAATAAATTGAGTGTTATCTGATTTTCTCATTCCTGCTTATTTAGTTTGAATGGAGAGAACCAGATTCCTGGTTCCTGAAGTTTATGGTCTCTCTGCTGAGGGGAGAACAAAACAAAGACCTTAGACTGGAGGACAGGTCTGTGAATCACAGAATCCTGGGATCATTTGGATTGGAAAAACCCTCCCAGCCCATCAGGTCCCCCCTGTGCCCGATGCCCCCCTTGTCCCCCAGCCCAGAGCACTGAGTGCCACAGCCAGGCCTTCCTTGGACACCTCCAGGAGTGGGGACTCCAAACCTCCCTGGGCAGCCCCTGCCAAGGCCTGACTACCATTTCCAGGGAGAAATTCCTCCTGATGTCCAACCTGAGCGTCCCCTGGCACAGCTTGAGGCCATTTCCTGTAGGACAGATCAGTGAAACCTCAAATCTACAAAAATTAGGGTGGAGGATGTTGGTAACATTGGACTTACAAAATGGGCTACGAAAGCCACGACTGAATTTGTGGCAGTGTGGGTCTCTCCTTTTCCCTATTTGGGAATACTCACGGTAGCAACTGAGAAGATTTTCCATGAATCTGAGTCCCAGTTATTGTGGATCCAGTCCTGTGCATTATATACATCTCACTGGGTTCCAATTTCAGCAGTTTGATTTGATTCCCGGTTGGGTAGCCATGGTTACATCCACTCCAAAGCCATCTCCACTTTTGGAAAAAATATATGACCTTAATGTCTTTTTGTGAAAGTAAGAAAGCGCAGACGCATTTCCAAGTATCTGTATTTGTTAAATTCCAAATTGCCTTTCTAAAAATACAGTTATGAACTCCTTGGGAATTAGAAGGAAGATATTTATTGCAGAAAGCACATTTTAAGGCAATTTTATGCTGAAATGGGGCCTAAAGTTCTGGCCTTTTGTTCTGGTCATGGAGAAACAGGGAAAGAGAAGCCCGTGATCATTCTTAGGTTGCAGTGATCAGAATAAAGAATATTTTCTGATCTCCCTTCCACTTGGGCTTTTGCTGATTTTAATAGAACTCTGTATCTTCAGCTGCAAATTCAGGGACCAACCTCTGTTCCATTAATCCCATTGTAATCCGTGGAGCCAGCAAGCAGATAATTTGTTTAAGGCTGTTCTTGCTCCAATGGCAGATTCTGATCTGGTTTAGAGGCTTTTAATCTTTTAATTCTTGCTTGCCTCCAAATTTGGAAATTATTAATTAGCCCAAGATTAAGAAAACAATCAATGTTGGTGGTTTTCTGGAGAAGAGGAGGCTCAAGGGGACCTCACTGATCTCCACAACTCCCTGACAGGAGGGAGAGTGGTCTTTTCTGTCGTGTCTCAAAAGAAAGGATGAGGGGAAATGGCTTTAAGTTGCACCAGGAGAGGTTCAGATTAAACATTAGAAAAAAGAAATCACTGAAAGGGTTGTCAGGCGTTGGAATAAGCTGAGGATTCACCATCCCTGGAGATGTTCAAGAGGCATCTGGATGTGTCCCTTGGGGACACGGTGGGAACACACACATGGCCACCCACCTCCCTAAATACATAGATATTACTCTGGTGAGCTCCAAAAACATGCCAGTTAAAAATAAATAAATCCAACATGTCCAGTCAAGGATTTTGTTTCAAGCAGCAACTGTAGCTCCCAGGATTTTGTTCCTTTTTAATTCTGTTTTCGCACTACAAAGAGGAGCCTTTGTTTGCACTCAGGAAGAGCACCTGTGGAATCTTTAAACATTCTCAGGCATGTTTGAAAAGCTCATCCTCGTGGTAAAGATTTAATCTATCAAAGTGGTATAAATAATGTAGACATAGCCTTAGGTGTCACTTCTTCCCCTTGCAGGTTGGAAAAGAACAGAAGCAGCTCTGCTGCATTTTAAAACACGGCTCAGGCAGCGACAGGATCCTGGGCTACCCTTCAATTAGAGGTGTCTATTTATTACTGATTATTTAGAAGGTCCAAAACCACACTTACAAACCACCAGGCTCCTGACCAAGATAAAAACATAAATAGCAAAATAGTGACTTATTCAAAAAAGCCAAAAAAAGTCCCAGGGGTACCTCTAAAGGCTTTGCTTTTGAAGTAATTCAAGAAAATTACTCAGCGGAGGTTAATTGATTTATATTTGACAGGTGACACCCTGCTTGATGAATGTCTCTTAAAAACTAAACTGAGACAAAGACACCTTGTTGTAAGATTTAAGCCAAGTGCAACAAAGAATGTCCTTGCAGAATTCCAAAATATTCAGGTTTTGCCAAAAGTGTGTTTCCACAGCAGAATCCAGGAAAGGAGCTGCACTTTTTGTAATGTATCTGCACCAGAGTGAGCTCACAGATCCTGTGAGGTGCTCCTGGTGCTGGAGAGGTCATTAATTAAAAGAAAGAAAAAAATCACTCCCAAACCTTCCTTCCCATTTTTATGAAATATCTGCATTTTCTGTCATGTCTTGAAAGTTGCCTGTTGGCCTGGGCATTGATGTATTGTGAATTCAGATGGATTTAGGAGGTGTAAATTTAATTATTTCACTCAGTATGGTATTTACCATGCCACTTAAATTCAGATTTCTAGTGCAGAAAGAACGAATGGGAAAGGTGATAATTTATGGTTCAAATGAAAGCACAACCAATTATTGGTTGTGATGTACAACTGATGAGGTGCTTCATGTGTAGGTTCCTCTATAGGGTGCACTTGTAAAATGTGGCATTTCTTTCCCTAAAATACGAACGTGTGAAAAGCTCATTTTGTAACACGAAGACCAGAGTTGAAGAAGTCACATTTATCTGTTGCTGCCTCAGACATCCTGAGCTGCATAAATATCGTGGTTCGTGTCTTTGCCACGTACGGGTTCGAACGCGCGAGCGGAGCTCCCAAATCGGGAAACGCGTCTAAAAAGTGGGTTCAGGGAGCGGTTGGGAATCAGCCTTGGTTTGTGGGAGTGCTGGAGGGGTTTGGGGTCTCTCCTTGGGCTGTGTGACAGTGGAAAGGAGCCCTCAGAGGCGGGTGGGATGAAGGGGGGGCTGTGCTGGGGGGGATGTTGGGACACGTACAGAGGACCCCGCGCTCCTTCCCAACGTGTGTTCCCAGACAAACCCGGAGCAGTGCAAGTGTAACGCTGACACTTCCCCACAGATCTGAAGGAACTGCAAGCCCAGACTTACCAGACACCTGCTCTTTCTTTAATTTAGCTTTTTGAGAGAGCTAAGCCTGGGAAGGCTGTTGCTGTCATGTCTTGTTCCCATCACCTTCCAGGCTGCTGCACTTGAGTTGGAGAGGAGGGTCTGCTCCAGAGTGACAAGTGTCTACAGGAGGAATTTCTGTGTCTCTCCCTGTGAAACGGCCCACCTGAAGGCTGGCCCTCATTTCTGACAGTTCAAAAAGTTCAAATGACTGGTGATGATTTATAAAATATGCAGCTGAAACTTTTATCCCTGTAAATCTGGGTGATATTGGACACAAGTGACTTTGGTGTCTGACCCTTGCAGTGTTAGACGTGCACATTTCACAGTGTCTGAGTTTTCAGAGACTCTCAAAACCTCCAGGATGAAGGTTTGGTGGTTCAGGGAGCCCTAAGGAACAAGGAACAGGGACAGGAGCTGATACCCAGCACAGCGTTGCCGTCACGCCTTCAGCAGGTGCTTCTGTGTCCGTTCCAGGGTCTCAAATGAATTCTTTGAAAGCTTTCACTGGTGTAGAAAGATGGACAAGGGAAAAGGGAATGAGAGCAGAAAAAAATAGTGTGTTTTCTGCTTCCAGGACTGTGTATGAGAAAGAAAACAACTGTTCAGCTGCTTATGGGGCACGTCTGTCGCCGAGGGACAGGGCACAGCTGGAGAGGTGGTGAAAGTTTGTGTGCCTCACGTGCAATCCTGGGATCACTAAGGCTGGAAAAGACCTTGAGATCTTTGAGTCCAACCATTCCCCAGCACTGACCCCTGTCCCCAAGTGCCACATCCGCAGGGCTCTTGAATCCCTCAAGGGATGGGGACTCCACCACTGCCCTGAGCAGCCCCTTTCAATGCTTGACCACCTTCTCAGTGAAGAAATATTCCCTAATATCCAATATAAACCTCCCCTGGGGCAACTTAGGGCTGTTTCCTCTTGTCCTGCTGCTTGTTTTCTGGGAGAAGAGACCAACAACCACCCGGCTCCAACCTCTCTTGAAGGAGTTGTAGGGAGTGGAAAAGTCCCCTAAACCTCCTTTTGTCCAAGCTAAACACACTCAGCTGCTCCTCATTAGACTCCAATTACCTTCTTCCTTGGGCTATATAGGATCCCTAAATGGCCCTGGGAGGGTCTTGGTTGGTTTGTTAGGAAAGCAAAGTGAAGGTGAGGAGGCAAATTCTGCTGGGGAGCCCTGTGTGGAGCAGAACGATCTCCTGGCCTGGTTCTTTGAGCTGCTGAAGTCACACCTGAGCATGAAATGTCACATTTCCATCTTCTGGCCTTGCACAGAAATGTTTGTCTGCAAAATGTAAGTGGCTTCAATTTATTACTGGTCTTGCTGCAGTTGCTGGGGTTGTTCTTGACTCTGCTGTGGGCAAATATAAGTCAGTAAGATGTTGTTCTATGAGCTGGGGAAACATCTGAAGGGAGGAAGGGGCTAAAAAGGTGTAGAACAGTCAGAAAGATCTGGAAGAATTAGTGTAAAAGGTTGGGTGATTTTGGAGCCTTAAAGGCATGGTAGCATCTAAATAGAAATTTCTAGATTAAAGCAAACAGGAGAACAATATCTGAGGTTGAACCTGATGCAATAAAATCAGTTTAATAAAAGCCCAAATTTTGAAGTCACGTCCATCTCTGGGGGCGAACTTCACCCCTTTAAGATATAAGTATGGAAAAATCATTTCTTATAGGTCTTTTGGATTTATCTCATCATGTAACCAGTGTATCTCATCTCTGCCCATGAAAATTAGTTTTAACGTCTCCTGCTTTCTGCTGATGGAAATGAGGTTGAAAAGTTCATGGATTCCTGTCTCACCACACCATTCTCCCACAATGGAAGCCCATTCTGCCTCCAGACTTTGTATTTTAGCTCCTGACTTTTTAGAGATGAAAAACTTCTATCACCCTGTCAAGTAATCCCTCATAATTCCTGTAAACTTTTCCAAAAATCCTGTCAACTTTCTCGACTCTCCTTTGGTTTCTTATGCCAAGGACTGAATTTTTTTTTTTTAGAGGGAGGTATTAAAAACTGGGAGGAAAAAAAAAAGAAAAAGTCAACCATATTCAATTTCAGGTACAAAAATTAATTAGCCCAAGAATTTTAATTTTAGCACTGGCAAGTCATACTAAATTAGCTTTCCTGTGGGAAAAAGAGAAGTTCAATTAAAACAAAAGACCTGTGTGCAAGAGATTCTGCAAACTACTTCAAGTTGGGTTTTTCAGACCGGTGACAAATTAACGGGGATATTAAGATTTTATTCAGGTCTGCATTTTAAGAAACTCTAACTATACCAGTGAGCCAAAGATAAATAGAGTCAGTTCTGCATGACTTCTGATATAAAAACTAATAGGATGGAAAATTACTTTGAAGTAGGAGAAGTGCCTAGATATTAGATAATTAACACTGCTTAGCTGAAGTTCTGTAACAGTTGAGTGACAACAAGGTTTTTCACTGTCTATAACCTGAGAGCAAAGTCTCTTTTGTTACTTGGCTTGACAGGAGTGAATTAAAAAAAATGTATTTTTGTGGATTCCACGAATCCTCTCGTTCCTTGCAGAACATCCTCAGCCTGGTTTGACCCAACTAACCAGGCTCATCTCGTTTAGCCCGGAGCGCTTACGGAGAATGTGAGTTCAGAGTGGTTTTATCCTGATTTCTGTGCAGGCAAATGAGTAATTCCTGAGGTTTCCGTAGCCTAATTTAGTCCCTACACTCAAAGAACTCCCCAAAAATTTAAATTAGCTCGTTTAGTCCAGAATAAGTTGCCTTTCCACATGGGTGTGTCCTCAGGTGGAGGCAGTCAGTGAGTTTTCCAGGTTTTTTGTAGACAAGGTTTTGAAAAGCATCTGGGAGATTCTTGTTGAAGGTCAGAGGCAGTTTCATATATATTGATGAAATCATAGATTTCCTTTCCTATTTCTTGGAGTTTTTGGTTTTTCTTTTATTTTTTCTCTAGAGGGTGTCAGGATGACATCAGGAGTTCATTTGGACACCAGGTTTCTTTTTGGAGCTCTTGAATAAATATCTTTCCCAATTATTTTTGGCTTAATTTGGAATAATTTTTGTGACTTTTGAGGGCTCAGATACCTAATTGTAGTTTAATCAGTTACTGTACTTGACCTTCTCTTTGGCCAAGAACCTCTGCAAGGACTTACTTGGTTAATTTACCCAGAAATTTGCTTCCATGGATGAATCCAGGAAAAACAGTTGTGGATATATGGCACTTTGGGAGCAGAGATGGAGCTATAATTTTTGGATGTGGGAGAGCCTATCTTTGGTCTATCCCATAATCACACAGGTGGGTAACAGGCAAACATCTTCACTTGGGTCAGAAGGACCCAAGAATTCTTCACCTCTGAGGAGATAAAGGCAATGGAAGAGGACAGGGAATATGTTCTGGGAAACTATAAAGGACAAGCCAGCAAGAAAGGGGGTGCCAAAAGGAAACAGGGAAAGGAAAGGAAAAAGGAAAGGAAAAAAGGATGAAAAGCATTTTCAGAGAGTGATTTTTTTTTTTTTCTGGATCAGTCTGTGTGTGTTTCTCTCTTTAACAGCTACCAGACTCAAGAAATTAGAGAAATTAATGATTTAAATGACTTTACAAAGTCCCTTGGTTCAGAGCAAGGCACAGGTTTTTGTGGAGACCTTGTTTAGCCCAAGAGTGGCCCGAGCCCTGCCTGGTTTTAGCACGGCTGAGCCCAAATTAACATTCCATTTGGGCTGCTTTGCAGACACAATCTATCTGCAACATGATATTTATCCCTCCAGCTGGCAGCTGTGGTGTCAAGTGCTGCAGATAGATGAGGCCATTACTACCATACAAATATTTTCCTTTTTCCATGTTCACTCTTTGAAGGGATCACACACTACAAGGTTTGCAGCAAAATTGCACAGGGTGAGAGTCAAAATTCCCCCTTCTCATGTAAAGATATTTGGATTCTCTACAGTCCAAAGATAAGGAGGGTGAGTGGTTGCTTTCTGTGGTTAGAAAAGCAAGTTCTACTTGCAAGTAACTGGCAAAAAATATGATTTAATAAGTATTTAGTAACCTGGTTTAGAAAATGAAATTAGTATAGATTTGCTGTTAAGAATGCTCCCCAGCAAGAACAAATCTCTCATGAAAACCTCCTCTGAAAAAGAAAAAAAATCTCTTTTGTCTGACAAACTCCTGAATTAAGTAACACTTGGATGTTGAAAGATCACAACAGAGCTGGAACAAAAGAGAGGAGTCTACTGACTGAGAAAGCAAATCATTCAAATGTGCCTGGCAAAGGGTGCTGAGGGTTTGCTGTCTTGAGGGTTTTTAACCATCATTCAGGCTCCTGTCATTGTCTGGTTGAGACAAAAGTCTTCAGACTTTTGTCTGAAGAACATGAGGGAACAGCTCATGACTGTCGTCTTCTCGTGGAGAAGGGAATCAGTGCCAAGCAAATCTGTCTCCTTCATTCTGGTCATGGATTTGTGTGTTGATGGTGTTGTTGGAGCGTTTGGGAATGAAGCTGTAGATGAAGAGCTTTCCAGGGCCTAAAGGGGCTCCAGGAGAGCTGGAGAGGGACTGGGGACAAGGCATGGAGGGACAGGACACAGGGAATGGCTTCCCAGTGCCAGAGGGCAGGGTTGGATGGGATATTGAGAAGGAATTCTTGGCTGGGAGGGTGGTAAGGCTCTGAGGCTGCCCAGAGAAGCTGTGGCTGCCCCTGGAAGTGTCCAAGGCCAGGTTGGATGGGGCTTGGAGCAATCTGGGCTAGTGGAAGGTGTCCCTGCCCATGGCAAGGGGTGGGATGAGACACAAACCATTTCGTGCTTCTCTGAGGAGAAGGATGTAGGAGAGGCCTGGAGAGCATTAGGGACAATTGAGAGATGTTTTCCCCCGAGATGGGTTGTTTAGGGGAGATGCTTTGCTGGATCTGCTGGTGATGGATGGGAAGGAACCAGGGATGTGCAGATCCATGGCAGCCCTGGCTCCAGTGCCCTTGGGATAATGGAATTTAAACCATTGAACCAGTGTGGGAAGTGAGAAGGGGCTGAGCCCTTGAGGGACTTGATCTGGCTTTGAAGTTGGCTCAGTTTGGAGCAGATGTTTGGACCAGACACTTCCAGAGGTCTTTCAGATGAGGTTATTCCATGAATGTCTGATTTCTCGGTTCTGTACCAAAATGGGGAATTAATGGAGGTTTATTTTATGAGCTCAGAATCTTTGAGCTGTGGATTTGCTTCAGTATTCAGTGATTTGTAGAGCTGGTTTTCTAACCCTTCCCTTGTGTTGTTTTCTGGCTGTGACTTTTTGGGAATGGCTGATTTTGGGTTTCAGTGCTTTATCACAAAGGAGAGGCGAAACATAAAGCAAAATACATCTGCCTTTTAGTCTTAATAGTCCCCTCTAAAGTATCAATTCTCTGTTACTGATTTTAGCCTGTTTCTGTTGAAGAATCAAAATACAAAGTAAGTGAAAACTCATGTTCATGCTGACTGGAAATGCACTTATTGTGAACCTTAGGAAATAACTGACTATAATTTTAGAGCATTGAGATAATTTACTAACCACATCTAACAGCACTAAAATAGAAATATCTCTAAACTTTCTCAGTATTTTGTCTCTGAGTCCTTTTTTCTCTTTCAATCCAGGCTCAAGTCAATGTTCTGGCTCAGTTTCTCCTGTATTTGTGTAACATTGCAGTGGTTGGGCAGTAAATATCACAGTTATTGGTTATAAGAACTAGGTCAGTTTGTTAAACAAGCAAACAAAAACCCACTAGTGATGTTTGCTTTTAATAAAAATGTGTTTTTCTGAGTTCTATTAGTCCAGGAGCTCTGCTTTCATATTGTTCTTGAAAAGTGCATAATTTGTATTCTTTTATCTTAAAAACCAATGATGTGCTTGGGAAGAAAATTCCTACATCCAGCCTAGTAGTTTAGGGTTTAGATTATTGTCTAAGGGGTGGAATTCTTAGAAACCATCAGGTAAATTTACATTTCATTAGTTGTCCTCTCCCTCCCAGCTTTCAAAATCGCTGGGAATTCGAGTCCCGTGGATTCAGATGAAACTTTTAAAACTTCTGTTCAAATTTAACTTAACTTTTGATGAAGAAAATACTCAGCTTTCTTCTGCACTCCCTCTAGTGTTTAAGGTGCTCCATGGCTGAAAAGAGACAACAAATACAGATTTGTCTTCACCCAACCCTGGGAAAGAATTACTTTAATCTTTTATTTCTTCTTGCTTTAGTTCCTTTCGGGTTTGCTCTGGTGGGAACTTAAGCCTGTTTGAGCTGGTAGCAAATGTGACCAGTTGTGCTTGAAAAATTAGGGTTAAGCTGAGCTTTAAAAGTAAAACAGCTTCAAAATTTACCAAATTGAAAAGAACAATAAGAAAAAAGCTTTTTCTGTCGGTCGGTGCCTCGTGGTTAATTTAGATTAATTTAGATTAATTTAGACACCCCTAATTTTATCTAATCTTATATTCAAACATCTATTTGTTGCAGTTCTTTGCAGTTACATTTAAACTGGGGCTGGAAAGAAAGACCTGGATGAAAGCAACTTGGATTTTTTCAGTTACATAAAACTCTGAAAGGATTTTACAAATTGCTTCTGTGTGGGAGGCAGCTTGCTGCAAAGCTGTCACTTGAAACTTTATCAATCAGAAGACAGTGCTGGTTTTAATTATGCAGATTTTCAAAGTAAAATAACTTTTTCTTTTTCTTTTCTTTTTTTTTTTTTTTTCCCCTTGCCTGAAAATGTAGAACAGAGTCAGGTGAGATCTGGAACAATCTGAAAGATTTTTTTGAAGAGTTTGCTGGGCTTAATTGAAATAGCTTCAAAAAGCTTGTGAAGAAGTGTAGTGTAGTTGAAGCTTTTTAGCTTTCTTCTTTATAAAAGAAAAAGGATCTTTCTCTCCTTGTTTGTTTGTGAAAATTATCACTAACTTTTAATTATCTTTCTATCCAGCAAAGGTGCCCATCCCAGTCTATCCCTGTTGTAAAGGTCTCTGCTCTCTGCATTTTTTTGGCCTAATTTAGGTGCCTCAGGCCCTAAAATAATGTGATTTAACAGAATTCTCTGGCCATCAGCACAGAGCAGGGGCTGTTAAACCCTTTCCCTTGTGCAGTTTGTTCTCCCCAGACAGACAAAATCACTGCAGACACCCCAATATCTGCTGTGCAGACCTCAAACCCTCTCTGGTCTGATTGTTCCAGGAGACATGACATCATGGCATCTCATGTATCTTCAGAGAGAAGAAACTATGAGTCCAATTTTATGCTGCTTTAGCAAGAGAGAGGCTGGGAAAGGAATGTGAATTAATCATGACCACTCCATTTTGCTAATGTGTTTTTTGAGGGGGGAGAGAGAGAGAGAGAGGGAAAGGCAGAGTGTTTCCTTTTGCTCTCCTGCTTTTTGGGTTGTTTGACTTGATTAGAAGTGGAATTATACTGTTTTTTCTCACTCTCAAACATGCAGCACTAACATGTCATGTGTTGTGATGGATCTGTTCCCTAAACCCTCTTCTCCAGTGTTTATTGTGCAACACAGTTGGCACCACTACCTGTTGAAATTGGATATAATCATGATTTCTACCAGAAAAAGGCACTTCTGAGATGTGACAAAAACAATGAGCAGTTTTCCCTCTGATTTCTGCTGTTTTTCCCCCTTTTCTCCAATTTTCACATCATCTCTCTTAATTTCCTCTCCTCTGGCAGTGCTGTCCTTTCCCTGAGCCTCATGAATGTAGGTTGTCTGAGAAATCCTCCCAGTGTGGGGGTGACTCGGAGCTTCTCCTCATCCCTTTCCACGGAATAGCTGGCAATAAAAATGATGGATTGCTTCTATCCTTCTGGGGTCCTTCCAAAAGCTTGGGTGACCTCAGTCAGGGTCACAGGTCCTCACCCTCTGACTCTTTACAGCTTCCCTTTTAATATCAGTGTGAACTTGCATTGCCTTCTCCTTGTGCTGTTCCTTCCTCAGCCTTCTGGCCACTTCCCTTCCCCCAGTTGCTTTGTCTTCTCCTCTAACTCTGCTTTAAATCACGTTGTATTTTTGGGTTCAGCACCTACAAGGCTGTGACCCTTCCAGTGAACTTGCAGAACAGGCCATTCTGTGGGTTTGAGTCTCTCAGGGTGACAAGTGCTGCCTCTGCTCTCTGGGATTGGGGCACATCAAAGCCATCGGAGCCAAAATAAGAAATGTGGCCATAACTTTGGGAATTTATGTCTCCCAAACCATGAGCTCTTTTAGGTCAGTCAGACAAAAGTGCCAACTGCTATGGATGTGCTCTTTTATTCCTCCAGCTCCTAAACTCCTGGCTCAGCAAAAAAAGAAATCATCAGGCCTGTTGCAGATGTAAAGGCAGGTCTGCAGAGGCATTCCCAGAGATCCCAATCTCTGCCTCTGCCCTTTCCTTTGAGAAGACCTTTGAGTGCAGAGGAGCTTGTTTGAAGGCTGGTTTCTGTTCTCAGGCCTGCAGCAGAAGTCCTTGACTCCATGTGTGGAATCAAAGGGAGAGGGAAGCTCTTCAGCACAGCCCTTGCCACCCTGAGGCAAAGGAGAACTTCTTGGTGCTGCCCTGGAGCAGCTCGTGTGGAGCAGCACGTGGAGCTTGTGACCTCCTGGTAATCCAGTCTGTGGGTTAACAAGCAGCCCTTGGTGCCTTTGGAGCATTGAGGCTGTTGAGGAACCACAGCCAGAGTCTTCTCTTCACAACAGAATCATCAAAGCTGGAAAAGCCCTCCAGGATCAGAGTCCAACTGTTCCCCCAGCACTGCCTATTCCACCGCTGACCCGTGCCCCCAAGTGCCCCATCCACTTGTTTTTTGAACACCTCCAGGGATGGTGACTTCCCCACTGCCCTGGGCAGCCCCTTCCATTCTTGATCATCCCTTCAGTGAAGAAATTTTCCCCAATATCCAGCCTAGACCTCCCCTGGCACAACTTCAGACAAGTTTCCTCTTGTCTTCTCCCTTCTTACCCAGGAGAAGAGACCGACCCCCACCTTCCTTCCTGCTGTTCCAACTCCAACAAGATATGAGGGAGACATTCCCCTTTGAGCCTGTTCTTGGATTCTGAACCCAAGCAATCACAGGTGTTCTTACAACACTTCATAAAGAAGCCAAATTCCACTCTCTTGTTTACTTGCCTATGAATTATGCCTGGAAATTACCTAAATTTATTTGCAACTAGTTGAGCATCTTGTGATTCAGAGGTGTCTTCCCAGTAGCACTGCAGTAGATGGTTACTCACATCTAGCAAAGCCTCCAAATTTTATTTTCAAGCTGCAGACTGTGAAGTGGGATTGACAGTTGCTGAAATTCATGGCATTTGTAGTTGTAAAAGCAAATGTACCATTTGAAGGAGCACAGGATTACAGGTTCCACATCCTGACATTTCTTCATCAGGGGTGGTGTAGAAAGAAGAGGGGAATTCAACACTCAAAGGTTTGGAACCGAGGGCAGGGCTCTAGAAGTTGGCAAAACCTGCTCTTAAAATTCTCTCCCCTCACTTAGGAAAATGGGGTGATTTAAAATGCCATTCTGAGATTGACATGAAAATTTGAAGGCTGTATCAGCGACTGTTATGTAAATGGTTCTTGAAAAGTCTCTGGATCATTTACTCAGAGGTGTATTTAAAGGAGGAAATGACTTATTCATACATTGTTTCATGAACTCATACTGTGATTTTTTTTTTTCCCTCCCCAAACTGCTTGAAAGGAAACTCAAAGGATTATGAGAGTGTAGAAACCCACGTGATAAACAAGGGCAGTGGAGTGGGTATGGAGGTGACATGAAAACAAAACCTGGGAATAAATACTGAGCAAACAACAGAGGCAACAAAACAAGCTGAATGAATTTGCTGAGCAAAGTCTTGACAAGAGATCTCTTCACAGGAAGGATTCTGGTCTCTTTTTATAGGGTATTGTGTGCTTTTAATCCTGGAGAAATTATTTTTCTGACCCTGAGAAAGTGAAGTGGTTTTGGTCACGGAGGTGACAAAGGGAAACATGACAACTGAATTCCAGAAAAAATACCAGGACAATGTAGTCAGGATGTCACTGGTGTGTGGAGGGTGAGGCTTTCAGGCTGGTTTTTTCTTGCTCCCCTGAAGTTGTGTGAGGAGGACACTGCAAGACAAGAACCTGAGCACGGGGAAGCAGAGAGAGACGTGACCTTGGGGGGAAAAAAAGGCCAATTTGGCAAAGCTAATTTTATAAGACTTGTTTAGAGCAGCAGGTACCTTCCTGAAATAGGAGGCAGGAGAGCTGTTTAATTCCTGGATTTCCTATTCTTTCAGGATCCTGTGTAACTTTGCACAAGGGGTTTAACCCTTCATTTGATTCTTTTCCACCCGTAAAGAGGAAATTCTCCTTTTCCCCTTGGAGGAGGGCATTAGGAGGGACCAGCCTCCTGGGATTGGGAGCTGCTGGGATCCTTCAGTGCTGTGAACCACATCATTACCTGGATAATAAGCAGGGAGAGACTAATACCAAGATCCTTTCCAATAATATGATTGCTGACCCCACTTTTCACAATTACATATTTGTGATTTGATTTATTCTTTCTAAAAATCTTTTTTTTAGTGCCTCTTTTTTTTTTTTTTTCTGATTTAATTAATCTCTATCCAGTCCTTCACTTTATCAGGATTGTTCTGTTTATCCACATAAAGCCACAAGGTTATTGTAGCACAGAAGAAGAGCTTTACATGTTATGTACCTTTGGTAAGCGTAGCTTTTAATTTTTTTTAATACTTAATTGTCATAATGTTGAGCATTGCCTTAAAAAAAAAAAAAGTCTGTGGGAAACATCAAACCCTCTCCTTCAAACATCTCTTGGTAGAGAAATGATCACAAAGAAAGCCCTGTTTGCTGAACAGGCTGTAATTCCCCAATTTGTGGATCAGGTTCACGTTGGAAGCTGTGTCCATAACGAAAAGGCACCATGGAATATCTTCAATTGGATGTTTCTGCTCCTGTGAAATTGTAATTGAAGTATTAAACTGACCGTGGGCTTTCCTTTAAGCTCAGATTAATTTCTAAGTTTACAGATCCAAGCACCCTCTCTAATGTTACATGTGGGCTTAAGTTTGAGTGCACTTTTATTCTTTGTTCTCAAACTTATTTTTTTTTTTACTGCTTATTAATCATTGTGGGTCAGTTTGAGCAGATGGCACATAAGTTTGGAAAAGGCTAAATGTTGCCTGCTATGAAAATATAACTTTATATTAAACAGATGTCCAGAGGGAATAGTTTTTCATCATCATGGAGAGTATTTTAAAAGCTGTTGTCTTCTATCCTCTCACAGACCAACTTTGGTAAAAAAAATAGGGTTGTTGAGCTCAGTATAATCAATAACTTGACTAATTTTCCTTTGAGAACTACAGGCTCCTTCAGGCTGAGGTTTAATTTGGTATCTTTTTCTGGAATCTGGGCAAACCCTTCCAGAATTAGAGACTCATTAAGGTTGGAAAAGGCTTCCAAAATCATGAAGTCCAATCTTTGGCTGAACACCACCGTGGCTAAACCACATCCCAAACTGCCACATCCACTTGTCTTTTGGACTCTTCCACGGATGGTGATTCCACCACTTCCCTGGGTGGTTTGTGCCAAAGCCTGACCCCTCTTTCAGTGATGGAAGTTTTCCTGCTATCCAATCTAAACCTCCCCTGGCTCAGCTTGAGAGAGGACATGGTCTGGGATGATGAAGAGCTTCTAGTCAGGATGGCTTTGGATCTGTGAAGGTTTGGGAAGTTTGGATTCATTCTGATCTTGACAACTGACCCTCATGGAGGGGCTGTCACTCCTTCACTTCAAAAAATACTGAATTTCAGAAATCCCTCGCTCTTTCCACCGTGATATTCTCAGTTTTGTCAGAGTTTTACCTGACAATCAAAACTTCCCAAGATGCCAGAGTGGCTCTGAAATACTGATACCCTGTGGATCCAAATCTCCATGAAACTACTGCTGGCTCCAGCTGCTGTAGTTTGGATAGAGAATAACATTGATAAATTTAATGTAGAGCTTCTACTCCTGCGTTTTTGTTTGATTTTAAGATGCCTATGCACATTTTGGAGGTAGAGCTGCAGAAACCTTCCTGGTTTTGCAGTTCACATTCATTAATGGCTTTTAATGACTCAACCAGAGTCAAAAATTCTTAGCACAGCCATGTGAGGAGAGTTATGGTTCAGATCTCCTTGGCTTTGTGTCTGTGTTCAGCTGTCTCTGGACCTGAAGGCAAAGGTGAAGATTTAGGGTCATAAAAAAGTGGAAAGGTAATAGTTTGTTTCTCATATTTATCTTTGCCAGTTGTGCAGAAAATACACCTTTGACCTGTGAACTCCTCCATGCAATGCAGTGATTTATTGGGCTACATGGAGATGAGAACTTATTTTTTTAATAAAGTACAACTCAAAAGCTTAATTCTGAACCATGTTTGCTCAGTGCCCCCTTTCTGGGCCCAGTTTAGAAATGTCCCTGAGGGAATCCTGGTTTTTGCCTCCCCAGTGTGCTGCTGGGGGGAAAAGGCAGTGCTGAGCCTCCAGAGCCAGTTTTAAACAAAGGTTTAGTCAATGCAGACACTATGATTGGATTTTATGGCATTTTATGCACGAGCCAAACAAGAGGAATCTTGTGCTTGAGAAATCCCTTTGTGGCAGCAGGAAGGACTTAGTCATGTAACCCTGGAATGGCAGGAGGGAGAAAACCAAGGAAGAAAATGGTGCACGGGAAAATTAAGCCTAAAATCAAGGTGTTGTGGTCAAATAATCCTTGTTTTTCAGCAGAGAAAAAAATGTGTAACTCAAACACTGAAGATAGTACACTTATAAATCTAAAGAATAAATCAAGAGAAAAGCACGTGTTTAGGCCAAGTGTCCCTCTTAAAATATATAAACATGAGATTTCTTATTCTAGTTAAGAAATAAGAACTTCAAGGCAGTAAAAACAAGGATTTTTTTTGCTTGGCTCCACAAGGTAATAACTCACACAGTCCATCTCCATGTGATCTACACATGCTAAAGACAGATAAATCAAGGGGTGGATAAGAGTTATTAATTGCCCACACAAAAGAGCTGGGGCCTGGCATCATGTGGGTGGAAGGGATGATCAAACCAGAGCGGAGTTTGCAGAGAACAGTGTGAGGAAAAACACTTTCCCTGAGCCTTCCCAGATGGATTTTCCCATGCCTTCCCCCGTTTGGCTTTATGGGAGAAGTTTTAAAGTGATGAAAGCAGAATTAAACTTCTCTTCCCTATTTTGCCTCTCTGAGTTTAGTCCCTTTAAGGCCTGGTAAAGGACCATCCTGCCTTGATGTGAACGTGGATCAAAGCCTGGCTCATTCAGTGCCCCCAAACACCTGATTATCTTTGGTTCCTCTTTAATTTGCTGCCTGTGTGTGAATATCTGGTTGGGATTGAGACTTGGCAGCGAAGCAGATGCTGGCCTGGACTCTGTTACTTGTATATTGTAAGAAAAATGTTTTGTATATTGAAAGAAAAAGCAATAGATAACGCCTTGAGGTTTCAAATCCTACAAAACTGGGCTTTGCCTCAAATTTCTTCTTATTTTATTGGACTAAACCAGTTGCTTACTTTCATTTGCTGTTCAGAAAGCGAAAATATGTGAGTGAGTTCATATATGAACATCTCTAATTGTGACAGACAGTTCAATAAATAACTGAAAGCATATTTTTCAGTGCCATTGCTCTGAAATGCTGAGCACTTTAGAGGCAAACCAAGACAGGTCTCTGTGATTTTTATTTTTTGTTTTTTTATTTTTATTCAGTAGCCCCAAATCCCCAGTGCTGTGAGGAGCCCTTTGTGCACACAATCACGTCTTTTAGGTATTTAGATATTCAAAGCACCTTCTGTGCAGAAGCATCAGGGATCAGGGCCTAATGGGACAAGAAGCAGAAGAAAGAGCTCATTGTCAGGAGGTAATAACTCCTTGTCATTCTCCGTGGGAGGCTGGTGGAGGTTAAAAAAAATTGGGAAAGATTGTTGCTAAGCGCTTGCCAGATCATCTCTTGGTTCACCAGCAGCCAGGATAGCCTGGATTTAAGATCTCCTCTCCAGGAAGTTTGAAATAACTGTCCTGCAGCCTTTTACTGGGAAGTGAAGGTGAATTTATTTAGTTCTCTGAGAGAAACACATACAGCTAAGTATTACAAATACAGCATTATCTGACCCCTGTGAGGGGAATGTCTGGGAGCCTTCTGGAATAGCTTCATATTACTGTTTTTCCATTAGGATCTCATATTTATTGCTTTTGATTTTATTGATATTTAGAAATACATGGTTGGAATTTGATCCTGAACCCACATTTTTCTGTGAATTATCCTTATGGGGATGTGAGAGGGGACAATTTGGGGGTGGCAGCGTGGGGATTCCTCACTAATTAATCACTAGTTGCTTATTTGGAGATTTCCTTTACCTCCATTATGGAAACTTGTTTCCCAGCTGGAAACCTTATCAGAATCCCTTCCTGCAGATGAAAGCCACTGATTGCCCTGCAAAGCCAGAGAGGAGGCTCTTTGACATTTGTTAGTTGGCTGATCTGTTTGAGAAATCTTACATAAACTGCAGGAGGGGAGCTGCCAATTCCTGCACGTTGGAGGAGAATTGATTCCTTATTTGGAGAGGTTTGCTCCTACTCGGGGCCACAACAGTGGTTTCCAAACTCCTCTGGTATTTGATGACTGTGGCATAACTTTGGAGACCTTTTGTGAGCTTTCTATTCCTCCTTTCAGCTGCTTTGAGATAACTGGGTGGCAGTTTGGGACAGAGTCCTTTGAGCTTTGCTGCCTTTGGAAGGTTTGTTGTGATGGAGGAAAGATGGGCTTTTTCTACGACCTAAAACTCCCATGGGAAGCCCCAAAACTGAACTACCCCCTTTCCTTCTTTTTACCTGGATTTTTTTTTTTGCTGTTTTGTTTTGTTGAGGAATAGAAAACAGCAGGATGAGAATTTGAGTT
This sequence comes from Pseudopipra pipra, assembly GCF_036250125.1. Lineage (NCBI taxonomy): Eukaryota > Metazoa > Chordata > Aves > Passeriformes > Pipridae > Pseudopipra > Pseudopipra pipra. The sequence goes on along the minus strand of NC_087555.1, from coordinate 37,480,618 downwards.
TCTGAGAGACATCAAGGGTGGCTGCTCAGCTTCAGGAAGGGTCCTCACCTTCATGTCCATGGGCAACAGCAGCAGGAGCTGATCCCTTTCTTTGGCTGTGGTTGTGTCTGCACAGTGGGATCCTGCTTTGGTGGTCCCTTGGGACAAGGGGCACTGTCCAGGGAAGGGAACAGAGCTGGGGAAGAAGCTGGAGCAGCAGGAGGGGCTGAGGGAGCTGGGGGGGCTCAGCCTGGAGAAAAGGAGGCTCAGGGGGGACCTTCTTGCTCTGCAATCCCCTGACAGGAGGGGGGAACCGGGGGGGTTTGGGCTCTGCTCCCAGGGAACAAGGGACAGGAGGAGAGGGAATCACCTAAAGCTGCACCAGGGGAGGTTTAGATTGGATGTTGGGAAAATTTCTTCTTGGAAAAGGTTGTCCAGCCCTGGCACAGCTGCCCAGGGCAGAGGTGGAGTCCCCAGCCTTGGAAGGATTTCAAAGCCCTGTAGATGTGGGGGGGACAGGGGACAGGGCTCAGTGCTGGCCTGGGCAGTGCTGGGGGAATGGTTGGACTTGATGGCCTTAAAGGTCTTTTCCATGTGATTCCATGATTCAGTGGCCATCAGGGTCACTTCTGCAGCAGTGGTGTGAAGCCACATTTGGGGGGTGGATTCGATCCTCCTTCCATGGTAACTTCTGTCAGTGAATCTAGTGCAGGAACACCTGTGATTAATCACTTTTGTGGGCTATGGTGGTGCTGCCAATGCTGTATTTTGAGGGCTTCAGAAATACACTGGAAAGACTTCAGAGTCTCTTTCCCTTCTCCGTGACCTTTACATAAATTCAATTCACCCTCTGCATGATGCTTTCCTCAGTTTACCTATTTTTGTTCTCCTTTTATTTGATCAACTGTTTGTTTAGAAATGTGTATTACTGTTTCTCTGGAATTTATTTGCTAACTACCGTCTCCAGAGTTGGTTTTACATGTTTAATTTTATTATGTTCATGAGGCAACGTTGGCAGGAACAGCACTATAAAAAGCATCCATTTCATGGAGTGGTACAAACATGTTTTCAGCTGAATTGATGACACTGAATATAAAACACTTCTCATTTACTCTTCCCCTTAAGGTTTGTTTAATGAACTAAAGTTTTTTCTTATTACTTAGAGGTGCAGTTCTTTTTACCCATCCAGAAAGGATACAAAACATAATGTGAGTTTATAGCTGCCATCTCTTGAAAATAACCTATTTAAGGAACCTTTCTCTATCCATCTTAGTGTGTTATGGGAATTCCTCTCCTTTTTTTTCTTAGTATTTCTATTTGAACTCTTTGTTGTGAACAAATGAATAAAAAATGACTAAAAATGAGGAGATCTGGATTAAGAAACCAGGTGGGAAGGTATCAAGATTTGGATGCAGATACATCTTTATACTTGGGGAACTTGAGGCCATTTTTGGGATCGAGACCACAGTTTTTGGTCTTCAGCTTGTTATTGACACTGCCTGGGAAGAAACAGCCCTGATATATTGGATTGACATAAAATATTTCTTGCTGACAGTGGGATAATGGTAATTAAAATGCTCACCACTACTTATGTAGATGCTTTGCAGCAGGCTCTTCCTTAGGCTGTGATGAGAACACGCGTGTTTCCGACGCCGTTCCTTACGTCAGTGTCTGGAGGCTGGAAGTGGTCCTGCCTCACACCTGTGCATCCAGGACTCATCCCAGTGCTTAAGCAATTTTTTGGAGAGATGGTACAGCTATTCCAGGTCACATGAGGGAGCTGGGGAGGAGCAGATGGGTAAAGCAGAGCCTGAAGTGAGATACTCTGATCGTGCCGATTTCTCTTGTACTGTATTGATGCTCAATTAGTGCTTCACCAAGGGCTTGATCACTCCAGCTGACCTATAATTTAATATAAATATTGAAAATACTTTGAACAAGGTGTTGCATAAAGGGTTTTTTTCTTATGTTCACACTGTTGTAACTCTTAGTCCTCTGGTGTAGCTCCTTTTTCCACCTCTGGCACCTGTGTGTCAACAGCGGCTTCACCTGGAGCAGCTCCAGGCTGGGCAAAAATTGACCCTTTATCAAACTTCCCACCCACCTGAAGGGCAAATTCAAGTGGCCAACACCAGTGCCACTGCACACCAATAATGGGCATCACATCCAGAAGATGCCACATGCCTGACTGAATATCTGAGAGACACAGGAGGCTTTGAACAGAAGGAGGTTTTGAGCCAATGACTTCTCAAAGGCTGCCAGAATAATCATTTTTCCCCTGATTTCAGTCAATTGCCGTCTGACAATTGAAAAGCAAAACTATTCAGAGAGTGTTCACCCACGCTGGTGCCTGATCCTCAGTGCTCTGCAGCCATATCCTTGGAATAAAAAGGAAAAGAACACATATGAAGCACCAAATGGAGGTTGTTAAACATGGAGCATATGTGCTATTTAGCTTTGGAACACGGGGAGGTTATGGAGCCATCCTTGGGAAAGGAGGCACAGAAATTTCCTGTGCATCAAAATAATTTGTAACAAATGAATTCATGGGAAGATTGTTGAGTTAAGGGGCACAATGCAGATGACAGAGCCCTGAAATACAGTTTACAACTGGAGCCTCTTCATGCTGCAATAATGGAGTTCAGGCAGTTGTAGGAATGTGATTAAACACAGAGCATGATAATGATTGGAAAAGGGTTTTAATTTGGTTTTGATGGACTTTGCAGTCTCCTGAGTATGGCTTGGAAACACAGTTCCAGTTCTCACCAACATTATTGAATCTGAACTCAGAATTACTGAGTAATAATCGTGAATTCCAGACAAATTGTGTCAAACCTGGACTCAGACTTCAGTTAAAGTGTCATGGTTTGGGTTTACCTGCCCATGTGATTCTCAAAACTGTCGTTAGAACTCAGAATGCAACATGAATTCATTTTTTTTTTCTTTTATTGGATGGGGGGGGGGGCAAAGAAGATGCCAAAGGCTACCCACAAAGCAAACATTGTGCAGCACATATCAAATGTGATCTGAACATCAGTGATTACATTTTTAGTAGGATGAGTGTTCTGACTGAAAGGCAGCAATCTGTCACTTGGCCTTTCTGTGACATTCAGTGTATTGAAATTACCAGGGAAAGATTGCTTTTTGACATGCTAAATTAACTAAGTTAGAAAGTTGAGCTTTTTTATCCCTGCTAATTGTTACAGGGAGAGGGGAGAGCTGTTTGTCTTTTGTATCCAAAGCAGGAGATTCAGACAGCAATTGATAAAAAATTAAAAAAATTATATTCTCCTTAAAGGTCATCTTTGGAAGGAGTTGAATTGATAGACTAAGAGGAACAACTTCTAATCAGAGCTGTGACAATGCAGTGATTGTGCTGGATTCTGGATGTCCCATCCCTGGAAGTGCCCAAGGCCAAGTTGGATGGGGCTTGGGGCAACCTGGGCTGGTGGAAGGTGTCCCTGCCCATGGCAGGGGGTGGAACAAGATGTTCTTTAAGGTCCCTTCCAACAGTTCTGGAATTCTGGGATTCTACAATTGAGTCATTGCTGGGGTTGCTCATGTTTTCTCCTCGCTGTGGCTTCAGGTGCAAAACAAATATTTACTTTCTTTTCAGCAGAAAGGTACGAATTTTGGATCAGGAAATGTTTTTGTTAGTGGTAGTTTGTTTTCTTCTTGAAGTGAACGAAGACAAGGCCAAATAATTGCTCATGTAGAAGTCAATCTTCCATAAAGAGATGGAAGACTTGGTAACTACATTAGTAGGTGGAGAGTAAATGATATAAAAGAACATTTTAGGCATCTAGGAATTCATCTTTGTGCTCATGAATTGTGATGTTTCACTCCTGGGTTTTTTTCTCTTGTTGTCGTCAGAGATGTAAAAAGCCAACCTGACCTAAAGATAAATGATGCTTCTTCAAATACAGTGCAAAACCTGCTGCAATCACAACCCTTGTGGTTTACTAAAAATTGAACTAAAATGCTTTTTCTACATGTTTCCTTTAGAACGGGCTACGTTCTTTTCCCCTTTCTACTTAGATTACTAAATGCAATTTTTTAATTACAATTTTTTTTACATGTAATTTTCAGGTTTTTTTTTATTAATGTAATTTTAATTTCTGATAAATGATAAATCCATGTAAATTGTGTGGGTGGTTGTACTGGGACCCTCTGTAAAGCTGAGACCTTTTAGATCTGAAATTCTGTTTACTCAAGCAGTCATTATTTACAGATGTCAACAAGCCTATTTATTTATAGCTCCCAGACAACATGAGTTCTGGATAAATGTGTAAATGAAATTTTTGGAGGCTTTTAATTGGTTGTTCAGTATCTACATCAGTGAGCTGGTAGTGCAAGATGGATTTCACTGGTATTTATTAATTATCTGAGAGGTCTCCAGCCTTGATTTCCTATTCTTAGGTGTCAGATGTGAATTCCTAGGCCTTGTACTGAGTAAGTACTTGGAGAAATACTTGTCTAGTCTGTGTGGGAGAGAATTAGAATCATAGAATCACAAAATCATGGAATGGTTGGATGAGACATTAAAGACCATCTCATTCCACCCCCTGCCATGGGCAGGGACACCTTCCACTATCCCAGGTTGCTCCAAACCCTGTCCAACCTGGCCTTGGACAGTAACTGTCATGAAAGACAGATTTCACTGGTATTTATCAATTATCTGGGATGTGGTGGAATTAAGAAAGGATGAAATTAAGACCAGGTCCCTGTCCATGAGATGTTAGACCTACTTTTATTCTTCCTGAAGCAGAAAGTGCTACCAAAGCGCGTGAGATGGATGAGTAGATGACCCAACACATTTGAGTTCAGTTGATTCATTTGATTTTGATACAAAGAGGTGAAATTCAAAGCTGAGCTTGCAAGTGGGTGTTTCTGGGCACACCCAGGGGGTTTTTGGCTCTCTCCAGCCCCAGGTGAGCGGCGTGGGCAGAGCCGTGAGCGCAGCCGAGCGCGTGGAATTGCGAAGAGAAGATTCTGTGGGCAGCCTGACTTATTGCCAGGCAAATTTAGATGAATGGAAGCATCAAGTGCATCGCTTCTGACAGGATGTAAGTGCATGAATTAGAGAAGGCTGTGCTCGTTCAGCCTGCTCCTGGAAGGCAGGCTCAGGTAGCAGTGGCAGTTTGTCACCAGGTTAGGGAATTTTGATTTAGGATGCGTTGCCTACAAAGGTGAGGTTGCTTGTGTTGCCCATCCTCCCACTGGTAGTGCCATCCTGGGAGCTGGATTAATGGGATGAGATGAAGATGAAAGGAGAGGAAAATATAGCCTGTGATTTATGGGTATGTACCTACAGGCACATATAAGTCTGCTTGGATCTGATTTGCATCCAAGGAAATAACTCTTACTTGGGGTGAAACCACAGGAATTCAGGGTGATGGTGTGAGCAGCATCCCTTCCCAAACAGTGTGGTCAGGGAGGGGCAGTGCTGTGACAGCTTCCTGCAGAGCTCACCTTGGGACTGAGGCTAACAGGAGATGGAGAGATTGATCTGAGGAGGACGATGTGTTTAATGGCTAATTTAGGAAAATACATGAGGAAAAAGCCACGAGGATGTTGCTTTGTGGAGTCTTACCTTTTTCTGTGTCATGGATGGGGAGAAAAGGAGCACAAAGTACTGACAGCCTGATCTGACCCCTATAATTTAATGTGTGTGAGGAGGAAGGGTGCAAGGCTGATTTCAGAAAAGCTTTGTTTTCCATTACTCCAGGCAGTGCTTCCTTTACACCTAAATGTCTGGAGACCCACAGAATTGCTCCTGTGAAGGCATCCTTGACTTGCCTGGGCTCTGCCAGATAAACAGAGGTCCCATTGCCAAACCTGCTCCTCGTGTGCATGATGGAAAAGGCCAGAAGTTGTTGCTGTCCCATCCCTGGAAGTGTCCAAGGCCAGGTTAGACAGGGCTTGGAGTAACCTGGGATAGTAGAAGGTGTCCCTGCCCATGGCAGGAGGTGGAAGGAAATGAGCTTTAAGGTCCCTTCCAACTCAAACCATTCTGGGATTCTATGATTGTTGCACATAAAAAAATACATTAAATAAATACAATATTGTTTATTAATTAGAAAAACAAAGGTGTGATCCTGGATGGCACAATGCACATAAAGAGGTGAGGAGGGAAGCAGTTGAGTCACTTTATCACAAGGATTCAAACTCTTTTAATTATAGACCAAGTTAGTTCATAAAAGCAAAGAGAGAAAATGAGACCTCTTAGAAGGGTACAGTGCACTGTCAAATCTTCTCCCATCTTGTGGTAATTAGTAGGTAGAAGATGTGGTGCTTCACATCCTGGCACCCTCCTGTTCCACTCTACACGTTTGTACACACAGATTTCAACAGGGGAGCAGAGGACTGGGGTGTAGGTGGAAGCTGTGCCTCAAAAGTTAATCTTTAAGCTTATGGATCTAAGAAGTGAGAAACTGAGGACAGGTATATAATAATGTTCCCCAATATTTTGGCTTGCTGGGTGAAAACACTTTCTTTAAGCTAATTTTTATACTTAAAAGTTTGTAAAACATGTGATAGGAGCTGCTGTGAAGGAATGTAAGAGGAGAAATATCCTTGTATTTTAGTATTTCAGGAAGACTCTTGATAATTCCTGATGATTTTCTCTTTCAAACTGCTTTCTCTACATAACTTGTTTTAATGCCTTAGAGGGGAACCAGGATGGACCATGGTTCAGTACCTAAAGGGGATCCAAGAGACTGGAGAGGGGCTTTGGGCAAGGGATGGGAAAAGGGGAAATGGCTTCCTGCTGCCAGAGGGCAGGGTTAGATGGAATATTGGGAAGAAATTCTTCCCTGGGAGGGTAGGGAGGCCCTGGCACAGGTTGGGCAGAGAAGCTGTGGCTGCCCCTGGATCCCTGGAAGTGTCCAAGGCCAGGTTGGACAGGGCTAGTGGAAGGTGTCCCTGCTCATGGCAGGGGAATTGGAATGAGGTTTCCTTTAAGGACCCTCCCAACCTGAACCATTCCATGATTCTGGGATTCTGTGGCAGTATCCTCCAATATAGGAATTCTTCTGGTTCTTGACTTCCCAGACTTTGGGCTCTGGGAATGTGCTGTGTCTCTGCACCCCGTTGTGTCCATCAGGACTGTGAGGCTTGAGTGCTGCTGATATAACACTTCATTTCCATGACTTTTGGCCAAACCTTAAACCATCTGAGGTAATGAGTATCCACGAGCTAATTGTGGGGTCTTCTCCAGTGGAAATGGAACAGGATTGCAGGAAAACACCGTTATTTAATGTTGTAAATAAAATTTTTGACATCAGGAATGACTGAATTCAAGGCTGGGAGAACATCCAGCTCCCTTTGCTGCCCTTGGTAGGATCTAGGCTGTAATTCCACCTTCTCCACAGGAACCCAGTCTTATCCAGTGCACACGACAGCAGCAGTGAGGGGAGGATTATGATGTCAAAACAAGCTCAGTTAGACTCATTTAAACTTGTGATTTAACTATGTTAAATGTTTGTATAAGCACACAAACTTTGCATGATTTGGAGTGAAAAACCCTCTTGGCTGCTTCAGCACCTGATTGGTAATGAGTTATTTTGGGACAGGGAGAGATACAGGCTTGTGGTTAAAGCCCTTTTGACTGAACCCTTCAAAATACCCACTGGGGGACACAACACAATTTATGGGGCAAAATAGAAATGTTTTATATCTCTCATCTCATATTTCCCGGGTCAGACTTGTCCTACTCTTGCCTGTGAATTTGATTGATATTATTACCAAACATCTTGCTTTGGGGGCAGAAATAGTGCACCTCACTGTTATAACTATAAACTTTCTCTGTGTTAACTCATAAACGAGAATAATACAAAATATGTATTTATTTTTCTCACGTGTTGAGGATTTTTTCTCTCCCCAGCTTTCCTGAGGGCTTGGCTGGGATGATTTGGGGTTTGTGGTGCTTGCCCTGGACCAGGGGCTGTGATTCTTGGCGATTTGTGCCTGCTTTGGCTTCGACGCCCCTAAACCTGTGGATTTTTGAGGACAGGGCTCCCTCGCGTGGTGGCTCCGCACAACCCTCATCTCTTCCCAGAAAAAAACTGAAATTCTCTTTTTTTTTTTTTTTTTCCCACCAACAATAGCAGATTTTACAGCCGTGCAGGGACCTTTTCCACTGCGAGAGGCTGAAAAAAGGGAAAAAAACATCTCTGAGCTCTTCTGTTCCTCTGTGGGCTCAGGACTGGGGTGTCACCCACCCCCTCACTTGAGGAAGAGGTGCCACCTGCCCTAAAATCCTTATTTAAGCACAGGGAACAAGGTGAACATCCATAGTTTGGGTTGGAACTGGATGATCTCTGAGAACCCTTCTGATCCAAACCATTCTGGGATTGTAACCCCCAAAATCACCATAGTTGTAGTGTTATACAGAATTCTAGAGAACTTCAAGAGTAAGTGTTTAAAGAATTAATTTTTTTTTCTCAGTATCAACTATTCCTGAGGTTCCAAATAAGATTTTAAGTTGCAGAAAAGAGAAGGCACGTTATTAGTATGGTGGTGTAGGAAAATCAGTATTCCTAATGAAAATCAGTGTCCTCAGAATAGCACAAAATTCTGCAATCAGCTACTGTTGCTTTGTGAATATTAATTAAATTACATCAGTATATAGTGTATATCTAGTGTATATATATGGTATGTATATATATAAACTGTATATGAACAGTTTATGTATATGTATAAATACATATATTTTATATATATATTTTATATATATTCTATGTAATACTTTAAATCTATCTGCAAATATAAGTATAATATCTATATTTAATGTATTATCAGTTCAAAATGAAAACTTTGGCTGTGGTTTTCCATGTGCACCCTTGTGGTGTGAAATTTGGATTTACTCAGTGCCCAGTGCTGCTCTCACATGGGAGAATTCCAGTTTCCGTTTGAAAATATGATTTTCCTTAAAATTAATCTGGTGAGCTCAGTGGGCATTATCCTTGTCTTTAAAACCTGAATTTTCTTGCAGGTTGCCCTGGGTGAGACATAAAGAATCTCCTCATCTCATGGTTTCAGTGTGATAAGAGGAGTGTGTTTCTTTTTCATATTTCATAGTTAGAGTTTGTATCTATTTTTTTCTTGTAGATCTTTCCTGCTTTGAGGTAATATCTATTTCCACTCTCCTAGTTGCACAAATATTTAAAGCTTACATTTACCATAAAAAAGACTGAACTGGGAGTGTTCAATTAAGATTTATTTTATTATATTCATATATAATATCAGACATACTTCACCTACAGATTCAAAGTCTCTTTCTCTCTCTATGAACATCCTATTAAATACTCAGCTGTAGATACTTAACTCCTCCTGATCTGATCCCTTTGGGGTCTGGTGTTCCAAGCATCCTCTTCCTCTTAATTTCCAGCAACATGTTGGAAAATATTGAAAAATCATGGAATGGTTTGGGTTTGAAGGGACCTTAAAGCTCATCTTGTTCCAACCCCCTGCCATGGGCAGGGACACCTTCCACGAGCCCAGGTTACCCAGGGACATCTGTCACAAGAGGCATCACACTCCCAAAATATTAGCTGGATGCAGTCAAGTCTGCTCTTTGGGACCATGGCTGTGGAAAAGCAGACTTTCCAGAAGCTGGGAACCACAAGAAAAACTGTTTTGTTTTTTTTTTTTTCTTGGCTGCCTGATGGTTTGCAGGTAAATACAGAATCCCATTCGTTAAGGTTGGAAAACACCTCTAAGATCATCAAGTCCAACCACTCCCCAGCACTGCCAAGGCCACCACTGACCCATGTCCCCAAGTGCCACATCCAGATGGCTTTAAATCCCCCCAGGGATGGGGACTCCACTGCTGCCCTGGCTGGATATCCCAATGTCTGATAACCCTTCCAGTGAAGAGGTTTTTCCTAATATCCAACCCAAACCTCCCCTGGTGCAACTTAAAGTCGCTTTCTCTCCTTTGCCTCCTCCTTCTCCCTCTGCTTTATCTCCTCCTTCCCAAAACCTTTCCTCTGTCTGTGGGGACAGAGGCTTTTCAGCAGAGCTTAAAATGACTTTTTCCATCTTGTTTTCCACTGAAAATTATTCCAAGAGAAGAATGCTGAGATCAGGACTTGTTTTGTCCTCTTCCCACTTGACATGGGAGCATAGAGAGGATGGGATGGATGAAGAGAGGGGCCCCAGCATCCTCCAAGTGTCCCCACAGAGCACCTGTGCCACGTGCCCAAGGCCAGGGATCACTCCAGGATGGATGCCTCTTGTGGCACAGACGTATGTGTTTCTGCTCTTATTAAAAAAAAAATCAAATATATTAAAAAAAAGCCACCCAAACTCTTGCAGTTTAGACAGCTGGTCTGGCAGTTGGTGATGTGAAGGCCTATTAAAATATTTATGCTGTTTGTTATTTAACTTCATTTGTTTTTTGGTTTGTTTTTTTTGAGAAGAATTTGGAAATGGGCTGATTAAATAAGCTCGCATGAGGTTGGCCAGGTCAGGAGTGACAAGTATTGGCAGAAATTTGGGAGCACTGGCAGCACAGGGGACTAATATTCTGTCTTTCACTCTCCTCTGATCTGGTGGTTCTGTTTTCTGAGCGAGAGGAGGTGCTAATAAATACACTGCAAATATTTTCACACTTCTCTTGGGTGGAATTTTGATTCAGTGGCTGGTGCACAAAGGCCTGGCTTCATGAAAGCTTCTGAGTCAGTGACAAGGCTCCCTTTGACTCAGCCCCAGCAGTGGAAATCAATGTTCAAAGCGACACCCTCACCCTAAGGTTGTTATTTTAGGTCCTGAGCAAACTCTTTGTGGAGGTTTTAATGAGGATCCAACTTGCAAAACTTCTCAGCTGTTCAAACCACGCCACCCCAGAGTTTGGACAAGTTTCAAGTATCATTTAATTGTTTTCCAACAGAGAACAGCTCTCTTGGAAAGGCAGAGTGGGTATTTTGATTAGGGAAAAGTAAAAACAATGTAATTAAGTTTAGTATTCCCAGGGAATGATGATCATGGAATCATTCAGGTTGGAAAAGATCTTTTAAGATCTTGGAGCCCAACCATTCCCCCAACACTGCCAAAGCCATCACTGACCCATGTCCCCAACTGCCACATCCAGATGGCTTTTAAATCCCTCCAGGGATGGTGATTCCATCACTGCCAGGGCTTGGTCACCCTTTCCACGAAGAAATGGTTCCTAATAAAAGGTTCCTAAACCTCCCCTGGAACAACTTGAGGCCATTTCCTCTCTTCCCAGGTACCAAACTTGACATCCCACTTGAAAATTTGCTAAAGGGAGATTTCCAAAGCGAAAGGAAGGGAACCCATGGCCCCTCAAGGCCAAAGCTGAAGAAATTGGGTTGTTCCCCATTGGGAAATTGGGTTGTCCCAACCACTGGACTGTTCAGGGAGCACACATGGGATGTGCACATCCTCGTGCTGTACAGGGGAAGGGGGCACTGCCCACACAGCTGGGAAAAGGGAAAAATTCCCAATGGCATGGCAATTGGAAAGGTGTTTTCACAATAATAAACCCCAAAGGAACTAATCACCAAGTTTGGAAACAAAGGGGAGAGGAATGGTGAGGATGAAAGAGAGAGAGGGAGGGGAAAAGGTGGGAAAATGAATCCCAAAATTGCTTCTTTCCCAGTGCCCCACTTGAAGGACAAACTTCCTTGGAAATTTATGTAAATTTACTAAAAACAACAGTGATCTACTCAATCTGCAACTCAGCTGGATATTTTCTAAGTCCCTCTACTGGTTTCACTGGGTTATGTTCAACTCTTGACTCGGGACACCTGAGAGTGCTGTGAAAGCTTTAGAACAGAGACCAAGGGGTCAAATTGCAATCTCTGCTCAGAGCTGGTGATAGAGCATGAAAAAAGGGGGCCAGACGTGTGGAGGTGAAATTAGTAAAGCTTGGTTTGTGTTAACCACAGATAATATGGTGTGAAATTATTTAATTAGGGAAAATTCCCCAGATATTCCGGGAAACAGAAAGGAGCAGATTGGAAGAGAGGCAATGTCGAGGTGGTCAAGGAGATGAGGGGGGGAGTCTCCACGGCTCCATGTTGTCATTAAAAGAGTGAGAAAAGGGGTAAATTGTGTTCTCTGGTGAGTTGGAGTCGTGTTAGAGCTGTTGTGTGGGTTTGGTGGGGAACTGGCACCTACAGGGGGCTGTAAGGGCACCTACAGACAGTCCAGTACTGGACCTGGGCATCAGCCCTTCCTGACATGTCCCTTCCCTGGTATCTCATGTTATTTCTACATTATTCATATGCTCAAAGGTCATTATTTCCCATTTTATCACTTTCTGATGTGTGGATCCTTCTGGAGTGCTGCTGTTCAGAGGCTGATCTTTATTAGGGCTTCTACACTGTGGCAAGTTCTTGTTGAACTTTTATTTTAAGACTGAGAATCTCTGACTTGTTCTCACACCAAGCTGTTTCCTGGACTCACACAAATTTCCCCTCAGAATGCGTGTAGAAGCTTTTTTGGGTGCTCAGCTGGTCAGTGGGTTTTTCTGTACCAGCCCCCTCTGGATGTGTTGGTTCCACCACATTTGACACTAAAATTTGGTTCAAAGTTTCAGGGTAACTCTTCCCTCTTTCTTTTTCCTTCCTCTGTTAATTTTTAAATGGAAGCCTGGGCTGGTTTGGGTTGGGAGGGACTTACAGTGTAAAGGGACTGAAAATAATCTGGAGAGAAGGCACTTCTATGTGAAGTGTAAATCTTGACTTTTAAGTGATTATAGTGGAGCTGCCTCTCCTGGTTCTTCAGCACTTTTACTCCTGTGAAGTTTGGAAAAGCAATTTACAGCCTGAAGACCTCACAGCATTTTTAGTAGTTCTCTTGAATCTTATATTCTTTCTTTCCTAATTACTTGGTATCATTTAAACCCACAGTAACCAAAGGGGTAGTAGATGCAAATCCATTGCTTGGCTTGTAATTTTTGTTATCCTAAGAGGTAACATTTGTATTTTTGCTTTTATAACTAATTTCCTTTAGGAAAATATTTATTTAAAATAAGAAGACCATTTTTATCTTTTCCTTTTATACATAAAGGACAGAGGAATTGGAAAGATTGAGGTAGATGGCTAGGGAAAAAAAAAATTGCATTTTTTCCTTGTCCCTCAATAGAAAACCACCTGAACAGCTCAGGGAGCTCCAGATATTTTCAATTATGGCAATTAAACTGATATATTGAGGAGAACAGTGGCCCGAAACTGTGTTGATTTAGCTAAAAAAGCGAACAGAAAATACGATGATGCGTGGCCTTGACAATGCCCGTCTGTGCAAAGCAGCGTTACGTGTGTCAGCAATTCCTCCTCAAATCTGCCAATATAAAAGCTTAAAAACTCTCTCCTGATCTGCATAACTCACTCCAGGGTCTAAAAATAAAGGCAGGCTCTTTACAACGCCGCGCACACGCCGGAGCGAAGCAAACACGTGTTCAATCTGTTCGGGGTTGTCTGATTAAAATAATCGTGGTGTGAAGGGAGAAAGGGGCAGGAGGGGCACAGACAAGCATTTTGGAGAGCAGAGAGGTGTTGAAATGCCCTTAAAAATTAAAGCTGTGAGAGGCTGCGTGCATACAGAGCATGTTAAAATTATTAGGGTGCACGTGGGTGCAAAGATGTTGACAACCTGAACTTGAAATTTCTTTAAAGCCTGGCCCTAAATAAATTCGGATTAAATCAAGCAACAGGAGGTGAAACTGTGTTGGATGAAATTGTCTGGCAAATTGGTTTTCAGTCTGGGATCTTGTTTTCCAAACAGAACACTGTGGGTAGGGCAGCAACAAGCAAAAATGAACTGCAAGTTATTTTACCGTTCAGGGAGACAAGAGGCTCTTTATAGTTCTGCTCTACAGCTTAATTTTTAGGACCCGTATAAATAGAATTCAATCCACCAACTGATTTGGAGAGGACAATCCATCAATATTTAATTTGGGGAGAAAGAAAAGGCTTTGAGATAATAAATGTAGTTCATGAATCAGATGCACTGTTGGGTTCCGTTATTAAATGTAGATGTATAATATCGGTGGCCTCGTGTTTGTTATTTTAATAATTCTAATTAACTTCTGGTAATTGTAGTGGATCTGCTGCCAGCCATCCCAGCCACCATCATTACTCAGGGTTATTGTTTCCCATAGACACTCAGCCAGTGAAGAGAGGAAGTTTTATGGCAAACTAAACTTAAATAGCACAAGAAGGTTTTCTTGCTGAAGAAAAATGCCTCTTGGTGAACTTCATCATGATCTGTCCGTGTTTAAGAGCTGCAGAGAGATCCAGGCAATCTTTATGATAATGCAGTGATTTACAGACCCCTATAAACAGTATTTCACCCTTTCTCCCTGACTGTTGATGATTAGAGGAATTTGCATGGAGCAGCACAAGCTTTTTCCCTCACAATTATCCCGCTCCTCTTGTCTCTGTCTTTTTATGGTCCCACACTCCATTTTTTATCCCGTGGTGGTAATGGTGATAAACTGAGACACTCCAGCCTGAGCTGCTGCAAACATAGAAACACAAAATTAATCCACTTATGGATGCAAGGACAAATTCCTCACTTATGCTGAGGGGCACTTCAATACCCAACAAATCCATCGGAGGACGGAGCTGCTGGTGAGGAATAATCCAAGAAATGAGCTGGTGGTCTTTGTCTTTCCTCTCGAGGTTTCTACCACGTTGGAGATGGCACTTGGAAGCAGTTTTCCATGGCTGGATTAGGCCTTGCTTCAGATGCAAAAGTGCTGCCCCATTTCAACTTGGGAATTGTCCCAGGTTGCAGTTTCCCATCGAAGACTCCGTGCAGGACAGAAAAGGTGCTGTCACTGGTGCTGAGTTGCTGAGAAACAGTTTTTAAAAAAAGTAGCTTGCAAAAAACCCAACAAAATGTTATGATATGCAGAGCTCTATTTCCAATTAATTGGAGATGTTGCTATCTATGAAAGTTGGAAAGATTTATTCTTCTGCCACAGCAGCTTTTCCTTGGCAAAAAACACTTGCAAACCCAGATGTTTATGTAATCTGACTTAGTTTTGTTGAAAAAAAAACCCCACAAAACACTTAACTTGAGTCATTTTAACTTGAAAAAGAAATATTAAGGGTAAATTTTCAATAGTGCTCAGGGTAAATGGGTTGAGAGAGTGAAACACAGCACGAAACCCTTCTACACCTGTTCTTTTTCTTGAACTTACCACGTTCCTTAGTGGAAGGTACTCTCCAAAATGTTGCTCTCATCTTTTTAGTTTAATAAGTGAAGGTAGGACTTGTGGAATAATGTGTAAAAGGGAGAGAAGAGCAGCTGAGATATCTGGGAGCAACCAAACAACTGAGAAGGACTTCAGGACAATTAGGATACTGCAAATATCCTGGTGCTGAGAAAAGCAACTTTTCCAGCAGTTTAACGTGTGAGTAGATTTAAAGGAGACACATTGTCTCTTTTAAATTTGGAACTCAGAAATTCTGTAAGTAAATTGAATCAATCCCAAAAGAGTGTTTGGGGCGTAATTGAAGACTCTCAAAGAAAAAGGGAACTCAGGATGAATTTAGGGAATTCCAGCTGCCGAGGGAAATGTGTGTGTGACACCCTGCGAGTACAAAGTCAGGCTGTCATCTGATGAAGTTATTAGCACCGAGGGATGGTTCCCATTAAAATAACTGCTAATTCCTTATGCTGAATGCACTTGCTTCAAAGCACATCGTGTTGCTGAGAGACTTATTGAACTCCTTCTGAGCTGCCAGACAATGCTCATCTTCAATTTGCCTGTCAGAACATCCACACAATTATTTGGGGCATCTTCAAAGTGTTTCGTGGCTTTGGAGTAGATGGTTGAGATAACGTGGCTCTCGTTTGAGGGTGGCTTTGCCTCCTGGATGACAGTGGCACAAAAGGAAGCCCCCACTTCCCAGGGATCTTTTCCTTTCTTCCTGCACATCCCACCAGCAAATGCAGACTCTGAGATCACGTATAACCTATAGATTCCTTAAAAGAAATTAATCCTAAAGGTTTTATCTCGTTTGCTGTGTGTTGCCCGCCGCAATTTGGGCTCTTAATTTGTTTTTGCAAAGGATGAATTTGATTTCCTGCTATCAGTGAGTGTCTGACTTTGAGAAGGCTCCAAGCATGACTGGCATAATGAAGAGTCTTTCTTGCACTGGAATTGTAAGTTTGTGTATTAAGAACTCCCCTCTCTCTAATAACTGAGATCAGATGGCAGATCTCCCTATTTCTTCACTCCAAGTTAGTGTTAATCTTTCCCATCAAAGGGAACAACAGTAATGTTTATGAGGGTACAGCGAAAGTAGAAAAAATAGGTGGAGAATTTAGTAAATAGCAAGTCTCAGCACTTTTCCTCTGTTGATTCTTTAAGAGATCCAGGACTTTAAAGTTCTGTTGCTAAAGAAACATTTGTGACCTGTTAGGGGGTTCTTTTGGTTGTTGGAAGTGGATGTGAGTGGATCTTGAGCATTTTTTTCTTCTTGAAATACAAATCTGTCTTGTTGTTGCATGGAAAGTGTTTGTATCATATTGATAATAGCATTCTGTGTTTTATTTGGTGGGGACAACACAAAATAAAACACTATATGCTCAATTGCTACAGGGAAGATGGGAGAGTTATTCTAAGTGGATTTCTAGATCCCTGATGTCCACAGGAAATTTGTTTTGGTGGTTTATGTGCAATGAAATTCCTCTGTTCTCTGCCATCAGTGTGAGGAACACACTTGTCTCTGGGGTCTGTACTTGGCCCTTGTATCTAAAACAGTTGCTTCCCGTTTAACCACTATTGGAGCAGGAGTTTGCTGACAAATGGGAAGCATTCATGGAATTTTTCAGCTTGGAGAAGCCCTTTAAGACCATCAAGTCCAACCATTCCCCCAACACTGCCAAGCTCACCCTAAACCACGTCCCCAAGTGCCACATCCACCCAAAAAACATGTCTCCACCCCAACGGGCTTCTCACATTTACAGCAGTTCACCCTCAACAGTTCGTTTTTATTTATTTATTTTTTTTAATCTACATCTCAATTACATAGTAAGATGTTCTTTTTAAAAACTTGTTTGTTATTAAGATATAAATCTCCTTATTTTAGTCATGTAGTGCTTGCCAGAGTAATGCAATACAAGGAGATTACAAGCTGATGGTTAGATGTTAATAACAGTAACACAAAACATTAAGGCAAGTGACATTTACATAAGTATCTTGATCTTAATACATGTAATTTACATATGAAAATTTAATCACCATAGAGATAAACAGCTGCAATGTTTAATTAAACTCTCCACACAAAATCAGCCTGCAAGAAGTAGTTTGTCACTGCTAATTTATCACAATTCTCCTAAGTATTCTTTAAAATAAAAATGCAAAATAAATGACTCTTATTGATAATTTAACTTCTGGTTGCTTTATCGTATCCTCAACAGGCTTTGATGATACAATTACAATATGAAGATTCCAGGCTCGTTTTCTCACCATTTAGGAGACAAAACATAAATACACGGGGAGAACAAATGTATTTGTTTACAGACTTGAGGGTCAACAGTGTGGCAGCACTGGAGGACAATTTAGGCAAATTTAATGCTGTGATAAGTTGTGTGTAATGAAGGACTGTGAGTCCCTCTCCGTGGGGCTGTTGGAGGAGGAAACATTTATAAGTGAAAATTAATGCCAATATTATTCTGGTGTTGGAAGGGGCTCCTCGCTCCAGTGTGGCTCACTAAAACCACGTATTTTTGGAAATCTGGGATGTGCTGACATTCAGGAGTTATTGAAGCCTTGCTCGTGCTCTTAG
Source organism: Pseudopipra pipra (assembly GCF_036250125.1). Lineage (NCBI taxonomy): Eukaryota > Metazoa > Chordata > Aves > Passeriformes > Pipridae > Pseudopipra > Pseudopipra pipra. The sequence continues at coordinate 37,462,865 of NC_087555.1, read as the reverse complement.
GGATGGGTTTGAAAGCAAAATAAAAGCGCTGGGGAGTTTATAAGAAAAAAAAATAATTGGGTCTCTTCGGTGGGGATTCTTCAAGAAAATTGAAATTAGAGGGTTGGTTGAGTCCTCTCTGCAGCACTAACAGGAAAAAAGGGTTTTGGTGACTTCAGGGTAGGTGGATAATAGGGAAAAAAGGGGGTTTTGGTGACTTCAGTGTTGGTGGGTAACAGCAAAAAAAGGAGAATTTTGGTAGCTTCAGAATAACAGTAAAAAAAGGAAGGTGTTGGTGACTTCAGGGGAGGTAGAAAATAGGAAAAAAGAGGTTTTGGTAATTTCAGGGTAGGTGGATAACAGGAAAAAAAGGAGGTTTTGGTAATGTCAGGGTAGGTGGATAACAGGAAAAAAAGGAGGTTTTGGTAATTTCAGGGTAGGTGGATAACAGGGAAAAAAAAGGAGGTTTTTGGGAACTTCAAGGTAGGTGGATAAAAGTAAAAAAAAAGAGGGTTTTGGTGACTTCAGGGTAACAGCAAAAAGGAAGTTTTTGGTAACTTTTGGCGTAGGTGGATAACAAAGAAAAAAGAAGGGTTTTGGTAGCATCAGGGTAGGTGGAAAACAGCAAAAAAAGGAGGTTTTTGGCAATTTCAGGGTAGGTGGATAACAGGAAAAAAAGGAGGTTTTTGTTAATTTCAGAGTAACAGCAAAAAAGGGGTTTTTTTGGTAAATTGAGGGTAGGTGAATAAGAGAAAAAAAGATCTTTTTGGAAATTTCAGGGTGGATGGAAAACAGCAACAAAAAAGGAGGTTTTTGGTGAATTTAGTGTTGGTGGATAACAGGAAAAAAAGGAGGTTTTTGGTAACTTTAGGGTCGGTGGAAAACAGCAAAAAAAGGAGGGTTTTTGTAACTTTAGGGTAGGTGGATATGAGGAAAAAAGGAGGTTTTTGGTAACATTGTAAATGACTCTTGGAAAATACTGGTTTTGCATTTGGTTTGGATTTTGCTCTATTTATTGCCCATATCTCTTTTTGGTGTAAATTTTGGTGAAGGATGTGATCATTTAAGGTTATTTAGGTGATTTACCTAAAGATGATACTCAGGTCACAGAGAGAAAATGGAGTTATTTGGCCCTGGGTTCAAAAATTCTTATTCTCCATTATATATCAATTAAATTAAAGTAAAAATGGGGTTAAATTCAACTTTGTATTTATAATGAACTATGTAGGAGAACTAGATGAGAGAAAAAAAACCCTATTAAGTAGAACTTGAAATGATAAATCAATAATATGCTGAAAAAAACCAATCAATTTTAAAACAATGCAACTTTTTGTGTGTTTTATTCTGAATTTGAATTTTGCAATGTAGTTGAAATGAAAAAATGAAGGAGTGGATTAATTAGCAAATGTCAAAATCATACCTAGGAAAGAGGCAAAAGTTTCCCACAAAGAAGTTGAACTTCACAAAAATCATGCAGGGAATAACCCTTAACTTAAAGAGAAAATATTCCCAATACCAGGAAAACTCTATTTCATCTTTGATTTTGGGGTGGTTTTAATGTGTTGGCTGATCCTAAGTGGCAATTTCCTGGCTATATTTTTATTAATTGCTTTGTGTTATAATCCATATGGTCACGATCTGAGCTAGAACAGAGTGTATTAGACACAGTTCCCCAGCAATTAAAATATTTCTTCAACATTAAAACCTTTTCTCAACAAAGCAGAAGAAGATTCCAAGGAGTACTTTTGGAAATAGAACATCCCTTTCTGAGATCTCTGTCAGTGCTAAGAGGAGAGGTGCTAATAAAAAAAGGACTTTTGAATGTGTATATTTACATTTATATATTTGGAAATGTAGAATTACAGCCAGAAAAAGAAGTGCAAAGCTTTAAAAGAAATAACATTTCAGAATATTGTTGGTTTGCAGTCAATATAAGGGAATATATTTCATGTTTTCACCTGAGTCTGTGTTTGTAAAGTTACTTAATTTAGTAAAAGTAATTAACTGTCCCTCTGCTGAGTGACTTTTTTATCTCACAAGCATCCAAAATATAGAAAAATAAAGAGATATACACTATATAAGATCTATTCCAGTAGAATAAAATGGGCAGTTCCAAATAGAATTCAACAGTAAAAATCCCTGTACCCCCAAAACTATTTGTTTGCATAATTTTTTACACACTTTTAAAAAAAATACAATGATCTCTTTTCTAGACGTGTATTCTTTCAAAATTTTTTGTCAGTGCAGGGCAGAAATGAGAAATGTCCATTTTTCCATTTTGAGGGACTGCAATGTGAGGTTCTCCTGCATTTCAACCGTAGTTAAGCACTCCTGGAATCATATTTTGGATACCCTTTTGGATACAAGTCATCCTTACACATTCAAACCAACCTGGAAAACCTGTATTTGGATTGTTGATGGTGATGTGTTAGTTATAGATATATAATCCCATATTTTTCCATATGAGGACATGTAATTTTTCCTGCTGGAGGCTCAGTAGATGTAGAGAGAAACAGAGGCATCAGTTCACTTGTGGTCATTAAGGATTTAGGACATTCAACATCCTGAAAAATCAGGTCTCATGGCACAAATCCATCTATCCATGAAATAATGAAGGCCAAGGAATACATATTTTATATTATTTTTTGAGTTTGTTGCCTCATGACACAGAGCTGGTCTTAAGGATGATGTAAGAAGGGACTGTGGGAGGTGTGTCCTTGGCACTGTGAGAGAGGGAACATCCTTTGACTTTCCAAATGGATCACAGAATCATGGATTCATTCAGCTGGTTTGGAAAAGGCCTTTAAGATCGTGGAGTCCAACCCTAAACCTCACAGCTGGGTTGTGTTAGACTGATGCCTGTGCTGTGGAAAGACACACAGGTAGGATGCCTATTTCCAAATATAACAGGGATTTAAGACTTGGTTTTTTTGGGCTATGAGGGCCCTGCCTTCCTCTTCCTTGTGAGCAAGTGCCTTCTATTGGTATTCATGAGTATTAATTAATCTATTAGTATTAATGAGCTGTGTGATGCTCCCCATCCACACCATGTGCTGGAAATATGTCTGCAGCTCCAGCAGCCCAGGCTGTGATCCCATAAAATCACATTTAGAGCAGGATTTAGGCTGGACTGACAGGAAAAAAGCTGCCACTGCTGCTCCTGAGCAGAGCCAGGACTTTCCTTCTCCCTTGGTACATTGATTTAGGAGACGTTTGGAATTTGAGGGGCTAGGCTTGTTGATCTATTATCCCTGTAGATCCCATGCTATCCCTTAAAATTCAGGTGTGTAACCCCACAGTGCCCTGTCCAGGCATCTTTTCTATGCCCTGGAGACCCCAGAGTGGTGGGGGTGACCCCCCAAATCTGCCCTGCCCTTTTGGTACCACACACACTGTTAAAGAGACATTTATATCCTGCTTAAGAGGGGGCTTTGTGTTGGCTGTAGATGAATTAACTGCTGTGTTGATTAGATTTACGAAATCTTTTGGGATAAAAGTATTAAGTAAATACAAAATGATTAAAATCCAACTCTTGTGTTTCCTCTTCTGGCTGAGAAACAAGTGACTTTAGCAAAACTGTGGACTAGGAGTCAGCAAGAAGATGATTTTCTTATGTTTTCTAAGTGACAAAGTACGAGGCAAAGTCTGAAAGGTTGGACTATCAAGGACTGTCTCCTTTAACTGTGATCTCCATGTATAAATCAGGATAAACATAAATATAAACACTAATTACAATGCGAAACCACTTTATTTATTTGCAAAACACTCCCGACGTCCCGGTGTAAGTGTCGATTTTCTCCTGTGAGAAGTGATCTGTCCCTTGGGAGGTCCTTTCTCCCTGTCCCCTGATGAAGTCAGTGAGTTGCTGATTAGCTGCTGACACGTGAAATTATGGGGGATCAGAGGGTTAATGAAAGGCTTCTCTCTCCAGCCATGCCCATGCACTGTCTCCCTGTATCCTCCTTGGCTTGGGGTGGTCTGGTGACCCCGGTGACAAAGTCAAGAGAGAGGAAATATACACCATGACAGCAGTGCAGTCTAATCAGTGGTTCTCTGTTGATACCTAATTATTTAATGAATGAATGAGGAATTATTTGCAGCCTGGAGTTTCTCAAACGGGGGCTGATCCAGGGAAGTGTCTCTGCTCTGTTGTCCTTGATTAGCTCTGTCCTGTTGGATGTATTTTTGCAGGTGTGATTTGCACAGGAAATTCTGCTTTGTGTTGAAGGCAGGAGAGTTTGTTATTGCCAGGAGGAAGTGCTGGAGTCACCAGGAGGGTGGATTGGCTTGTGCAGGTCCAGTGGGATTGTCTGTGCCCTCAGTGGTGGTGGCTGGAGGTCACCTTGGAAAGAGGTCACTCCCAGCCTGCTCCAAGTGTTTGATCCTATAACTCCTCTGTGCTCTTCCCAAATATACTCCAACAGTAATACCAGGCATAGAACTACTGATTTTACAGTTCCCATCTCCATCTTTGTGTCCATACATAGGATTTTTAAGGAACACCTTCCTGTTACCCTTCCCATTGAATATCCTGAGTTGAAAGGGACCCCCAAGGATCACCGAGTCCAACTCCTGGCCCTGCATAAAATCCCAAAATCCCACCCTCTGCCTCCAGAGGATGCTGTTGGGTCAAACTAGGCTTTGTCCAACCTTTCCTCCCCCTGGCCTGTGCCTCTAATTGCAGTTGCTGTTGGCCAGCCTGGGAGCTGAGGGTATTTGTACCTATTAATTTAAATCATCCTCCTTTAAGGATTCAGCTCAGAAAAGATTTTCTGAGTTGGCACGAGCGTGACCTCAACATATGTCCTGCTTTCTGCAGGGTGGGGGAAGATTATTTCCATCTTAATTGCTGTTACAAAGTTTTTCCTTCCCAGATGGACACTCCTTCCTCTTTGGGGTTTCCTTTTCATCACACTCCATCCTTTTTGAGGAAAAAACAACGACGACAACAAAAAAGTTCAGAAATGGTTTTATTGGAAGTCTTGTTCTTAATATAAATTTATTTTATAGTGCTAGTGCAGTTGTGGATGTCCCTTCCATCCCTGGAAGTGTCCAAGGCCAGGTTGGACAGGGCTTGGAGCAACCTGGGCTAGTGGAAGGTGTCCCTGTCCATGGCAGGGGGTGGAATGGGATGAGCTTTAAAGTTCCTTCCAACCCAAACCACTCTATGAATCTACAATAATTCTATATTCCTGTCTCCCAACCCAGCTGGAGCCCTGAGGGACAAAGTGGATCTCTGGGAAACAGTGGGCCAAGGTGATGGTTCTGGAAAGGTGAAAACACAAAGGGAAGGGAGAAACAGAAATGTGGGAAGAAGTGTTACTTCATAAACCGGTGGAGAAGTGTTTTTCCAGACCTTTCTAGGGGAAGGGACTTGCTGGGAGGTGGTGAAACATCAAAGTAACAATGACAAAAGCTGGGATTTTAGAGGAGCTCAAAGGGGACAGTGAAAATACGTGGGAGCTGCTGTGTAATTCCAACATGGAATTTGGAAGTCTGGGCTTTTACCTCACTTTGGGGTGAGCCCAGGCTACAGAGTTAAGATTTGGTTTGGAACATTTTTAAATGTCTTGGGCTCCAGAAGGAAAACCCGTGGGTGAGAAGGGAAGAGGATGGGAAGGGAGGTATGGGAATACTGACAAAAAGTCTGCTTTCAGTTTAGGGAGATAAAACTAGGCAGGTTTCAGTGTCCTGGGAGAGAAATATTTTCTGAAAAACTCCTTTGCTACTTGCTTGTGTCTCTGGACCCCCTGGGATGATTGGGAAGTTAATCCTGAGATAAAATGTTGGAGCTGCGAGTCCCTTTTATCCCTTCTGCAAAAAGTGAGACAAAGGCTGCAGCAGCAACAGGGATATTGGCCAAATTGGGGAGGGAATTGGTTTACAGGTAAAGATGTGGGACTAATTAACCCAGGCTGCACAAAAACTGTATTGTGCAATTCTGATGTTAAACACGTGGGTGACAAAGGATGGTGGTGGGGGTGTCACAGTCCTCAGTTCCTGGGTGTGATCCAGAGTCAGGGACACATATTTGCTGGGACCAAAGCAGTTCCACCAATGGAAAAGTTCCTGTTTGTCTTTGCTTTTGATTTGGCCTGTATTTGTTTTCAGACTGGTGTTCAGCAGCTCCCAAAGCATTTGGCTGTGTTTGTGTGTGTGATTAAAATGGGCCAGACCCAAAGTCCTGCTGAGCTCCTGGTAAAGACACTTCTCTTGGCTCAGAGGGAGAATGGGGAGTCACTCTCTCATTCCTAAATCCATTGGAAAGACAGACTTTGGCTTAGCTGGAGGGCCAGGAGCATGGACACATAACCTGGATTAATCTTTTTATAGGAGGGATAATTTATAGAGCCATAAAAGCAGATATTGTTTCCATGTCCCTTCCCTTTCCCCCTTCTTTTCCCCTTTCCCCCTTCCCTTTCCCTTTTCCCTTCCCCCTTCCTTTCTCCTTTCCCTTTCCTCCTTCTCTTTCCCCCTTTCCCTTCCCCTTCCCTTCCCTCCCTTTCCCCCTTCCCTTTCCCCCTTCCCTTTCCCCCTTCCCTTTCCCCCTTCCCTTCTCTTTTATTTATTTTGTTTGCTTTATTTTTTCAAGGTAAATATGCTTTTCATGGAAATTTTTTTTCATGGAAAGTGTAGCAATGGAGGGTTTAAAATTACCTGACTTTTTTAGCAGCAGCTCTTCCTCCATCTCCTGTTTTGCCTTTGGTGGGACAGAGGATCTGCTCCATTTTCCCATATACAAACTGCTTTTCCCTGGTGCTGTTTCAGTCATACTTATGGTCCTCAAATAACCCTCACAAATATCAAGTCCAAGTTCCCAAAATCCTGGGTTTATCCCCTTTGGTGCTTGACTGGAGCAATGTGAGGTGGCCCTTCCTTAATACTGTAGTTTTTCACAGCATCCTGAATAAGGCACATGAGGTGAAGCTTCTAGGGAAGAGATAATTGTTCTTTTATTGTTATAATAGATCAAAATAAAATCAGCTTGTGCTTCTGAAAGGGGGAGGTTTTTAGCTGAAGTTACAGTAATTCTTTTACAGTGTTATCAAATGGCATAATAAAAAAAGCAAAAAGCATCTCATTTTCTAGGCTGTTTATTTTGCATATTTTGCAACCTCTTTGAATTGAGAAATATTTATATTCAAATCTGGGATTCACTTGGGAGCAGCAGCCCCAGCCATGATCCAGTAAAGTATCACTTCACCTTAAAAGAGCTGATTTCTGTGGGTGCAAAAGTGTGTAAATGTTTTCCTGCCTGTTTTCACACAAACAAATGTACAAACTCCAGGTGCAAAAAAAAAATATTAAGGACATTTGGGCACCTGAAGTGTCATTTCTCTATGAAAATACCAGAATTATGATGTTAAAAGAGTTACAAGCATTGGCTTAATACCTGTGGTATCTGGGATGCAGCTGGAATAATTGTATATAAGCCCATGTGATTCCCTGCACATTTTAATGGAATTACTTATGGTTTGTTCTAAGAAAAATCTGTGAAATGTGATATTATCAGAAAACTTCTGCCTTCTTTCACATGTAATGGATTTAAGCTGGAAGAGAGGAGATTTAGATGGGATATTGGGAAGGAATTGTTGGCTGTGAGGGTGGGACCCTGGCAAGAGAAACTGTGGCTGCCCCATCCCTGGAATGTTCAAGGTCACATTGGATGGGGCTTGGAGGAATCTGGGAGAGTGGAAGGTGTCCCTGCCCATGGCAGGGGGGTTGGAATATGGCTTTAAGGAAATTTTATGGTGCTACAAACCTTCTGCCAGTACTTTCCCCACTCCCTGTCACACGTTTGAAGAGCAGGACAGATCAGCCCCTCCTGCTTCACTTCCCACTTGCCATCCCCAGAATGGTGGTTTTGACTTTAAAAAAAATAATATAAAAAAAAATTAAAAAACTAAATAAAAATATATTTCCACAGATTTTGTGCCCCAATTAGCAGTGCTAATTGGGGCACACAAGGAAATTGCACTCTACCCTGTGGAGATTGTCAGCCACTCAACCAGATCACTGAGTCACCACGAGCCTGGCGCTGACCCTGAGTTACTATTTAATCAGGTGCAAAATCAGAGGAGATCCCTGCAGGAAGGGCACAGTCCTGCTACTGGGTATCAATGAGAGAACCTGCCTGGGGGTTTGTCCTCCCTTTTAATTTTTTTTTTTTTTAAAGGCCAGAGTTTAAAATAAAGCCCTGAATGGCTGGGAAGGAGATTGCTGGAAATTCAGTGTTTTAAATTAAAAGAGGGTCAGTTTAGATTAAATATAAGGAAGAAGTTTTTTACAATGAGGGTGGAGAGGCCCTGGCACAGGTTTCCCAGAGGACTGGTGGATTCCCCACACCTGGAAATGTTCAAGGCCAGGTTGGATGGGACTTGGAGCAAGCTGGTCTGGTGGAAGGTGTCCATGGATGACCTTTAAAACTCCCTTCCAACCCAAATTACTCTATGATTCTGTGATTGCACAATTCTGTGGTGTGTGCTAGGGAAGATAAGGGTTTGTTGGGCGCAGTCAGGTCCTTTACAGAGATATTTTGATTAAAAAAATACAAATTCATCTGCAGGACACTCAGCTGAGCGTGGTGACAGTGGGATGAATGTGCTGAGCACCCTCCCTGGCAGTAGGTCCAGTGCCAGAGAAAGGGATCTGGGAATCAAACCTCTGATGTTGCCTTCAAATATTATAAAGCAGCAAGATAAATATAAGTTTGAGATGAAGCCTTTGGTGTCTTGGCAAAGCATAAACCTTCATTTGTCCATCCAAATATTTCCTAAAGTGGGTGATCCCCGACTGGGGAAGGTGGGGAAAGCCCCCAGTGCCTGCAGTGCGTGGTGACCCATTGGCTCACTGCTTAAAAATCATGGAATCACAGAATGGTTGGAGTTGGAAGAGACCTTAAATATAATCCTTAAATTTTGGAACCTGAAGCATTTTTAGAAAAGTTGTCGCTGGTCTCAGCCTTACCCAAGGGAGCTTGGAGGAGAAAAAAAGCACCTCATTGAAACCCACCTGGAAGAAAATCTCAAGTCAATTTGGTTTTGCAGGTTTTGGTGCATTTTTTGACCTGTCTGGTGTCACAAAAGGCAAGGGCTGGTGTTGTGAGAAGGGAGTGCAGGTGGTGCTGCTCATCCCTTTCCTGAGGGAAAAGATCTGAGAAGCCCCTTGACCTGCAGGGATAAAATATTGTTCCATATTTTGTGGTGTCATGGAATTCCCAGGACTCAACTGAGGGCCATTCTGCTGCAAGTGGAGAAAGAAAACAAAACTTCTATACCTGCCAAACAAACACTATTTCTTTTAAAATATGATTAAATCAGTCAAGGATTTTCCTCCTCACTACTAAATCCATCCCGGAAAACTCACCCCTCTTTCCCACCTCCTGGTGATGGGCAGCAGTGGCCAATTGAAAAGTCTTTTCTGGGGTGTCAAAATCCATTTTGATGTGATGGGTGGAATATTTGTTGTTCAAAGATGTGTTTTAGCTACAGAAATTTTTGCTGCTTGAAGGAAGAAGCTGACCAGTCATTTTGGAAAGGGCAATATAGGATCATGGAATGGTTTGGGTTGGAAAAGCCCTCTAAGATCACTGAGTCCAACTATCCCACAGGAGTGCCAAGGCCACCACTGACCCCTGTCCCCAAGTGCCACATCCACATGGCTTTGAAATCCCTCCAGGGATGGGGACTCCATGAAGAAATGGAGAAATGAAGAAATTCCATGAAGAAATTCTCCTGATATCCAACCTAAACCCCCCCTGGTGCAACTTGAGGCCACTTCCTTTTGCCCTATTTCTGGTATTAGTGATTCACACCTTAAATTCTTTCTGCTGTGGGATTTTAATGCTCTTTTCCTGCAAATGCCTTGGATGAAGATCCTTGTGCAGAAGGATCTGACATTGCCCACTCTGGGTGGGGAAGCTCTGCCTGTCCTTCCTGGAGCCAAAATGCTCCAAATGCTCTCTGGGGATCCACTCTGGGATCTGATAAAGGCACTTTGTTGCTGCTTAAACAACTGATAATGTGTCTGTAAACTTCCAAAAAACTCAGCCAGGTCTTCAGGGGAGAAATCATTTATACTCCAGGCTCTGTTTGTGAGAATCACTTGTTCATCACTGTTCATGGTTTATGATCTGCACTAATATTGTGATCCCAAATCTCTCTATAATAATAACTTTGAGCTCAATTATGCCCTGAATGCTGGATCCCTTTATATATATATATATATATATGATGTTATTTTTATTTTATTTTCTATTTTATTTTTTATTTATTTTTATTTATTTTATTTGTTATTTTTATTTTATTTTTATTTTGCTTTCATTTTTTTAATGTTATCTGTATTTCTATTTTGTTTTTATTTATATACATACATATATATATATACAATTTTAAGCATCACCTCCTTAGACTTTGTTTTCTCCATTTTTAGTGAAGTTAGTGGTGTTTTACTACAGGCTGCAACACACATTAAATGCACACTGTGGGATAACTAATACTATATTTACCATAAAATGGAGAAAATCCATATATATTACAGGTTAAATATTTTTTATCCCTATTCTTTGATATCAGCATGTCTTGCTGTAAATAATTAGATCCACTAGATGGTGGTAAAGACCATCGACTTTATCCTCCTGCATCAAGAAAATTAAATAAAGAAGAGAAAAAAGTCAAGAGTGTATTAAAAAAACCCCAAATTCGCCCCCAAACCCCTGCCTAAAAACACACTTACCCCTCTGTGGTGTATATTGAAACTGTGAGCATGAGGAAGCAGGGATGCTTTTGGGCAGAATTATTATCTGATGAGTTGCTCTCCGAATTAAACACTTTTGTCAGGATAAATATCGAGTCAGATGATTATGAATCATTGTGGCAAGTTTTAATGTAGATCAGAACCCAAATTAATCCTCCTCTAACTCATGGATCGTGGCTCTCCTTTGCCTCAGATACAAATGAATAGTAAACAATATTTTGGCAATTTTTAGGTTAATCATGTAGAACTGATTACTCAAGAAGAATGCTATTATCATTTAGCCAATTTATCCCCTGCCCTGTGACAAATGAGAATTAATGTTGCTGTTTTTAAGATATCAAATGGGTCATGATTTTAAGAAAAATGATTACCCCTAAAGATAACTGATAATGATGGCTAAAGGCAAGGAGATCCAAGCAAGTGTTAGCAACATTCATAATTCCTGAAATAAATTCAGTGGAAAAGCAAATAGAGCTTAGTCTGTCGTGTGACTAAACAGGCAGCACTTAAGTTATTATTTTGTGGGTCTTTTGTTGTTGTTTTTACATTCCATGTTAATCATTTGTTAGTAATTTCTCATTAAAAAGGGCATGAATGATGGTGCTCCCAAATTTGCCACCAAAAACAGATTTCTGGAGTTGAATATTGTGTGTTTTGGGGGAAGTTGTAACAGTTTATATTCCCAAATCAGTTATTCTTGTTGGGAAAGAGGTGTTGAGTCTGCCTCTGCTGCTTCAGTGAGATAAATCAGTATCAATTTATTATTATATTATTATTATTACTACATTATTAATAATATATTATTGATATATTATTATATTATTGATCAGTATTGATAAAGAAATGTTTTGTGATGAACAGCAGAGGGGATGGAATGAAAATTGCTGCAGGCATCTGCAACAAGTGGGGAGTGAGGAATAAAACCAAACCAGGCAGGGGATGGAGGCTCTTAAAGAAAAAAAAAATGTTCTTCATTCTAGAAAGATGTGTTTTATATCAGGAGACTGCCTTGAAATCAGACCATACAAAGGGGTGTTGAAAAGATGTTAAACAGAAATGAGTTTATTTCCTATGGAATCCTCTTCCCTTATGGAGAGAGTTGGTACCTGGGGGCCTTGGTGTCAAGTGGAGCCACCAGTTGAATTCCACCAACTGGAATTGCTGCCTGCATCTCTCATGAATAGGAATCATTGCTCTACTTCCCCCATAAAATAATTTTAAAAGGTCTTGGCCTTTCCCAGATCCAGAAAAAACCCATGGGTGCAGCTCTTCCTCTGCAGCTCAGCCGTTTTGGGAGCCCTGGAATCAGGGTTGAGCTTCCTAATGGAGGCTGTGCTTGGAGGGATTTAAAACAACATTCCCATGCTTGTTTAAAATCCCTTTTCTGCTTTTTAAAAATTACATTGCATGCTGCAGTTTTATCATATAGTATATCCCTATTCTCAGAACAAAACTTCATTGATTTTTCACAACTTTTTAAACTGTAGACATTTGAAAGAGGGTTTTCTTGGGAATTTTATGGTACTTATGGCCCTTTTAAGATGGAGGATGAGCACTCAGCTCCAGATTTCCCTGTGTCCCAAGACAGGGGGTATTCAAAGACCTCTCATTAGTCCAAAATTAGGACAAATCCTTCTTTCTTTTTTTTTTGACATAAACCCCATCAGAACAGATTCAACACTTTTTTTTAAAATAGTTGTTGTTATCAGTGTATGTTTTTGGGAATTATTGCAATGTCAAATTTTTCCAGACCATTTTTTTAAATCATGAAACAGTTCCTTGAAGTATTTTCTTTTCTTATACATCATCCATGTTGCAGGAACACAGGAATTCCTGGGAAACAGTGTCTGCTCTTCCAATCCTTACAGTGCCTTGAGGAATAACTGAGGTTTTCCTCTTCCAAGAGATTTTTACAAGGTCAGTTAAACCACTAAAAATAAGTTGATGATGATTTCTAGATCATGTCTTACCTCTGAGTTGCTACTGAAAGTGGAAAGTGGCTCCCAAACCCACAGATTTTCAAAGAGAGTTTCTAAAAATACACCCAGAAATTTCTTTACTAAGCCAGTCTGTCTTTGCAGACTTAATCTGCTCTTAAATTGGGCTTAAATAGGAGCCTTTTTTGTATCACTTAACCAGCAAGTATAGGTTTTAGTTAGCACTGAACCAGTTAAAAGAAAAACAAAGCATTTTTTAACCATCTCTAACTCCACTCAGGCCTAAATTATTATTCTTTTTCTTCAGAAATGGGCATTTTAATGTGTCACTTTTCAGTTCCAGCTCAATAAACAACCATTTATTTACAATTTTAAAGCAATCTCCAGCCTAGTCAGGTAAGAATTATTTCAAAAGAATAAAAACATTTTCATTTCCCATCACTGCCAGAAATGAAAAGAACATGAGTTATGAGTCTTGCTGTGTTGTCTTAAGTTGATTACTATGGAATGATTAAAAAACTAGCTGTGCTGTCATAGCAGAAGAGTACATTATAAGTGTAATAACAGCTTAGGGATACAATCCATCAATGCCTTACTTGGGAGAAGGGAAAAAAAAAAAAAGAGAAAGTTGATCTATTTCTTTGGTCATCATTTTCAGCATATTAGATGACAAATAATTGTACATTCATCAATAACAATAGATTAAAGTTGAAATGATTTATTGCCATTACGTTGGGGGATGATGGAGCACTGGGTCACTCCGGCAGCGGTGGGGGCTGGATTTAATTTTCACGGGTCTCTTGGCAGGAATAATGGACAAGAGAGGAAACCACCTGAAAACAAGGTGGATCAAAGTTGGTGCCAAGTGATTTGTGGGTTTGTTCTTCGGGAGGTGGCCGTGGTTGGACTCGATGAGCTCAAAGGTCTTTTCCAGCCTTAACGGTTCCGTGGTTCTGTGATTCCAGCCCTCATATCCTCCCTCAGCCCTGCAGCCTCCCTGGAAAATCCTCAATGCCACTTCTGAGGGAAGTTAACAAGGAGAAAAACACCTTGGAACTCTTTTTTTTTTTTTTTTTGTGATGTGAAAATTCTTCTCTGAAGCGTTTTTATTTCCTCCTAAAATAACAGGGGAGGGAAAACGGCCCCATTTATCCATTGCCACAGCACAGCAATTATCACACCAGTTAAGGTGTGAGCTGCTCAAAACCAGACAGGATTATTTGGAGAGGAACAACACCAAGTTTTAGACTCAAACTTAGTTATTTTCCTGAAGATTTTCTCCAGACAAACTTTGTGTACAGTCCCAGTTTCCTGCTACTGTGTCTGTTTTCCTGGAGTAACTGGTCCAAAATTGGGAGAACATCTCCATTTCTTCTCACTGAAGAACTTCCAGCATCCAGCACTCCAAGAAAATCTGCAGGGCATAATTCCCTCATGGATACCCCTCAGCTGCAGTTTTTACCATAATTCCTTCATGGATATCTCTCAGCTGCACTTTTTACCAGGAAATAGTGAGATTTCAGTTGACCAAAATTTTTTGAGCTCTTAGACATTGGTACAATCTTCATGGATCAGAAACTCTGCCTAAAAGAAGAGGGTTTTGAAATCAGCTTAAGCTTAAAATGATTTTGTTACTGTTTTGATTTTAGGAGGAGGCAGCTTTGATTGTTAAGATCAGCATTAAAGATGTTTAGGAATTTTTCTCTGCATTTATGGTCTGGAAGTCACCATCAAACCTAATGGTGAGAGAAGGGACCAGCAAGAGTCAAGATCTCTCTCTCTCTCACAAACCGGTAACAAAACCCACTCTGTTTTGATAACATGTATAATTATGAAATTCCAAAATAATCACTGAGGGACTACTTTAACCTCTTAATGAAATGAGAGGGAAGACAGAGAGACCATCTCTTGGTCTGGTACTGAAATGTTCTCACAGCTGGGATGAAGTCAGGAGTCCTCTTTGTGTTCTATGCTGCCTAAAACTTAGGACAGGCATTAAAAACTGACCAAATTAAAGTGCATTTTATTTTCCCTAATTAGAATGTCTCTAAAAGCCTCCAGGATATTTTTCTTTTATTTTTTTCAGGATATTTTTAAGCTCTTAATATTGTTGATTCTTTTATACATAGCATATATGAATTCAGCATTGGATGGCTCCAAAATAATAATAGTAATAGTAGTAATATAATAATAATAATAACACAACAACTTAGTTTCCTTAACTTTGGGAGATTCATTTAACTGTAAAATAATGTTTCTTGGTATGATTGTAATTTGTAAAGGAGCTCCAGTACTGTACTTATACAATGTACTAATGACCTGGGATAGTAAGAGTAACCACTTTATTTTAAAGTAGGAATTGAATCCGTGTGATTTTTCCTGCTAAAACTCAATGGACACGACTTTCCACTCTGTCCTTCTGGAAGGCACAGGCAGAACCTGCCCACATTAATGCCATTAAAAGTTACAACCAGTTCTGTGGGGACTTTAAACTCCAGGAGCCTCTGGATTCACACTCCTTGGAAAAGCCACACCTGCCAAGGAGCTGCCAAAAGCAAGTGACACGAATGGCAAAACAGTTTTAATTTTCTGTCCAGTCAAATCTTAGTACTTCACACTCAGTTCTCCTTCCTCAGTAATCTAAATAATTTCCCACCTTGCTCATGATGAATGTCTTGCCAGTTCCTACTCAGTCCTTCCACTTTACACAACCTAATTAAAGAAAACATTCCATGATTGCCTATTTTTCCTCATGCATGACAACCTATTATTTTTTCTACCACCTGATTAGGGCTTTATTATCCTTGGATTTAGATTGATTTGCTGGGCACTTTAATAAAACACTACTTAGTTTGATTTAAAGGGCTACAGGTTTCAGTCACTCACAGAATTACTCTTCATAAGGAACTCACATTCCAAGTGCTGTGTGGTGTCCATGAAAAGGGATCAGCCGAAAAAAATTGAGGATCAAGGTGGTGTTCCAGTCCTGTGTGTGTGTTGTTAATATTCCTGGTGTGAGCAGTCAGGAGAGGACATTTTGCAATATAATTTGTCAGGGGTGATAAATCTGTTTCATCATTTCTGTCAAGAACAGATCCCGTGTATTAAAACTACCATAAATATTTTCTCCAGATAAACCCAAACTTTCATATGATTAAATAATAATACGTTTATGATGACAAATTGCATTTGCTATGTGTTGTCTGAAATGCAAGACAAAATTAGGTAGTTAAAGTTCAAATGGATGGAGATCAGTTTTGATTTAAAATCAAAGGAATTTTATTAAGTAAATGAGATTCTCATCGTTATTTTGTTATATCTACCAGGCTCTTCTTTCAGAAATATTACTTATGAGCTTAGATAATGATTAAAAACAAAACAAGTGAGCTTATATTATAGCAAAATGTAGTCTAGATAAAAAGTTCAGGAGTTAAATCCATGCTTATTCCTGTCACCTTGTTGATGGCTTCCAGCATTAGGAAAACAAGGAGTGATCCACAGGCTGCTGTCCCCTCTCCCTGTCTTAGTGCAGAGATGCTTTGGGGTCCCTTTTGTCTCACCTTATTCAACTATTTCTAGTAATCTGTGTTTTTTCCCAGGATATTTTCTGATGACTGAAGGTGCAGCTCTGTTTCCTGTGGCTCCTCCTCTGGATACAGGTGTGGAAAAGCCTGGGAAGCGCAGCAGGGCTTTGCTGCATCCCATCCAAAGATGAATATTGGTCTGTCAAAGTTTGGTTTTGTAAAACATAGTTCTTCCAAGTTTTTCTACTGTATGTTTTTTGCAGGAAGTTTTCCTTGGCTGGAATGACAATTTCCCAGCTAAAAGCGTGTGCAAGGCAACTGGCACCCAATATTCATGTTTTAGGGCTTGCTTCAAACTGTAGGAGATTTGCACTGTGTGACACTTTGGCTTATGAGCCTGGTCCACTCGATGATCCCACGTGGAGCTCTGCATCCCACTCTGGCACCCCCGGAATAAGGACATGGACCTGTTGGAGTGAATCCACAGGAGGCCACGGAGATGCTGCCAGGGCTGGAGCCCCTCTGCTCTGGAGCCAGGCTGGGAGAGCTGGGGGGGTTCACCTGGAGAAGAGAAGGCTCCAGGGAGAGCTGAGAGCCCCTTCCAGGGCCTAAAGGGGCTCCAGGAGAGCTGGAGAGGGACTGGGGACAGGGGATGGAGGGACAGGACACAGGGAATGGCTTCCCACTGCCAGAGGGCAGGGAGAGATGGGATATTGGGAAGGAATCCTGGCTGTGAGGGGGGGAGGCCCTGGCACAGGTTGCCCAGAGAAGCTGTGGCTGCCCCTGGATCCCTGGAAGTGTCCAAGGCCAGGTTGGACGGGGCTTGGAGCAGCCTGGGCTGGTGGAAGGTGTCCCTGCTCGTGGCAGGGGGTGGAACAGGATGATCTTTAATGTCCCTTCCAACTCAAACCAGTCTGTGACTCTGTTATGTATCTAAACTTAGGCCTGGCTTTATGTCTGGTCCCATAAGAATTTAAGTGCTTGACATGTGAGGTTTATTTATTGTGAAATAATCCCATCCTGGTAATTTTGTTACCCTGTGGATGTACCTGTGAACCTGTGGAGTGCTGATGGTCAGCCTGGGTGGCAAAGCTAATTTATACCAACCTCAGATGTGCTAAACCAGCAGTGCTGACCCACCTACTGATGGACAACAACAACAACTCCTTAAGACACAGAAAATCTTGGGTCCACTGTAACATTTAGGAAGTTGCTCAAAGGGAATCATGTGAAGAAAAGCTCATTTTGTACCTACATGCTGTGAAATTGCTTCATCCTCCCAGAGTGGGATTGCTCCAGCAGTGGAACAGCCTCCATTTCTTACTGGGAAATGGGATAAAAGAAGCTTTAGTCCCTCTTTTTTATCATCTGTTATGATCCATAAAAATCTTGGAGGAGCCAGGTACGTGTGGATGTACCTCATACACCTGATCATCCCAGTAAATTAAATATAATTACTCCCATGTTTAAATTTAATCACTTTTACAGCTGCAGAATAGAAGAAGCTTCCTTGAAAGGGAAATAATTTTTCCTGTGGCCAACTAATTTCCCTGTATTTTAAGTACCTTTAGAAGTGGAGAAGAAGGGATTTGTGTTTGCATGAGAGACAATTACAATGAAAATAAACAAAAGGATCATATAAAAGCCAAGTTGGAATGCTGAAGAGACTTAATAGCTATGAACTGGTAGCTATTAGCTTCTAATTACTCTCAAATAATTACTGAATAGAATAGTAAATGTTATTAGCTTGCTTTAATATTCAACATAAAAGATTGCTCCCGACAATAATTTACTGTTTCTTCAGCTTTAATATATATACATATGTAAAACTGGGCTGCTTTGTAAACATCCTTAACGAATGAAATAAATAAATAGGAAATAAATATCCTTCATAAATTAAATTATTGGGAGGGTTCTGTGGAGGAGACCTGTACACTCTGGGCCCATGGATGTTCTTTAAGGTCCCTTCCAACCCAAACCATTCTGGGATTCCATGATTAGCAGAAGGAGATTATTAGTGTGTCCTGAATTAGTGGCCTAATTTATATTTCATTATCATCTTCGGAGAGTTTTAACTTGTCTCTGCCCTCTGCAGCTGACTTGAGACTCCTTTTTTTTCCTGACAGAAAAGACTTTGGGGTTTCATGTGTCAAGAATAAAAGCCTGCTATAGTTTATGGGATAATATAAAAAAAAATTCTAATATCTCCAAAGGAGAGCTTTATTTATAAGAAATATGTATTTTCCATCAAATGTCCAGTTTTAATATTGCTTTTCATTATTTTTGTTTCAGAACTCTGGAATAGCCAATCCTGCTGTACCACAACCACCAAATAATGGAGCTTTAAGTAACAACAATTATTTTTTTAATGCTGCATTTCCACTTACCTTTTTAAGGCCTTTTAATTCACTATGGTTTTTGGATTAAGTTTTTAAGTTTCCATTTCTGTACATTTCTTTCAACCTGTTTATAGCAATCTTTAAATGTCACCCTAAACAGTGAGATTTCCATTAGAACAACACTTCCAACTGCTTCTGTGTTTTGAGCTGCCTCTAAAAGGTAAATTTCTAATATATGGCTGAATTTCCCCTCTGTGTAACTTGGTTATAGTCTTGTATTCCTCACTCTTTAGAGTAATAACATCTTTTCTCTCTGTTTTCTGTTTCCACTCTCGACTAAAAGCATTGAGTCTGTTTTGATGGATCCATGGTGCCACTGTGGAGTGGTGTGGATGAAGGAGGATGGAGCTTTATTGTATTATTGGAATGGACAGGGCCAATCCAGAAATGATTTCCTCCTCCTCCAAGCCCTGGTCCTTCACCTCAGTGTGACATGCAGGGATCTGCCTTCAGCTCATGGCTTTCATGTTAGCTGTGAATTTACATCTTATTCCTTTGCTGAGGGTGTTCTGCTCTAGATTAAAAGATGTTTTGTATAAAAATATATAATACATTTAAAAAATATGTATATAAAATTTAAACTTTGAGAGGTTGGCACCTTATTTGTGTAGGGGAAGAGGGGCCCATCGGGCGTCTTCCCATGGCAAACTCAGGTGTGTGTGTATCTGTCCCATCTCTTTTATGCACCTCCCATCCCCAAATTCTGATTATATCCGTGCAGGAGGATGTCCATTTACTGGGTTGGATTTATTATGGATGCCCATATCCATGCAAGAGCTGAGAGGGAGGGAAAAGGAGAGAGAGAAAAAGGGGTGCTGGGCACTTCTAAAAGTCTCCCTGTACGTGTCTCGCATGCGTTAATCTTGTTTTCTTTGATTTTGTCTGAGGGTGATAACAGCTAACTTTTTGCTTTTCCATCTGTAATAATGGAGCTTTCCTGATGCGGACAATTAGCAACTTTTTGTTCTTTGGAAATCAGGAAACGAGGAATTTGGGAGTTGGAGGTGCGTGGCCCGGCAGGCGGCACAGCTGCGGCGCCCGCCGGCTCCGTGCCAAGGGCTCCACGGCTCATCCGTGGAGAGAATCAACGAGGACTTATTGAATTCACTCCTCTTCCCATCATTTTTTTTTCCCTGTAATTTTGCTCAGGCAAGTGAGGAGACAGGCAGAGCGAGAGGGCAATCGCTGGGATCTTCGGTTCTGTCGCACCCCAAGGCGCCGTTTATTCCTTTTAACACCCTGAGATTTGTCACGGGATACAGTTGTTCTACAACTATTGTCTGTCATTGAAAGAGCTCCAAAAAAAAAAACCAAAACACACCCTTTTTTTTTGAAAGGTTCTTGTGGCAGACAGATTTTGGCCTCTAAAGTTATTTTAAAAAGCGGGCAGATTGAAAATCTACATTTAAATTTCAGGCAATATTGTAAATTCATAACCTGATGGTTCCTCCCTTCAGCGCTGGATAAATACCCTGTTTCGGGGCTCTGCCATTTTTAAGCTTCATCCTTGGAGATAATCACCCCAAACCATAATAACAACATCATACAAGTACAAGAAAATACGTTTGAAATGTCCTTTTTTTTTTTTTTTTTATTGTAACGTGAGATAGAGCTTCCAAAATCCCAAACTGAATTGCTTTTCAGCAGATAAGCATCAAAAAACACATTTCCTGCTTTCGGGGAAGGTGCAATAAGGTGCTATATCAGTGTAATAGTTGCCAGTGATATGCTCTAGTAGTATTTTGATGAATTACATGATTATAGCTAAAATGAACACTTTCATCACGCCTGAATTAATAATGGTGGTATGATTTGGCAAGTACTCCTGCGGTGTTCTTTAGCTCATCACTTCAGAAGACAGAGTTTTAGAGCCCATCCTTTGTCTCGGGGAAACACAGGAATCCTTCAGTGCTTAAAAACACAAGGAGGAGGAGGAGGAATGTGGCAGCTTTTAAAGGGAAAAGGGAACTGATGTTCACTTACCTTCCTGAGCTCATCCTGACTTAAGCAGTTTATTTTTCACTGCCTTGTTGTGGTGTCTGAGGCACCTGTGACTGTGGCAAAAAGTGGATTTTTTGTGTGTGTGAATTTTATGGCAAATGTTTGTGGTGAATTTTATTGCTACTTTTTTTTGCAGCAAGGGGTTGGTCTCTTCCCTCAGGCAACGAGTGGTGGGAAAAGAGGAATTGGCCCCTCAAGGGAGCTTTAGGTTGGACATCAGGAGGAATTTCTTCACTGAAAGGGTTGTCAGGTATTGGAATGGGCTTCCCAGGGAAGCAGTGGAGTGTTCCACTTCCATCCTTGGAAGTGTTCAAGGAACAAAGTGGCACTCACTCAGTGCTCTGGGCTGGGTGACAGGGTGGGCATCACTCACAGGCTGGGCTCGATGATCTCGCAGGTTTTTCCAACCTCAATGATTCTGTGAAATGCTGTGTTTCCAAAGGACTTTAAAGACCCTCTAAGGACATAATTTTCTTCTGAATCATTGCTTTTGCTGCAGAACTCAGATGATCAGCATGTTCATTTCTGTGTCTTCCAGGTTAGCTGACATATGATTGACCCCACACCAGCACCTGAGTGAAGCTGTGTGTTGGTGTGACCATTTCCAGGGTTCCTTGGGGGGTCCAACCATGGGCATTAAAACTTCCCACAGTGGGGATTTCCATAACATTGTGCAGATGTGTACAGGATTGAGAAAAACCTGCCCTGCTGATGCCATGATATTATTTGTCTGGCAATAAATGAAGGCTCTCAGTCCTTACTGGCATCCAGTCACTTTAATGAACATTCATTTTACTTGGAATAGCAAGAATAAAACATTAATTTTTACTTGGAATACTAAGAATAATAACCAACCTACTGGAGATAAAAAATACAAGCTTTTGCAGGCTGTTGTAGAAAATGGTGCTGCACAGCACAACAAAAACATCTGGAGCAGATGTTTCTGTAATTATGACCCACTTGATGATTATTCTGTGTTCACTGGCCTTTGCTGGTGCCCTCAAAGCTGGCTGATGTTACAGGCTCGTGCTGGTGCACTGAGATGGAAGGGAGGACAGACTGTCTGGGGCAAGATCCGTCCTCTCTGTTTTCCTAAGTGATTTCTGCCTGTTGGATTTTTGCTTGTGGTTAATTATTATCCTCTACGTTTGTATCAAATAGTAATTTCATGCCATGAAATATTTCAGCTCTGCTGATGCAGAAAGTCCAGGGAACATAAGCACAGTGTTTTCTGAACCCAAACTTTAAAAAAAAAGTGTTATTTGGTGCAACTGAGGTTATAGGGTCACCTTGTGGGGTTTATTATGGGTATGGTCTGTGATATTATGATCTAAGAAGGAATAATGACTTTGTATCTTTCTGTTCAGAGAATCTTATAGTTGAATGTAAAAATGTGTTAAAGGCTTGAGACACCATAGAATCACAATATGTTTGGGTTGGAAGTGACCTTAAAATCATCTTGTTCCACCCCCTGCCATGGCCAGGGACACCTTCCACCAGCCCAGGTTGCTCCAAGCCCCGTCCAACCTGGCCTTGGACACTTCCAGGGATCCAGGGGCAGCCACAGCTTCTCTGGACAACCTGGGCCAGGGCCTCACCAGCCTCACAGGGAAGAATTTCTCTCCAGTATCAGAGTAGGTCACCTGAAATGAGAGCAGAGGAAGATCAGCTCAAGAGAACTTTTTACCATCCTGAGCTGTCAGAAATCTCAGTACAAGGAGCTTCTGCCCCTAATCCTGGGGCAGGGAGAGAAATGTAATTTAAACTGCATGACCACATTTGTGGTCCATACAAACTAAATGACTTAACTGGCTTTTTTTTTAGTTTTTGATGCAGAATATATTAATTTTTGGCACTCTGACAGTGTAAAACCTGTTAATGGCTCCTGTGTAGAAGCACGGTCCCAGTTTACCTCCTGTTGTAAGGAAACAAATTGTAATTCTTAATTGAATTCTCCTATGGAACTACCAGCAATATAAATTACTGTGTCACTCGAATGAGAGGGGGGAAAGCCCTTTTTACAAGCCTCAGGATGATAATTTATAAATAAAGTAAAACCAAGAAGCCTTAACGAAAAATCCCCACGGAATCTGACATTAATAGCCTTTACTTTTAATCTGATACAATAAATCTTGCAGCTTTGTATCCACAACAGAACTAAGAGAAACCAGGCCAAGCTGAGGTAGATATGGGGAAGTTGAGGAGAAACATTCCCTTCCTTTAATTAAAAGTATATGGTGATTTTCTGGTGTTCCAAAGTCATTGCTGCCAACTTGCTGCCAATCAATTTGCTCCAAAGGAGGGATTTTTTTGGTTGGATTCTTTGCCTGAAAGCAACATAAAAGCCAGAACTTCCAAATCCACATGTTCTTTGGAATTTTCAGTGTACATTTGGAGATCTGGTGCTCAGAGCCCACTGCTGGAATTCCCTGGGAATCTCAGATTTCCAGCTGCCCCGTGAACTGCAGCTGTTTGAAAGGAAATCTGAAAGTTCAATATTAATTGGTTTTATGATATTGTGAATTTTTGAGAGGTTTTATGGAATTTTGAGAGGTTTTTTTTTTTTTTTTTAATTTAAATGGGAGCAAGGAAACTATCAGAAATTTGTCCAGGTAGAGGATATACTCCTGTGGTGACCAAGAGGAGAGTGCAAGATGTGGTGCCCTGTGACACTTGTAGCAAAGAATAAAGGAATTTTATCTACTACATATGTCACACCAGTAATGGAAAATAGGGATTTTCATGGCCTCTAAGTATTGCCAACCCCCTGCATTCTGAAATATTTATAAATGGAAAAAATAATGGTAAAATCTTTAAATCAGCACATATTTGCTTCTTTCTTTGTCTGCTTTGAGGATGCTACTAAGGGTATTTTGAGACTGGGACTGATTTTTCTCCAGGGTGATCAGGGCCTGGATTTGAGATTTATTTTCTCAGAGACACCAGCATTTTGGCTGATCTTGATTTTTTTTTAACTCTTAACTTCACAAAGGAGAAATGTCACCTTCTTTTTGGGTATTTTCTGCATTGTAAATGATATGAAAAAACAGGGAATATGTTCAGACCTCCAGTGTTGGACGTGGTGCCACTGGGTTTGAAACATTTTTACAAGGGGAGTTGTGCCAAGGTTTTTTTTTGTGGATAATAATTTTTAATAACAGTAACAGCAAAATGACACAGTCTCAAGTCCATTCCTAAACCAGAGCAAACTGAGAAAAGCCACAAAATCAGCGACTGCCTTGACTCGCACTTGGTGGGATGTAAAAACATCTGACCAAAATCACGTCAACTGAGAAATAAGTGTAAAAAAAAAGAAAAAAAAGAGGAATTTTCCCCCTTTTCCAGCGCTGCCAGGAGCGAGCATCGCTCGAGATTAACATCCCAGCCCTCAAACCAGGGGCTGAGCCTCGTGTGGAGCCACTTAGGCATGAACCATTTGTGTGCAGAGTGTTACTGAACTCATTTTTAGGTCAGGCAGATGCAGCTCATCCCCAATATTTCTCTGGACAAATTGCCCGTTGTAGCCTTGTTTGGAATCTGTTGGACGTTTCCCTTGTGCTGCATCTGATGGTGGTTTTGTTTTGGTTTTGTTTTTTTTTTTTTTAAATTCTAAATATGAAGCTCACTTATGAGGCCTCCATAAAATGGTGTATAACAACCAAGTACAGTAAATTAAACATGATACTCATTACATAAATACAATTATATTTATCAGCCTTTTATAACCACACAAAGCATTTACCAGTAAGAGTTATTTTGGAGCAGATAATTCCCAATTAACTTTTACTACTTGATTTTTGCTAATTTAGTTAGAGTTAATTTTTCAAATAAAATAAAATAAAGACAAAAAAAAAAGCTGTATCAAATGGCATCTCTAACTATTACACTGGAGATGAGATATAATTAAAATGTTATGTATATGGAATTGCAGCTGATGGGAACCTCAGCTTAAACTCTTATTTTGGTCTTTATTTGATTGTTGCCTGCGCTGCACAGATAACATGATTGAATTGCAGGGTGGCTCCGTGCTCACAGGAGCTTGGAGATGGGAGGGAAAGGGAGAGCTTGGAAGGAAAATTACCTGGAAAAATCAAACAGGTCAAGGTATGAACTTAAATGTTCAGAGGAATCCTATGGAAGTCCTTCTCTGATCGTGCCGTTGTCCTCTGCAAAGCTGGTGCTGAGGAATCGGGGACTTCTGCACGCCCAAGGTGAGAGTGGCAGTGATGTGTGGGTGTCCTTCTGTGCTGTGCACTCAGAGACACTCATGCCAGGATTGGGCACCAACCTGGTTATAAAACTCATCACTCCACTGTCCAGTTTGTCCCAAACTGAGCATCACACAAAGCTTGGGACCGTTTGCTCCACACCAGGAAATGTCCTCGTGTCTCAGCCCAGTTGGTGGGCAATGAAGACTGTCTCAAATTGCCACCAAAACCCAAAGTTCAACGAGCTGGATCACTTGGTTGAGGTGTCCTTGCCACTGATTCCAGTTTTTCATGCTCTTTTCAGCTCCTTATTTTCCCAAGGATAATGATGAGTCTCTCTTGGGATGAGAAACACGTAGGGAATCCATTGACATCATAGTTGTGTTGTCCCTTTTAAATAAATCCTTCAAAGTAAAAAGAAGGACAAGTCTGGGAAGCCATCCTACCTACTTTTTGCTGGTTTTGGTTTTCACTTTGTCTTGAAACACAAGGCTTAAAATCTGCAGCTGAAAGTGTTGGATTTATCCATTGGAATCCTACTGGAGGTGGGCCAGGTCTTTATTTCCCTGTCCCTAAACCAGGAGTAGTCTGTTCTCCTAAAAAATCCCTCCCTGGGCAGGGTTAAACACGCTGGTGTGGCTTCCCAAATTTCAGTTCAGGGCTTGACTGGTGCTCCAGGGGGTCTCCACACCCAGGGGGAGGCCTGATGGAAACACGTGTCGTTATTAAACTGAACCTCTCTTAATTTTATCCGTCGCTAATAATTAAAATACAAACACAGTGTTGCTAATCGTGTTTAGGACGATGTGATTTTAAAACAAATGTGAACTCCAAGTGTTCTGCAGGGCTGGAAGACGGGAATTAATGCATTCCAACAGGGAAGGGGGGGCTTGGCTGAGGGAAAGTATCTTTCTAAGGGCGAGGACAGTCACAGCCCCACTGCTCATTACTCTGGATGTGTCACATTTGCTGCTATGACAAGATGTATTAGGGACGAGGAATTTTACAGATGGAGAGAAGTATCCATGTGAAGTTGTTTATTTGATTTTTTTCGATATTTCTTTTTTTTTTTTTTTTTTCCTTTTCTGTGCTACCCCGTCCAACCTTGGGATAATGGAATTATTTTATGCCTTTTGCTCTATCATCAGGCTTTGGATGGCTGCACAAAGGCCACTGGCAACGGAATAAGATGGCTGTAAAAAAATGCAAAAAATTGGGATAGGAGAAAAAAAAAAAAAAAAAAGAAGGTACAACCAATAACTTGCCCTTAAATTTAAGAGGAACTAAATGAGGAACTTCTGGACAATTTATCTTGCTGTTTACAGATAACAAGTCACTTTGTTTTTATGTGCTCAGTCTAGTATTCCATAATTTATTTGAAAGAAGATGAGAAATAATGTAGATAAATGATGAAGTGTCAGGGTCTGACGCTCTTAAATGAAGCTATTATGGTCAAAGAGAAAACGTAAAACCTGCGGCTCATTATGAGAGCGTTCTACTTGTCAGTTAAGTGAAAAGGCCTGGAATGATTTCCAGTTTATTTGTCATTGCAGTTATTAAAGCTGTCTTTTTGGTGCCATGAAAATGAATTGAAGACTTTATTCGAAGTAAATTTGTACTAAAGCTTTCAGATGTATCTTATGTGAGCTCAGTGAGGCAAGAAAACAGCTTAAAAGCTGAAATATTACAAGGAGGCAACTGCTGAAGTCCTGAAACGCGCAGGAATATAAAGTCTGAGGAAGTTGCACAGATAAATGAAGTATTTCATCTCTTGGGAAATAAAGCTTTGTTTGACTATATTGTACACTTAGACAAAGAAATCAGCCCTTGTTAGTGGCAGCAAAATATTGTCTTTCATGGGCTTGTGCCTGGTGCTTACTTTTATATCAAGCTATTAATTTTGGGACAAGTTTTATCAGAGAAGGGGGGATTCTCTGTTCCAGTCTGCACAACCTCTAAGTCAAAAAGGCATCCGTGGCAAGATCAGGCTTTTTATGGCTGGGACTCCATGATCTTGGAGGTCTTTTCCAGCCTGCATGGTTCCGTGACTGATGTGATTCAAAAGGGTGCACGGGACATAAAGGGGGTGCTGAGACCCGCCCAGGAGGATCCCTCTCCCTTGTTGAGTGACCAAAGCACTGCATGAAATGGGAGATATGATGGATATTTTTATTCCTCTTGCAACAGTCTTAAAACACTTCCTGGACCTTGTGTAACTTGGAGGTCAGAGTGAAATGTTCAGCTGAACATCTCACCTGCTCTGGAGGTGGCCGTTGACACTCGTTTTCCTGCCATCCCCTCTCAAGATTATTCCCACTGAACTGCAGATCTCAGATTTATGTGGAGATGATTGATATTTTTATTTTGTTTGATTTGTCGATTGATCTGGATTCCTTCTCCAGTCCTCCTGTTCCTCACCACCGCTTCATGTTTGCCAAGACAAATCAGTGCAGTTCCACCAGGTTTGGACTGTCCAAAAGGAAATGAAGAGTCTTATTTTTTTTTCTTTTAAATTGAAAGCTGTAGGAGCACTAAACTGAACGCTTAACTCCAAGCTCCAGCAGTCTTAGAGCAGTATAGCTGACACTTTATTGCAGATATTACAAATGTTATGACATGTCTTCAGGGTCAAGTTAAAAACAAAGAGGGTTCCACGTTCTCATCTGAAGTAATCTGTCAGTTTTGTCATCAGATATTATAGCAGCCCTCAGTAGCAGTGTCACAGTCAAGGGTTTATCAGGCTTGGTACTATATGTATACATATTCTGATTTCTAGGGGTTTATATCCACAATATAAATTCCCTCTGGGCTCAAACTTGGCATTCATAGCCCAAAGGGATTATTTTTAATTTAAAAAAAAATCATCAGAGAAGGTTTTCTTGAACAATAAGAGCGCACAAACCCCAAATCTATTCTGCATTTTAAAAATACTTTGAATCTTTTAAACTGGCAGACTTCAAATATTTAAGCAGCCAACTCTCTTTACAGGAGAGACTGTTAAAAAGGACAACCCAGGAAGGGGAGAGGTGGCGGAGCAGACAAGTGCTTTGTGCTCATCACGGGGGTAAGTGTTGAGCATTTGATGAGATGTATAATTAGCCACACATTTCTAAAGCTCTTGGTGTCTCTTCCCACTGAAACTGTGCATGAGGGAATTGGGATGTCTGATGCACACATATAAATCACTTCTTCCTCATCACCCTCTGACACTGTCCTGCAAAAGAAGGGGCTGATGTGGCGCGAGCTGCTCTGATTGAGATACATCCAGTACATCTCTTCCCTGGAGAAGCAGAGGGCTTCATTTTCCACATTTTTCCACCTGTTTCCATGATGCCAGCAACCAAAATATGCAAAGCATGGCAGGAATATTTAGATGGGTAAGGCCATCAACCCTGAACACTCATTTGCTGCCGAGGGATGTTGTGGGATTTCTCTTGGAATAATGAGTGAGGAAATCAGGAGCAACATATTGGATACAGGGATGTCTGTGCTAAAAAGTGGTGAAAGACCATCACTAAAAACTTCATTGCTTAGAGGGTGGTGAGGCCTTGGCACAGGTTGCCCAGAGAAGCTGTGGCTGCCCCTGGATCCCTGGAAATGTCCAAGGCCAGGTTGGACAGGGCTTGGAGCAACCTGGGAGAGTGGAAGGTGTCCCTGCCCATGGCAGGGGGTGGGAATTAGAGCATCTTTGAGCTCCCTCCCAACCCAGACCATTCTGGGATTCTGTGACTGTCAGAAGGAGATCAGTAGTTTGCCCCAAACTAGTGGCCTAATTTATATTGCATCATCATCTTTGGAGAGTTTTTATATATCTCTTTCTCTACAACTGACTTGAGACCCTATTTTTTTCCTGATGAAAAAGGGTTCACAGCAGGGAAGTTGGAATGAGATGAGCTCCAAGGTCCCTTCCAACCCAAACCATTCTGTGGTTCTGTGATTTAAATCTTCACTTGGGTACCAAGCCCAGACTTTGAGTTGGTGCAAATGCTTTGTGTGACAGTGTGTGATTTTCTACAGGCACCATTTGGTCTCATTTATAACCTGTGGCTCAGGGACAGTGGTGACAAAGAGGGCACGTTAAAGAGTCACCAAGGTTCTCCATAAAATCCCAGTAAAGCAGTAAAGGACAGGCACTGCTGTGTAACAGGAAAAGGGGGAACACAACAGTGGTGTGTGTTTTCAGGTTCCTATATTGTAATTCCTCTGACTTCCTAAGGGGGAAACAAAGGAGTGTGAGGAATGAAAACCATCCTGGGGAGGTTCACTGCCGTGTCCATGGGGAAATGGTCCTCAAAGAAACTTGCGCATGTTCCTTGGAGGCCAAACTCTTCAGTCAAGGGGAACCCACAGCCAAAACATTCCACTGGAAGAGTATAATCAGGGTCTTCAAAGATGCTTCCTGTTTTCCACACCTGAGTTCTCAATCTTTGAATTCTTCACATCTGAATTTAGGTTGGATTACCACCATCCCCTTGCCACCAGGAGCTGCTTCTGAGAGTCATCTAAATTTAGGTTGGATTATCACCATCCCCTTACCACAAGGAGCTGCTTCTGAGAGTCATCAGGAGACTGTTAGGAAATGAGATGGGAGCCAAGGATATTCTTACTTGGGGGTGGTTTATTACATCTCTTTTATTTTATTTTATTTTATTTTATTTTATTTTATTTTATTTTATTATTTTATTTTATTTTATTTTATTTTATTTTATTTTATTTTATTTTATTTTATTTTATTTTATTTTATTTTATTTTATTTTATTTTATTTTATTTTATTTTATTTTATTTATTATTTCATTTTATATTATTTTTGTATTTATTTATATTTTATATTTTATATTTTATATTTTATATTTTATATTTTATATTTTATATTTTATATTTCATTTTATTTTATTCCTGTCTTATGACCCATCAGCTATCAACCTCTTCCACTGAATGAGTTCATCCACTGGTACAGAATCCCAGTAGCATTTTGTTTTCACTGGATGTGCTGTAATTAGCACCATTCTGTGATATTTTAACAAAATTCCAGTTTCTGCATCAAACAGAACAGGACTGATCCTGACAAGTTTGGTGCCCTGCACTGGGCAAGGAGACTGATGAGATGGAAAAGGAAAGGACTACCTCAAGGGAAGCAAATGGTTTCAGCAAAGGGTCATAAATGCAAATCTAAGTACACTTTTTAGGAATTCTGGTCTATTATTACAGCCTAAAGGAAGTTAATGTAATTAATAATTGAGCTCCTTATCTTCAAGTTGCTCTGAGTGTGAACTTTAGTGTCAAAAATAGCCAGACATTTGTTTTATGATGTGGCTGCAAGTGAGGAGCGACAGCACCATCAAAAAAGGCAAACCTTTGCCAAAATTATACACCAATAAACACCAAAATCATTTGTTTTGTGAAGTTTTATGAAGTCCAGTGTGCTGGGTAAAGACAGAGAGGAAAAGCAAAATCCACATCAGAACTGGTCTCAAACTGAGCTTTAACGAGACAACACAAAGGTAAGAATTATATTCCAGAGAAATTCCCTGGGCACCAAACTCCTGTTTGCTGCAGGTGATCTTTGGCAATCTCTCCAGTTCCATATGATTCAATGAGAAGAAAGAACTCTGTTCCCAGGTCCTTCCATCCCTCTGGGTGCCACTGATGGAATGTCCTGGACCAGCATCCTGGGCAGCACCAGGATCCAGCTGGGGCACTGCCTCCCTCTGCAACTGGGATTTCCTGTGCTCTGGGCAAAGTTTATCCTCTTTGTGTTGCTTTTTCCAGTTTTCCAAACTGTGATGGTGATGGTTTTCCCACTGGGAATGCTGAGATCATAACCCACAGAAGCATCAACAGCAGACTTTGGATTTTCTGCTGCAGAAATGCAAAATGTCGATTATATATTTTTTTTCCTTGCATTTTTCTTTTATATTTAACAATTTCGGTGGTCAGGAACTTATTTTATGCTGTGCCCCATTTTCATGACATCCTCCTTCATTATCTGTGTGTTGTGGTTCATGAGTTTATTCAGTTTTCTCTTTGATCACAGATTTTTTACTCCATGTGGCAGCTGTACATTCACTGAGCAATTCTATCTCTATGGAGGGGTAAACACTTGTGTCTTCAGAGTGCAGAAATGGAAAAAAAATAATTATTTTAATTAATTAATTGCATATTAATTAAAATATATTGATTTCTGAGGCTGGTTGGTTGCTACCCACCTGGATGAACACTTTGGACTGTAAACTCAACACCACTGGTGAGGAGAAATATTCACATGCTCTATAATTCACAGAAATTAATTATTATATATTATTATTATTGTGATACAGATAAGCTCTCAAAGATGCCCAAAACTTGTGTTTTCCAGGCTTTTCTGCTGGATGGGACACTGCAAATCTGTGTTTGGGGAGCAAGGCAGGATCTCTCAGTGTCAACCCTTGGTGTGATCCAGGTCTGATCCAGTGCCCAGGGATGGGAAGGTTTGACTTTGTGAGAGCTGTGAGATTGTGAACAGTCTGACAGCACAATATTAACAACCCCCAGGGTCAAGGAGAGTGTTTTATTGTGTTCCATGATGTCACCAGAGATGGGACAACAAGTTGTTCTGTTTTTTTTAGCCCACGCAGATGAATAAAAGCAGAACAGAAGCAGAGTTATTGCAGACGAGGAAAATGATCCAATAGTTCAAAGTAAAGGAATAATAACATGGGTAGAATCATAGAATATCCTGAGTTGGAAGGGACCCACAAGGAATGGGAATCCGACTCCTGGCCCTGCACAGGACAGCCCCAAAATCCCACCATGTGCCTGGGTATCCTGGGAAAATATTATGCCAGAAAACTGGGATAAAATTACATTGCTGATCATCTGACTTTGCTGGCATTATTCTACAAATTTCACTGGAAAATATTGAAATCGTTGTTATTCTGCAAAATTTTAGCTGGATGGGTTGAGTCCAGCTGTGATTGTCCTCTGAAAAACACAGGATTTTATGGTCACCCTCCATAGGAAAAGTAATATTCTGGAAGTCTAAGAAATTGTGGCGTAATTTTGAGGGTTTTTCCTACCAAACTACCCAAGGGCAATATATTCTGGATGGAGGCTTGCAGTCTGCTCTATTTAAATATGTTATTTACTATTGGCTTTTTTTGTAGGGCTTGGTGGCTTTTTGGGAAGGCTGAGGATGCTGTTCCTTCCCAGGATAATCTCCACTGCCTCTCCACTCTCTGGTAAACCCTTCTGGTTCAACCTTCTCACCAATTACACTTCAAGTGTACACAGGTATCATTAAAAGTAGAAGTAAAAGTGCTATTTAAGAATTTCTTACCTCTGAAAGCTTGGAAATTACTTTTCTACAACTTTTCTTAGCATTGAAAAATTAATCAGTAAAATTGGCAGCAAAGTCTTGTTGCATCTGCATCCCTCCAATGTATTTTAGAATGAAAAATGCAATAATTTTTCACAAGTTTGGAAAGCTCTGAGAGAAACTTTAAATAATTTTTCAAAAGTTTGAAAAGCTCTGAGACAAACTTTAAATAATTTTTCAAAAGTTTGGAAAGCTCCGAGGCAAAATTTAAGGTTAATTTGGCAGGTGAAGTTTCAAGGTAGAACACATCTAAAATTCCATTTTTTCATGACATCATCTCCACAGAGGAGGGGATTTGCCTCATGTTAATGTGCAGATAACCTTGGGAAGTAGGTGAATGGTCTCATTAGTGACTTCATGGAAAAATCCATTCTTATTTCCGAGCACTGCTCCAGTGGTGCTGGCTGTCCTAAAATATGCAAAATTAATGGGGTGAACACCAGCAAAACCAGGTCCAGAGATATCCAACAGAAGGGAGTTAAGGATAAAAATCTGTGACATCTGACTGTTCCTTTTCCCTGCCTGATTTATCTCTAATTCCGGCTGCTTAACTTAACTTAACTTAAACACAGACACCACAGTCGGGGTGTTTGTTCAAGCCCTGAGCTGACAAGTACAGAGCACTGGCCATTATTTCTGCTGGAGAGTCAGAGGTTCCAGCCATTCATTTCCTCAGCCCCACGATTCCTTGAATTCCCAAAGCTTCCTCAAGGACAGCTCTCACGTCTGAGCCGTGCGGTGACAGATGGGATCCAACGTGTCATGTGATGGATAACGCTGGAGCCACAGCACTTAATCCTTCTAATACTAATAGCAGCATTATCATAGAGATTTATGGGAATGTCAGTTCCAAGTTCCCAGTTCCATTCATGGGTTTTTTAAAACTTCAGCTGCAGAAAACACGCATCCATCCCATTAATTCTAATTATCATGGTTCATCTTCTCAGCAGTTTTGTACTCCGGAACCTTTCAGTGCAAATTAACGTACCAAAAAAGTGTATTAATTAATATTTGTAGCTTTTAATTTCTGCAAGAGTGTTGTCTGGAAGCAGCTGGCAGTCCAGGGCCGCTGCTATTGAATCTTTGCCAAACAAGTGCAGATGTAATTTTGTTATCTCTTGCTTAGTCATTTACGCAAATTAATTTGAACAATTAGCCTTTTACTGGTCCGTCATGAATCATGCAAAAGGGATCTGCCAAAAAAAATTGCCAGTTGACAGAAAAGAATTGGTTAACGCTGTGAATCTTGCAGAAAGGTGTGGCTGTGTTTGGGATAAAGGACAACTTCAGGAAAAATTGGAGGTTTTTTGTTTGTTTGTTTGTTTTTTGTTACTTTTTACAGTTGATTGTTGTTGGAGGAAAGAATTATAAAAGAAGAGTAAACTGTAGAAATTTAGGAACTTTGTTTTATGTGGATACCAGAAAAGTGATGTTCTTTGCCTGGATGTTGTCTTGACTTCACTGCTTGCAGAGCTATGATGAGTTTCTACAAGACAGGAGGTCTGTGGTGAGGTCAAACACTCCAAAGGAACAGATTTCCAAAGGAAAAACATCCAAATATCAAATTTCTTTGGATATTAATATAAAGAAATTCTGTTACCTTACCTAAATCTCTCTCCTCTTTGTAAAAGAGGATTCCACATAAGAGCTAAAACTTAAGTAAGTTAACTAACTAAAACTTAACTAGTTTAACCAACACGGAGCATCTCAACTCATATGAAAACTGGGTTTAAATGACAGCAAACTCAGATGTTTCCTTGCTCTTTTCTTAAATATCAAACTTATTTTTCAGCAGATAATCAAACTTAGCAGCAGACGGTGCCACCCAGAGACTTTCAGTGATGCTGCCCATGAAAATCTGCCTCATTTGCTGTGATTGTAGAGTTTATACCCCGTTATTTTTTGTTTCCTCAACAATTTTACATATATCCTTTCAGTTGCAATTGCATTGCATAAATCTGAGCTTTGTGATGGATATTCCTGATTCACAGCCAAGTTAATTGCTGACTGACTGTTTGATTTCACTGCGGAGAGAGTTCTTGAAGTTTTGGAAGGTGACTTTGGAAGTGCTGTTGAATTAAAAAGAATCTGATGGCCAGCTGCATTCAGAACCAAGTGATTGGGTTGATATAGTAGTAATATATTGATATATATTAATATATATAAAATAGTGATAATACCAATATATTTAAATGAAACATAACAATTCTGTTAAGTAAAACATCTGATTCTGAATTTCTCCTCCTCACACATCTCGACGTGAGGTCAGTCCTGCAGAACAGGTGAAGATTTTGGGCTTGCTGGGGCACTAACAGAACCATCCATCCTGTTCTGCCTGAAGTGTTGACTTTAGCTGTGGAAATAACTGCAGAATTCAATATTTCTTTAGTGGAAACCACACTGAAGCTCGACCAAGCTCTGACTCTTTGTTACCGAGCCAGGCAGTGCCGTGCAAATTCCATCGCTCCGGCAGGGATAGAAGGTGTGGGTCCCCTCTCCCTCTTAATTGTTTTTTACAAGCTGCCATTTCCCAGCCTGTATTGTTATTTCCATTTGTCCATTTGATTGCCAGAGAGAAGAGACCAGATGTTGTGTGACAAATCAGAGCTATTTGCAATCTGTTGGAATTCTTCGAAATTGTACCGGGGATCGTTTTGTGAGAACTGATCCTGCAGTCACTCGTGCACGTGCAGCACTCCGAGCACGAGACGTCCTGTTGAAGACTGTGGGTCTATTCATGTGCCCAAATTAAACACACATCACTCTGGGCATTTGGGGAAGTGTTTGTGGTGGGGGAATATGCCTGGGTTTGGAACTCGCCCCTCGGATTCACCGTTGCGCCCGTTTTCCATTTCGTCGACGCGTTTCCCATTTAATCAAACCACAGGTTATTATTGCACCATAAAACTTGAAATCAGTTAATGCTTTTTTATTATAATAGGATATGTAGGGCTCAAAATTTCACCAAGGTTTATCCTGCAGCAGAGTGATCCAATTTTGTTTACTAAAACATAATTCACAACAAATAGTCCTTACTAAATCGCAATTCCCAACAAATAGTCCCTTCCATTGAGTTTATCAAACCCAGCCCTGTTATCCATCTGTTTTTAGGATCTCTGGCTAATCAGGGAAGTGGTCTCTCACTGACACACAGAGAAGAACAGAGTTAGTTCCCCTGTAATTGAAAGTATCAGTAGTAAACTTGGCTGGAGCTTGATTAATGGTATATTAAAATCAGAGTCTTCATGGTGAGTGCTAGATAAGGAGTTTTGGGCAAATTACTTGGTTACTGGGAAACCTTTAAATTTTAATCATGGAGGCACTTCAGCATCATTAGGAACTGAAAAAGACAATGGGAACTGGGAGGAAGTTGTGTGAATTGATGTGCTTTTCAATCTCTTCTTCTGTGGGGCTGTTGAGTGATGCAGGGGCTGCAATCGAGGATCCTCGTGCTCCCCATGCCTTTGATTGCTGTTGTTATAATTTAATATTACCCAGTTCTTTGTGATCATGGAAATCAGATGAGTTACTTGCAAAAGATGGAAGGTTTTAGCATAAGAAAATAGTTTAAGAGGCCAGTTTGTCTCTGCTGTTTGGCTGCAGAGAATGAGGGGGGGACAGACTGTAACTTGTATTTAGACCTCCTTGAAATAGAGAAACAGGTTTTACACATGTTTATTGTTTAATGTGATAAAAATATGAATCAAAAACATACATTCACACATCACATAGTCTGAATTATCTGTGGCCAGTGCCTGTTCATATTTGCACCCACCTTGTTTAGTGTTTTAAAGTTTTAACCCAGCCTTTGTTCATCTTACTGGGCTAAATAAATGAGTTTCTTTCCTTCTCATCACTTAAGAGAGGCTGGATTTTGCCTGACTGTCCCTTTTCCATATTTTGATGAATTTTCCCCCTGGGTGTGAACAGCCTGAAGAAGTGGGAAATCCCAACATGGTGCAGCATGGGCTTGTAGAACAGTGTGAAAATTCTCCTGCTTCCAATGGGAACATTATTCCTTCCCTATCCCAAGATGTTCCTGCTGTTTGTGTTCATGAGGGTGTTGTATCAGCATTTTAGATTCAGAATGTCATGAAATCTTTGCTTTCTTCTATTGCCAAGCAATGAGTTCAAGCTCTCAGAAAAAAAAAACCAAACAATTATTCACCTGTAAATTCCTGAACTTGAATTTTTGTGTTATTCTGCCTTTGTCATTGAAGTCCCCAGGTCATTTAATTTACCTGTCGTCCCATATTCCTTTGGGTTGGCAATGCCTTCCAAATTCCTCTCAGGAAAAAAATGTAATCGGTGTAGGAGCATTCCCTGTCAAATTAATTACCAAAATTGTTGAATAAGATCGGTTCTGACACCTGAGCAATGTAAGATTAAAAGGGATTTCTCCGAAGCCACTTTGGAGTGCTGTGAAAATGAGATGCTCTAAATCCCAGTGTGTTCTCCAGAGAAACATCCCTTTTCCTTCTAAAGGAAAATTGACTGGGAAACATGTACTGGAACATTTTAAGCTGGGAAAAAAAAAGGTTATTTCTAGCAAAGACAGAGCTGCAGCAACAAAATATTTACAGAAAATAGGATTATTTTTGTAATATCTACATGGGTTATTATAGGAGAAGCTGCTTGGGCTTAGGCTGGACTTTCTGCTCATGCCAAAGGTAGGGACATTCCAATAGGATTCAGGAATCATAAATCCAAGCTTTTGGCCTTAAGAAGGCAGAGTAACAATCTACAAGGAAGTCTTTCCCTAGGACTGTCCCATCCACCCATTCATTGGGTTTCTTGCTGATTCAGATTAGAAATATTTTTCAAATTAAGAAAGTTTTCGCAAGTCAGGAAACCGTTTTCCACCCAAAATAGCCACAGGCTGGAATTCTGACCATGGAAGACCAAAATATGATAGGAAGAGACAAATCCTGGCAAGGTGAGTTGTGCTTTTTTTTTTTTTTTTTTTTTCCTTTGAATAGGTAATGTGTACTTAGGAATTGGGAATATCAGAACAAGTCCTAGAGGGGTTATAGATTTAGTGGAAGGGGATGAAGTTGTTGTGGAAACATATAACTTATTAAATTTTCTCGTTCAGATGTTTAATTTATGATTTATGGTGACTTAAGCTTATTATGTTCCCCTCTTTAATTTGTCACGTAATAATTGTGTGTACAGATACACCCAAGCTGCAAACAATTCATATGTTCTGAGCAGACAAAATGCTAAAAAGTTCGATCTCTTGATTCTCTCTCTCAGTCTGATCAACCAGTTTGCCTTTGTTTACAGTGCAACCCTCTAATTTCAACAGGTATCAGATCATTCCACACATCCATTACTATAAAATATCCAGAATATTTCAGAATAATTTGCAAATATTCACATATTTCAGAACTGTTTTTGAGGCACGACATTTTAATAGTAGCACCGTGTAGAATTCCATAGTTTTGTGTGTACATCTGGCCACATATAAATAGGACCATATTCCCAATGGTGTGTAACATCCTGGGATTTCAGCACCTCACTTTATGTTTCCATGGCCTAATTTTGAGCTTAAAACTGCAGAAAAATGGGAGGCTTCTAAAAATGTGATGCTTATCTAATGCAGTTTAGATTTGCCTTAGCAAAATGAGGAGCCTATGTGTGATAGGCTCAGGTAATTAATTAATTTCAGGCTGTTAATAAAGCTCTGCCTGGTGGGAAGGGCTGGAAACAAGGGGCCACTCTATGGAATTACACTGATTCACTTCCCAAAAGCAGATGTTTTCTTTATAATTATGGAAATTTATGTCTTTTTTTTTTAATTTCTTTTTCTTCCCTTCCCTTCCCTTCCCTTCCCTTCCCTTCCCTTCCCTTCCCTTCCCTTCCCTTCCCTTCCCTTCCCTTCCCTTCCCTTCCCTTCCCTTCCCTTCCCTTCCCTTCCCTTCCCTTCCCTTCCCTTCCCTTCCCTTCCCTTCCCTTCCCTTCCCTTCCCTTCCCTTCCCTTCCCTTCCCCTTCCCCTTCCCCTTCCCCTTCCCCTTCCCCTTCCCCTTCCCCTTCCCCTTCCCCTTCCCCTTCCCCTTCCCCTTATTTCCCCTTCCCCTTATTTCCCCTTATTTCCCCTTTTTCCCCCTTATTTCCCCTTATTTCCCCTTTTTTCCCCTTATTTCCCCTTATTTCCCCCTTTCCCCTTCTCTTTCCCCCTATTTCCTCTTATTTCCCCTTATTTCCTCTTTCCCCTTCTCTTTCTCTTTCTGTCCTTCTTATCTCCCTTTTCCTTATCATTATTATTAATAATATTATTATAATAATTTGTTTCAATCCTTAAACTGTTCTTATCTCACCCCACAGGTTTTACCTTTCCCCAGGTCTCCTCCCCATCCCACAGGGACATAGGGATTGTGATCCTGAGTTACTGGCTGGGGTTAAACCACAAGGATCTCTCCCTGAATTTCTTTGTCTTTCTTTGTCACCACATCACTGGGAGAGGAGAGAAATCAGGAGAAGATTTTGATTAAAGATCAAATTAAGGAACAAAAGCACAATCCTTCATGCTGGAACGGAACATTTTAAGAAATCACGAAGCGAAACATAAGAACACTAGAAAAGTTTGGATTGGGGAATAAAAATTATTTGGGAGCCCGTGTGCTAATCAACAGCAAATGTAAGGATCCCTCAGGCTGAAAGGGCAGTGAATGACGTGTGGATTTTATATTGGACCTTTTCAATCAGCGTTTTCTGAACATTTCTCATTATGGTAATGATGATGGGATTAATTATCACCACGAGAACAAGTGATAATGGCACTTTGAACTGTATTTGTCACCACATGACACAGAGTATTCCTTGTTTTTTACATTCTCCAGGATGTGTGAGCAGTGAGAGGTGCTGCCTTTGGCACCAAAAAATGGATCAGCTTGGCAGGAGATGTCAAAGGAGGACAAACACCACCTGGGCAGTGTCTTTACCTGGTTGCATTAAGACATCACCAGGAAGATAATTTAAATTAGTCCTTGGGATTAACATTCTGCTGCAGCAAATACTATAAAAATGACGTGTAATTGAAAATAGGTGATTGCCTTTTAAGACATCATATTCTCACATGAGTCAGATTTCCAAAGGCCACTTGCAGAACTATTAACAAATGAAGAAATTTTGTTTTAGCCCATGTTGGAGAAGGAACATAAACCAGCAGGGTGGGAAAACTTAGTGCACTTCTCACCACTGGGAGTAAATCCATGAATCCCAGAGTGTTTCCCTGCTGCAGAAGTGTGGGGTGGCTCACATAGCAAAAGGCAGGTTCAGCATGGAAAATACTGGGATTTTCTACTTATGAGCCCAGTCCAATGAATATTTTAGAGAAGCATTTAAACAGAAAGTGAAAAAACACAGAAATATATGGACCAAGATTTCTCAGGAATTCAAAATTCATGCTGTGATCCTGCCTTAGCATGGGATGTCCAGCTTTGCAACCAAACTGTTCCTAAGTCACAGTCATAACATGGATAATTCTAAAAAAAAAGGTAATTTTATAATTTTTTATTTTTTTGCGTATAATTTATAAATTTGCTGACAAAAAAAAAAATCACTTGTATTTTTTTTTGTATAAAGTTTTATTGTGCATTTACTTCTTATGTGACTTCCAGAAACCAGTTTTGGTCTGAAGACCCTAATATTTTTTACAATTTAGTTTCCTATAAATGGTTGCCCGAGTGGAAAAAACTCTCTGGAACTTCTTTCCTTGTAATTAAATTTATCCAAGGGACATGTGAGCAGCTTCTGGTGCTATTTAGTATCTCTTACTATACCAACTAATTAATGGATAACTGACATCCACATACTCAGCTTTCATAATGTTATCTGATTAATAAGCAATAACTACCTCAGTAAATCAAAATTAAATGCCTGCTTATGGCAGTGTGAGTTTAGAACCCTCCTGCCTAGAGACTTCCCATTGATTGATTCATTAAATATTTCATTGACACAGGAAAATCAGGGGGAAAAAAACCCTCATGAGCAGCTTTGCCTTTCGTTTGAGAGGTCAAGTTTTACACCATCGGTTCGTTGAAGAAGTAAAAGCTCCACAGAGTGTCTTGGGTGGCTGAAATCCAGCTGTAGGTGGGATGGGTTGTCCTCAGATGGAGCTGGAGAGGGGAAAAAGGGAGCCCAGAGCAACCTATCCCTTCCTGAATTAATGGTCCCATTTTGGGGATAATTAACGGCCCTGCTGGAACCCCCCAAAATCCTGCCCGTGGTTTCATGAAAGGTACTGGAGGCTTGAGTAAGGGAGGAGGAATAAAATATCTCCAAGAGGCTGGAAGAAGAGAGAGGCAGCCTTCTTCTGCGAGGTGCCTCTGGAGGAGAAACTCAAGCATGTAACTCCCAGGAAGATTTGGGAAGTCCTGCTTTTCCCATGGAATTCCCAGTCGGCAACAGCAGAACGAAGTGACAACCCCCAGCTTTAGGTCACAGATGAAATTTCAAAAGATGAAGCAGTTTTCAAACCATTTTGTAGGGTGAAGCTTTCCATTCCAGCTACACCAGACTATTTTGGCTGCCTTCCTGATGCCTAATAAAAAATGCACTTGTTATTTAACAAATATGTAGTTTTCCAGTGGAATGAAACCAATCCTTAGGGAGACATACATATTCATATTATATTATTTTTTTAGAACTCCATTTCTCCCAAACTTCCAGATGCACAGCCAGCTTCACCACTTCAGAATTAGATTTATTCACTATTCCAGTATTTCTCATATGTCACCATTCCCATTTTTTTTTGCCATCTCATATCCAGCAGATGTTGCACAGAGTGTTGGTTCCACGAAGATACTTTGGACAATGAAGACTGAGTTTGAAACATGGAATTGTAGGTGGGTAAGTGAAGGAATGTGCAGGATTGGGAAGGCAGATGATCAGTATAATATCTTATTTCAGAAATATAATAGGTTTTATGCAAAAAATGAGAAGTAATTACAGTGACAGAGTGATAGTTTGTTACCTTGCAAATGTTACAAGTTAGAAAAACCTTTATTTTTTTATTTTTTATTGCTCTGGTTTCTAATGTTTCTTTGACTTGGCACTTATTTACAGTCTGCTTTCTGTCTTCACTCTTTTTA
Source organism: Pseudopipra pipra (assembly GCF_036250125.1). Classification (NCBI taxonomy): domain Eukaryota; kingdom Metazoa; phylum Chordata; class Aves; order Passeriformes; family Pipridae; genus Pseudopipra; species Pseudopipra pipra. The sequence goes on along the minus strand of NC_087555.1, from coordinate 37,421,611 downwards.
CCTGGGGTTGAAGGCTTTTCATTATGAAATAGAATAAACCCAGAGAAATAGAACATGCAAATTACATTTCTGTTCATGGTAAACTTTTGTGTAGTAAAACGTGTTGGCTCTGAGTTTGCTTCTACTTTCAGGAGTTTTTGGCTGTAAAAAAAAAAAGCTGTTCTAAGGACAAGAATTTAACACAAGGATTATTTTTTTTTCCCCTTACTGTGAAAATCTATATTTTTGTCACCGCGTTAACCTGAAAAAGATAAAGATACATCTTCGTTTTCCTTTCAACTTTCTTTCCCCATCCATTCCTTTTTAACTCGTTCCTATAACAGTCTGTTTTAAGCAACAGCCCTGACAGCAAAACCTATGAGGGTTTTCAAATTCAATAAGCAAGGCTGGAAAGGAGACATCCCTCATCTCAACTTCAGCTGAGTAACTGCAGATCCTTAACATTCCCCTCTACTCTGGAGGTCTCCGAAGCCATCAATCTGCTGGAAATCTGCTGACAGCCCCGAGTGGTTCCTCAGTGTCTGAAATGTACTGTGCTGCTCCAAGTGCTCTGAGATCACTGGGAAGGAGGTGACTTATGAGGCAGAGGTGGAGGTTTCTGTTCCTGCAGCGGCATATGTGTGTGTTGGGCAGTGCTGGGAACACGGGCCCAAGTGAAATCCAAGTGCTTTGGTGACCAGTAGGAAAATGGAAATAATTTGTGAGACTTTGTAGAATATAACCTGGATTCAAACCTGTGAATCCTCTATTTCACCCTCTTACACCCCCAAGAACACCTTCCAACATTCTGAATTAGGAATCACAGGATCATCAAGGTTGGAAAAGTCCTTTAAGACCATCAAGTCCAACCTGTGACTGATCCCCACCTTGTCACCCAGCCCAGAGCAGGTGATAGCACAGGAACAAATTATTTGACAGTCTCATCAAACATAAACTCAGTGTTTAAGGTGCCATTTAACCTTGAAGATGGGTTTGACTTCACACACTGGACTGCTCACTGTGCATGAAGTCAAGTGGTTCACAGAATCATGGAATCATAGGTTGGAAAAGTCCTCCAGGATCATTTGGTCCATCCTGTGCCCCATCCCCACTTTATCCCCCAGCCCAGAGCACTGAGTGCCACAGCCAGTCCTTCCTTGGACACCTCCAGGGGTGGGGACTCCAAACCTCCCTGGGCAGCCCCTTCCAACGTCTGACCACCCTTTCCTTGAGAAATTCCTTTCTGAAATGGTTTGAAGCAATTTCTCTGTGTGTTGTCTCTGGGTCTTGTGTTGGCCAAAACTGAGCTGTCCGTCTTCATCATCACCGTTTCTCTGCCACATCTGCCTTCCCCTGGCTCCTGAGCAGGTTTTTGCAAAGCTCACAGCCCACCTGCAGGAATTACTTTGGAATCAAATTTTCACGTTATAAAGTTTTTGTATTTTTTGTTTTGCTGAAATAGCTTTTTTATCAATGTTTGTAAAATAACTCACAGCAATGTTACAACGTGTTACAGCGTTTTACAACAATATCACAACAATGGGCATGTCTTGCAACGTTATGACAACAATTTTAATGATGTCACAATAACTTCCTCATATCACATCACTATTTTTAGCTGGGCCAAAGGAGGTTGAGTCCAGGTGCTCACAGCAGAGAGATGATATGAATGTATTGTGATTGCTGATGTGTCCCATTTAGTCCTGCACCTGATTATTGTTTCCCTTGCAAATATTTGAAAGGGATGCATCCATTTCTCACATTAAAGACTAAAGCCAGGAGTCTAACACTGCATCAGTCAGTTAGATACACAAACAGCATCAAAGTGAGGTGGGAATTGGGTCTTTAAACCCCTTCAACAGCATTTAAGACCTCTACCTGAAGAATTCCACCACAAACCAATAATTTGTGCCAAATAGGAATAATTCTTAGGTTTGATACATGGACATTTTATCCTTTCCTTGTTTTTTTTTTTATCTCCTTTTTTTTCTATTTCCTCTGCTTTGCCTTTGATATCTTTATCTTTCCCTTGTCTTTGTCATGAAATGCAATTTGATTTCAAGTTGCCCTGTACCCGTGCCCTGCTCCAGCAAACCCACCCGTGCATTTTGGGCCAAATCCTGACTGCCTTAGGTCTCGAGTCACTCAGATTTCCTCTGCTTGAGCCAAGTCTGATTTTCTGTCCTCTGTGTAAGGTCACATGGAGGCTGAGTGGTTCTGATATGTTAATACCATTCTCCAGATCACTGGAGCTTCTCCACCAGAAGCTACAATGTGTAAGTGACACACTGGCACTGCAGGAACAAGCGGTGCTGACCCCAAATCTCCAGTTGCTTTGCTGAGATACCTTTGGGCAAAGCCACTCAACCGTCTCACAAACAACTTGCTCGAAGACTGGAGCACAAACTGTTTGCTGTATAACCCTCTCTAATGCTCTATTTTTTTCTTCCTTGAGAAAAGATTAAAGAAGGGAATTACATTGGAGCTGGTGGAGGCATGATCCATGCCCCCTTGATTATATGGAAACATTAAAATATCATCAGCATGTTAATTTTATCAACTGAACTGTATGAGATTTATTCCTATCTCTTATCTATTACATTAGTCTGGAAATACAATTTATTCTGGTGGTGGGAATGTCAGACAGAGAGACCAAAAACATCTGGACATCTTAATATGAGACAAATTTTCTAGGATGTAGATTGCCCCTTTAAAATTAATTCTGCTAATAAGGAGGCAGAAATTTCATAGCCTATTGATCTTTCAAAATAGAGCCCTGACTCTTTTTGGGGGTAAAATAGGTAGATACAAAGAAGGTTCCTTTGAGGATTTGCTGTTCACTTGTCTTCTGTTACATATTTGAGTATCAAATGCAATAGATTATTTCAGCATTCTAATATAAACCACACAACATCAGATAAACTCCAGCCATCACAAACTACAGGATTAATAAAAATCAATGAAAATTCCCCGAGAAAAACAACATATCTTAAACATTCCCTTGCTCTGAATTGGTGGATTTTCTTTCTGAACATGTAAAATCAATATTAATTAAAACCAACCATAAAAAAAAAAAAAGACACCCAAAACCTCCTTGCCCACTGAAAGATTATCTTCATTTAAAAAAATATATTATATTATGCAATTATCACAGAACCTTTTCAGCCCGTGGAGGAGCGTGAGTAACGTTTCTCCTCTGATTCCAGGATATTTGGGGTCCTTGTCCTGGGAAGCACGTGGAAGCAAAGACACACCTGTGGCTCTGCCCGCTCAGCACGCTCCGATTCCCATTTTACTGGGAGCACAGAGGGGAAAAAAGCAGAGCAGTGATCTCTAATTCAAAACATCCCTTTCAGACTGCTCCGGGATGGCTGCATTTCTATGTGGTTTTTCCCTGGAAGTTCCAGCCTAGCCCATAGCAATAACTTGATAATTGTTCTGGGAAGAGACTCAGCACAGTATCTTATGCACAAGTAAACAGGCATCTATAAGATTAAGAATTATATGCCAGGGCTTTGACACAACCATCAGTTATGCCAGATGCAAATAATTTATTCTTTGTCAGTTCAAATACACAGCCTTGTTTGGATGGCTTAAATTTATACTGGCACCAAAATGTAGCCTGATATTATTTAAGTGTTGAAACCACAGATACGCATCTCAGATGACCCAAAAAGAGGAAGAAAAATGTTGGTTATATTTTCTGACAGTAACTCATCATTGTTATGTTGTAATAGGTGGTTTAATAACTTATCCTTGTTGTGTGATAATATGTGGTGAGGCCCTGGCACAGGTTGCCCAGAGAAGCTGTGGCTGCCCTTGGATCCCTGGAAGTGTCCAAGGCCAGGCTGGACAGGGCTTGGAGCAACTTGGGATAGTGGAAGATGTTGGGGTTGGAACAGAGGAGCTTTAAGGTTCTTTCCAACCCAAACCATTCTGGGATTCCATATGATTCTATGTATCCTACTTGACATGGAATCATAAAATTTTTTAGGTTGGAAAGGATTCTCTAACCACTCTCCTAAACAGTTTGGGTTTTCCAAAGCAAAGCACAGAGAGAAAGAACACGAGTGAAATTAAGGCAGAAGTGCAGTTTTGCCAAGATGAAGCTGGGCCAGGTGCTCAGCCTGCTCAGGATGCTCAGAAGTTGCTCAGATGTTTCCTTGGCTTTGCAAAGCAGGAGCTGCAGAGCTGGCCAGTGAAGATCTATCGACCAGTGAGACACCTCAAGTGCTGTGTCCAGTTCTGTGTCACTCACTACAAGGACATTGAGGGCCTGGAGCGTGTGCAGGGAAGGGAACGGAGCTGGGAAGGGGCTGGAGCAGCAGGAGGGGCTGAGGGAGCTGGGGGGGCTCAGCCTGGAGAAAAGGAGGCTCAGGGGGGACCTTCTGGCTCTGCAACCCCCTGACAGCTCTGCTCCCAGGGAACAAGGGACAGGAGGAGAGGGAATGGCCTCAGGCTGTGCCAGGGGAGGGTCAGGTTGGACATCAGGAGGAATTTCTTCATGGAAAGAGTGGTCGGGCACTGGCAGGGGCTGCCCAGAGGGGTTTGGAGTCCCCAGCCCTGGAGGTGCCCAAGGAATGGCACTCAGTGCTCTGGGCTGGGGGACAAGGTGAGAATCAGACATAGGGGGGACTTGATGGGCTGGGAGGGCTTTTCCAGCCTAAATGATTCCATGATTCTGTGAACCACTTAAGTTCCTGCACAGTGAGCAGTCAGGAGTGTAAAGTTAACCCCATCTTCGAGATTAAATGGCATCGAGTTTATATTTGGTGAGAATGTCAAACAATTTGTCCCCGTGCCATCACCTGAGAGAATTCTGCTCATTTTACAGGAGCTCAGCTCCCATGGATTTCCTGGACAAGAGAGTAAGTGGAATTTGAGCCGCACATCCTAAGCGAGTTCACGCCGGCCCACATTTCCAACAACAAAACCAGCAGTGACAGTGATATATGGCTTTTTTTATGAGACCTGATAACTGATGGATATGTGATCTTATAAATGCTTAGACAAACTAATGCACATAATTATATTTTCCATTTGAAGTCTATTGCTCGGCATTCTAATACAATATCATTAGTCGAAATGGCCACAATGATACAGCTTGGGCAGTTTGTCACAGTAATTACGGGGTGATTATTTTTGACTGGAATAAAGATTTCAGTTTTAGTATGGTAGAAAGCATAATCACAAATTAGAAACAGTCTCAGAATAAAGAAATATCAGGGAGAGGGACTTTAAATATGGATTATGGTGCAATTCTAGAACAATTCCTTTAAAGAAGTGCACTCATTTGGCTGAAAGTGGGGCTACTTTTAGGTTTATACCGAGTTCCTTCCCAAAAGGATGGCAATTACCTAATTAACAGTTCCTGTGTGGCAGGTTTTCATAAAAGGGAAAAGCTGGGCATGGTAAGGAAGGCTCATCTTATAATTTCCATAACTGCTAAAACAGGCTTTCTTTTTTTTTTCCATCGACAGAAAAATAGATCATTTGTCTTCACCGTTTTCAGGGTGGTTGATTAAAGTAGACACTGTCCTCACATCTGTATTGAAAACTATATTAATCAATTGATTAATCACGAGGCATTAATCAAAATCTTCCTTAAGTGTTTTAGTTTTGGAGCAGCTCTGAGGATTTTCTATCAGATTCCTTTTAAGGTGTCCATTATAAAGATTAAATTTGGGTGGTAAATATTGAGGGGGTTGAAGCCCACGTGGCTTCCCCCTTGAAGGTCACAGCCATTGCTCATTAGTGTTACTTTTAATGGGATAAGAAGCAAAAGTTTTTAATATGTGGCTACATCAATTAATCAAATCCACATTTGATTTCCTTGCCAGTAAGCAGTCCATATTTTCAGCACGTGCAAAGAAATTTCCAGTGGTCTAAAATCTTGGATACTTCAGGCTGTGCTTAAAAATAGTCCATGAATTTAAGGCATTTAAATTGAACATGAAGATCCAATGAAATGATGCACTAACTATAACTGCTAGTTTTTAAGTATTCTGCTTTGCAAATATTCATTTAGAGGTCTCCTGGACAGTTTTTATTGAGCTTGTATTTAAATAATCTCATTTTTTTCCCCCTTACAATGAATGAATGTAAAACTTCCGAGCGCTGTCACAAAGTTTTTTAGAATAAAAGAAGCTATTTTTGAGTATTTAGCTAATTCAAGTGAACCATAAAGGACCTTTACAAGGAAGCTGATCATCTGGGAGTTTAACTCTGTTTGTTTTTGCTCGTTCCTGTTTGTTTTTCCAGCCTGAAACATTAAACACCGGTACTCCAGTAAATGTATTTTTTGAAGCATCAATTACAGTACAAAAGAAAACCACTGATTACACATCTCTTCATGTGCAGAAAAATGTGTCTTCATCTCGAAATCCCTCTGTGAGTGATTCTTTAAGAGAGATTTACTGAATCCTCATTGTGGCTGCTCTTATGACAAGCTGGAAATACCTATTTTCCCACTGAATGCTTTTTCCACAGGAGGAAAAAAAAAATCATAGGGGAAACACCAAACCCAAGCATACACTGTTTGTATTTATTTGGATTTGAAAGTACACCAAAAAATGTGCATCTGGCATTTCCATCACCTCTGGCAAAAGTTTAAAGGAACAAGAAATCAAAGCACAGAAAATTAAATCCTGCAGTCGCTTCCCTTTGCCTGGAGAAGTTCCTTTAAAAAAATTCCAATGGTTTTCTAGGTAGTGTTGTATCCATAGATCACTAATTTTATAGTGCTCCTAACTGTTCATTTTTAGGTGATGGGGTCAAGTTGGACAAAGTACAGACAGAGGTTTATTAAATCAAGGGATCTTTAATTATTTGATCAGCGGGAGCCCTTGAGATTGGGCAGCATCAGGACCCTCTTTGTGACTCTAAAAGGGGGCCCTGCCTGGCCTTGAATTTTGGTCTGTGGAGATGGTGGGAATAGAATGACCCCAGTACATCCCTGGGAATTCCATCCCAAGCCAGGGATGGGACATCAGCAGAGGAGTGGGACCAGGAACTCCTGAGTGGAGGCAGAGCATTTACAGCATCACTTCAAACCAGATTTAAAGCCAATCACCGCTGATTTACTTTATAACTCTTTACTTCGTAACTCTGATATTACTTTATAACTCCTAAAAGCTGCTTTGATGTCTGTTTGCTGGTTTCTCCATCCAGCAGTGGAATTGTCCTGCCCTGAGAGCCATTAAAATGCTCGGGAAATTTTTCCGTGCCTTTAAAATCGACACTGGAGAGCTCGTCCTGTAATTATGGGAACAGGAAAACATGTGTCTCCCAGTCCTGAAATAATCAACAACACATATTTGGGAACAAACTCCAACCTGTGCTGCTCTTCCACAGCTGAGTTCTGTTCTCTTTTGGCTCTGGCTGGTGGAGGTTGGTTGCCTTCAGCAGGGAAGGAAATCAATCTGTATAATTCCCATTAATTACTCATGGCACAAATATATCCTGATAATAATTCTGGGATGGGATAGTTTGGGGCTGATCATCTTTACACTCAGCAGAAGGTGATGTGGCAGTGTTGGAAAAAGGGTGATGTGGTTTGGGAATTACTGCTGTAGGATTTATCTCTGCTGCACCTTCCTTTTTAATGGAATTTTGTTCAACAGTTCATCAGTTTAGGTGGTGGAGAACTGCTGGGATACCCAGGACTGGGATACTGGGATATGTGGTGGCTTTACCAGTGGCTTATTATCAAATGTTACTGATTGTAGTTGGGGGGTTTTGTTGTTGTTTTGGTTTTTAATGTAATTTTTTTTTTTAATGGAAACATGGTCCAGAGAAAGAAGCCATTGAAATATGTGAATTATTATAATATAACATATAATAAAACACTTTAGCACTTTAAATATATTATATATTATTCTATTCTATTTTTATATAATCATAGAATGGTTTGGATTGGAAGGAACCTTAAAGTTCATCTCATTCCCTGCCATGGGCAGGGACATCTTCCACTAGACCAGGTTGTTCCAACCTGGCCCTGGAGACTTCCAGGGATAGGGAATATAATATTTAATGCTATAATTCTACATAAAAATTATTGTATTATATTATTGTAATAAACATTTTCATAGGAAGGAAAAAATAATATATAAATATATATTATTATGTATATTATTATTATATAATGTATATTATTTATATATAAATATTATTTTTACATATATATAATATAATTAAAATCATTATGATTTGTCAGTAGCACCTACAGGCTGTTCTGCATTTTAGATTATGAAGAAAACAGAAATAAAACAGTTTCAGATCAGTCTGAGGAAATGTGTGGACAATATTTGTTGTTTAAAACCAATATGGTTTGCTTAGGAAAAAGTAACAGGGCGAATACAGGCTTATAGGGAAAAATGGACCAGGACACTCAACTGCTGTTTGGAAGAATTTGGAAAAGGGATTTTCTCTTCAAAAGCCAGTGGGAGTTTAATGAAGTCACAGAGGTTACATGTGAAATCTGTGTATGCTGGCAGGAAGGTAACAAATGTACATTCTTCAGCTCCTGATTTAGGTGCCTTGTTATTTGAGTCACCTCTCAATGAAAAGGTGATAAAGGAGTACTAATAGAACTACTGACATTTTATGGGATAGCTTGTATGGCTGCAATATTTGAATCCATTGGTATTGCCTGTTTCATTCAAAGAAGTGGGAGAGAAAAAAAAAAGAAACAGAGACAGGTGCAGATGAAATGTGCAAATTTGCTATGAGACAACATCTGTTTAAACTGAATAATTTCGTATTTCCAGGTGACTTCTATTCAAGGGTCTTTGGGAAGCAGGTGAGGAGCTCGATGAGCTGATGTGGGTATTTTTTAGGATGTGTTGGACATGGTGGTTCGAAGGTTTTTCAGCAAAGCCAAGGACAAGGAAATGTGTCTGCAAGCAAAGAAGGCTCTGCCCTGGCTGGGTGACACGGGGACCTCCAGCCCTGCTGGGTCCCCATGAGCCCTCACCAGAAGCTTAATGTGATCCCTGAATTACAAAAGAGATGATCCCTGGACACAGGGAGCTGTGCTGAGGGGGCTTTAGGGTTGCTCCTTCATTTCCAGTGCCTGCAGTTCAAGGAGGAACATGAGCTGGCTGACAGGAGTTCCCAGGATGGCGACAAGCACGTTTGGAAACGAGCCCTACGACGGGAGGTTTTGGGTCAGCCTTCATGTGAGGGGTGACCTGAGAGCTGCTCCAGAAGGGAAACACTCTGGCTGCTCCTTTGCTGCTTTTTTTTTGACTTGGCAGACAGTAATATTTGCAAGTTGAGGTTAGGCCACCTCAGTTTTCCTGCAGAAAGCATGGCTGAAGCGTGGATCTGACCCCAGGGGAAGGGTGGACTGCCCTGTCCTTCACAGCCTTAACAAGAGCTTAGTTTGTCTTTTTAAAAATATGTATGTTTAGTTCAGTTTGTAGAGAACTAAACACCCTAAGTCTGGTGTTTCCAGAGAGCTGATTGTCCTTTCATAGATAGTCACAACTCCTTTGACATGGGATATTGTTCTCCAGACAGGAGGGAAATGCAGCTGGAACAGCCTGGCAAAGGGTACAGGACAGTGTGGTGGGAGCTGATGGTTGGAAAAGGTTTTAATCATCATAGAATCTTGGAATGGTTTGGGTTGGAAGGGACCTTAAAGCTCTTGTTCAACCCCCTGCTGTGGACAGACACCTTCCACTAGCCCAGGTGGCTCCAAGCCCCGTCCAGCCTGGCCTTGGACACTTCCAGGGATCCAGGGGCAGCCACAGCTTCTCTGGGCAACCTGTGCCAGGGCCTCCCCACCCTCCCAGCCAGCAATTCCTTCCCAAAATCCCAACTAACCCCTGCCAGTGTAATGAGATGGTTTTTCCTGAGGATAACCATTCTGTGCTGCTGAGGTGACAGTGGCTGCTGGCAGGGATGGTGGGAATGCCCAGACCCCACTGTGGTACCTCTGATGTCCTTCTGAGCCTCCCAGGGAAACTCATCCCCCTGGATCATTCACATGGGCCATCACAGCTCCATCCATGGTCACTGCCATGGCTGTGGTGTGTGGAGCAGGTGTTTGATAAACCACTCCAAGGAGGGATTAAGAGAAATGGAAATCAAAAGAAGTATTGTATTTATATTGGGTTTGCAGTGACACTGCATATGGTGCCTGTAAAAAGCTGTTGGGTTTAGATTAAATCCAAGAAATTAAAAGCAAGAGATGAATTTTCTTGGAAATAAGTTGGTTTTTAGATGTTTCTGTACCAAAAATCAGCAGCCTCACTCAGGCTGATACTTAATCTGGTAACTTGAGCAATGGGGCACAGAAAGTTTAGCCCACTCAGCCCTCACTTTTACCTAAATGTATTTTAAATGAAAACCTTTACATGTGTTTTCTGGTAGGTTGTGACATGTCTTCTAATTAACTGTTGTCTACTTTATAGACCTGTATTTGCACAAAACTCCAACCCTGTAACTCCAACCCTTGTTCTGCACAGAAAATACTTTGTCCTGAAGTTTGTTGTGAGATGAGAGCAAAGGAAAGAAATCCAGAAACGGGGCAGAGAACAACCACACCACAGTTATAAGACACCCTCAAATATTCCTACAAATAATCTATTTTATTGGGTTGTATTCATGATTATTTTTATTTATCGTGTAACTCATAGAAGATGAGGAACCTTCTTGCCCCTGTGGTGCCTCTTTCCTCCAGCATCTGGATGAGCACAAGGATTCCTCTGTAAGTACTGTTATTATTACTAATAGTTTACAATATTATTATTATTATTATTATTATTATTATTATTATTATTATTTTATTGTGGTTATATTATTTTATTCTTAACATTTTAGAGTATTTATATGGGGTTATCCCAAAGTTTTATCTTGCTTAAGGATGCCAAAGGAAGCCAAAGGAAGATTCTAAGAAAAGGCCAAGTGTATATAATTCTGTTTGAGCCCATTTTTAAAAGCAAGCAAGAAAAAAAAAAAGAGACTTTTTTACTATTTAAGAGTAAAAATATATATATTTTTAGGTGTCCTGTTTCATCATGAAATATCTTTTGAATACCAAATTACTGAGCCTTAGAAATGAAGACTGCAAATGAAAAATAAAGAAATGAATGCAACTTAAATAAAGGGATTGCAAATGTCAGAGCAATGATGGAGCTGCTCCATGGGCTCTCCCTCTTCCCTGATTCTGTTCTTTCCAGGCACGTGAGCCTATAAAGATTGTTCCAGCCCCACAATGTCTGCAGAGTGATGTGGGATTTTTTGTTATTGCAGAAAGCCTACATTTGACCTTTCTTTGTAATTGTGGCACCAGTTGAATTCTGCTTTAGTTCATGGCAATTTACTCCATCCTTTGAGAGTTCACCAGTTAATTATTGCCAAGTGAATTTTTAATTTGCTCCGATGATTACATTGGTGAATACGGTCATTAGTGGGAAATTTATTTTGGAAATTGGCACTAGAGGGAGCTAAGTAATTGTATCATTTATGGATCTGGGAAGGGGAAAAAAAAATAAAAGAACATTCATTAAAAACTTGCTTTTTTTCTGAACCTGCTGATTTTACAAATATGGCAGCTATGCCTCAGCAAATTATAAACCATAATGAATTAGTTAATTTTCCTTCCTGAAAACTGCAATGCTCAGATTATTAAGTTACTGTATTTCTGTTTAGTGAATCCAGCTCCCAGCCAGCAAATCAGGATTTCGAGGACTCTTTTGGGAGGGGGGGATTTTTGTAACTATTATCCTTGTTTATCATTATTTTGGTCTTAACAGAATTAAAATGTTCACAGATACCCTGCTGAAGTAGAAGTTTGTTCCCAAATGCATTCCAGGATGGATGGGCTTGTCGGATGCTGCAGCTCTGTAAGAGGAGACAGAGGTACTGCAGAGCCTGGAGCCTTCCTGGACTGTGCCAAAGCTGGGTCTGGACACAAATTTCTGTATTTTCCAGCCCAATGTCCACTTAAACTGGTGGAATCCCATTTTAATTTAGTGGCAGCTGACTCAGAACCTTTGGCTTTAGTGTTTATCCTTATTTTAGTGGAGCTGCTGGAGAGAGGAGGCCACAGAGATGCTCCAAGGGCTGGAGCTCCTCTGCTCTGGAGCCAGGCTGGGAGAGCTGGGGGGGTTCAGCTGGAGAAGAGAAGGCTCCAGGGAGAGCTGAGAGCCCCTTCCAGGGCCTAAAGGGGCTCCAGGAGAGCTGGAGAGGGACTGGGGACAAGGGATGGAGGGACAGGACACAGGGAATGGCTTCCCACTGCCAGAGGGCAGGGATAGATGGGATATTGGGAAGGAATTGCTGGCTGGGAGGGTGTTGATGCCCTGGCCCAGGTTGCCCAGAGAAGCTGTGGCTGCCCCTGGATCCCTGGAAGTGTCCAAGGCCAGGTTGGATGGGTCTTGGAGCAACCTGGGCTAGTGGAAGGTGTCCCTGCCCATGGCAGGGGTGGGATGAGATGAACTTTTAAGTCCTTTCCAACCCAAACCAGTCTGGGATTTGATGATTCTGTGTTCCTCATAACTCCCAGACCAGCCTCATGCTGGATCCCACCCCAAATGTGCGATCCCATAGCCTGTGACCTGCCAGGTGTGTGGGTTTGGCTGTGCTTCAGAAGATCCCATAATTATCCCTCAATGCCCTAAGTGGTGCTTGTGCTCCACTGCTCTGTCCACCTGACAAAATTATGAGGTTTTAGTGGGATACAAACTCTCTGCTTCTTTGTGAGGAGTTTTCTTCACTGGAAGTGATTTTAGGAGGTCTGTGCAGTCCCCCTGGAAGCCCCCTCTTCTCTCTGCATTATTGCTGAATGACTTCACACTCCCAGTTTTCCATCCTTCTCAAAGGCAAAAAAACCCCCCTCTGTTTCCCTGTGGAGGGGGTGAAGGCCACAGGAAGGGAATTGCTTATCTCTGCTTTTGAGGATCACACCACTGCTCCTTCCTTTGCTTCCATGAATCTGTCCCTGGCCTGGGAACACTGGGAACAAGTGCAAAGGAATGATTTTAAGCTGGTGGTTCCCAGCTTGCTGACACCTGTCTTGGCTGTGTGTGTGAAACCACTGCAGGAAAGATCCATCTCCAAGAGCTGGTGCTTCCTTTCTTTAAAAAAAAAAAAGTCAAGTTAATATATCCAGAAAGTAATGCAGACACATAATTGAAATCAATAAAAATCTTGATTCCAAGATGTAGCAACTGGCCTGGATTCTTGGATAAGGGTAAGCAACACCTGATTTTATTGTGAAATATCACTAGCAAAAATTTCCCAGATATAGTGACTTTCTGATCCCCTATCCTAGGAGTGTATATGCCTTTTTTTTTTTTTTTTTCCTGAGAAAGCACCACAACCCCCTGGAAGCAGTATTGGTTTCACCTGTTGAGCTCACCTGATCCTGCCAGGGAGGCATTTGTGCTGCTGCTTTTAAGGGAGTCACTTTGCCCAGGCTGATTTCCCTGCATTAGGGTGTGAGATTAATCTGCTGTTGGGACTGGATACAAGGATACATCTCCCTTTATGTACCCACAGAGGTAGGTAAAATCAGGGGCATAAATAATGATAATATTGGGGGGGGTTTCTTTTTATTTTTTGCTTCCTTTTCTTTTTTTTCCTGGAATTTTAAAGATGTTCTACCTCTGCTGTGATTATGGGTGTTTGCCATTCCTTTTGTCACCTATGAAATCTGGATTTTTTCATACATACCATGAATAACTTTGCCAAATTCTTTATTTCTGTGTGTTGGGGTCCCTTCCACTGCCCACAACACTTTTCCTGCTGTGGGGATCTGAAGTTGCCTAAATGAAAACTCCCCACCCTTTGCAATTCCCTTTCCCAGCACAACCTCCTGTGAAATCCTGTGGAAAGTAAACACCACATTTCATGCTTTTGACACCAGTTCAATAGTCTAAATTAATATAAGTAATAATATTGCCAATCCAGGGCAATATTTTTTTCCCTTTTGAGTCATATGTGTGTATAGAACAATTGGAAAAATGATTTGAAGTTCTGTTGGGGTGGATTTGTTCCTCCGGTGACTTTATTCAGGCTTGGCTGGAACATCTTCCCTCACACCTCTGGGGTGGGAACTATGGATTAGATTTAGTACTTTGATATTATTTTATAATAACAGGGGCTCAGAACTAATACAAAATCTTTATATTCCTAATAAAGTGGTCTGTGTTAGTAAATATCCAGCTATTTCTGTCAGATTTCTGGCTTTTTAAACCAGTGGATAAGTTGTGAATTTGTAGTGGAGTAAAATCTCTTTTGGGAAGGGCAACTCAAGACACTGTTTCCAAAGGAGTTTGTGTCTCAATTCCACTGATTTTTACTTTATCCTGTACCAAAAGTGTGCTATGAAGGTCAGAGATTGTGGAAAATGGGAAGAGGGGAGAATGTTTTCCTTCCCAGCCTCTTTTCAGCATCGAAGTGTTTGGGAAAACTTTGTAGCTCTGTGTCCACTTTGTGCATTTCTGTCTGAATTTCATTTAGAAATGAGGGAATCTTGGAGCATCTTTTTCTTTACTTATTTTTTCTCTAAGAATGAGACATTAAACCCCATCCCTGGAAGTGTCCAAGGCCAGGTTGGATGGGGATGGGAGCAACCTGGGCTAGTGGAAGGTGTCCCTGCCCACGGAAGGGGTGGAACAAAATGAACCTTAAGGTCCTTTCAAGCCAAACCATACTATGATTCCATGATATGCAAATACATACATTGCTAGAGAATCCATATTTGTTCCTGATTTCATTAACCAAGAGCACAGGGAAGGGTTGTGGAAGCTTTTACACCCTTTACATGGAAAAAGGCTCATTTTGTGTCAGATGTCTGAAGGCTCTTCCTGGGCGTCATCCATCCTCCTGGGCTTCCAGAAATCATGGGATTTAAGGGCTGAGGATGGAGGGTTTGGGAAATTTCAGTTTTTTTGAATGAAAAGGCTTAAAAATAAAAGGTTTCTTTCACAAGAGATGTAGATTTGATATCATTTCTCCCAGGACAGGGAAAGAAAAAGGAATTATTATAGGAGACAGAAGGAAGAGCCAGTGATGGTCTGGAACCATCTTTTCTTTAACTCTCACTATCCCAACTAGTCAGATTGGTCATTAATGCCATTTATAGCCCTCTGGTCACATTGTTGTTACTGTCTCAACAGCACAGCTTGGATTTATTGCTCTAAAGGATGGGAACAGAGAGCCTGATGTTTCTATCCAGAATAAATTAACTCTGCCCCTTAACTTTCACAGTGGTACCTCAGTATTTCCCTTCAAATCCTTCCTTAAAGCAAATCCTTTTCCTACCTTTTTGAAGTGTTTAGGGAAACTTAATAAAAGTTAAGTTTGTTGCTGATTTGTCAGTGGGTTTTCCTGACTCCCACCCAACCCTGCTCGTCCCTTGCTTGGATTTTGAACCATTTTATGCTTTATTTTATGTATCATGTTGTATTTCTGTGGCACCCAACATGAGGTAGCCCCAGTCCTTGTGCAAAGCCAGACAAATTATCATCCAGGAAGTTTCAAATGTATTCCAAGCAACTAAATATCTCTATTAACTATTACTATAAATATTTAAATGCTTTATTATATGGATTCAGTGATGCAATTTTGTGTTCAGTCGTTGAAGTTGAAAGGTTTCCTTCAGGAAAAATAGGGAAAGAACCAGTAAAAAGATGAAATGACATTAAAACATCTTGGAGAGTGAAGCATTTCAAGATACAATAGGAATGTTGGGATAGATAATAGCTCAGGAGATGAAATTAAAGATAAGTGTAAAGGGAAACACGGAGGTGAAACAACTTTTGAATGAGTT
Organism: Pseudopipra pipra; assembly: GCF_036250125.1. NCBI lineage: Eukaryota > Metazoa > Chordata > Aves > Passeriformes > Pipridae > Pseudopipra > Pseudopipra pipra. Next base: position 37,405,848 of record NC_087555.1, on the reverse strand, counting down.
GGCTACAGGAAAACACTGAAATGGTAAGAAAAGCACATTATTAAGAGAAAAACTTTCTTTGTGACTGGAGATGGGGCATCTCCTGCTGATTCCTCCTGGTGCTCTTCCTTGTGGCTCTGTCAGGTGGAATTTTATGGGCAATAAAAGCATTTAAAAATGAAGATATTGCAGGATGACACAGAAGTGTGATACTATTTTAGATCAGCCTTCTACTTCTTGCAACAGTGACTTGATTCAGAAGTATCTGAAGTGTTATTTCAACCTGTCTGTGGGCACTGGCAAACTTTTATTCAATTCTGTACTCCCTGTTTATATTTTAAAGGGTATTTATATGTATATTTATGTATTTTTATATATATATATATGGTAGGGTGTTTTTCTTTTCTCCCCTCCCTTTCCCCCCTTTAGAGATTTTAATCTCTGAATTTAATTTTTTTTAACTAGAAATTTAGATTTGGGGGAGCCCCTTTCGAATCACTGGGTAAAAAAATGTGGCTCTTTAGAACCTAAAATTAGAAATATTCAACTATTCATTCAAATATTCCTTCAATTCAAAATATTTTTGTTGTTTTTGGTACTACAGTGGTTGTTCTACCACAGTGGATGTTGGAAAAATTTCAATGAGGTTTATTTTATACCTTCATCTCCCAGTGTATTTCTTTGGTTTGGCTTTATGAGCTTCATACTTTGTAAGACAATTCCACGATAACTCTGGTGTTTGTTATTCCATGCTTTGGAGAAATGATGCTCTGTATTTTCATTCAGTTTGTGCACTCAAAGAGGTCTTTTTGGATGTGTTAACGTGGCAGAAATACCCTCTTTAAGTCAAATTACGAGTTGTTCTGCTCTTGTGGAAATTATTTTGCATCAGCTTTGCTTTCTGGAGCCAAAATATCCCACAGATCCCAGGGGACACCTTTGGAAAACTCAGTTTCCCTGAGTTTTGGGAGGCTCACACAAACCTCTTATTTCACTGCATTTTTTTCTGCTATTATCAAAAATATGGTGATTTTTTTACACCTTTTCATGCCTCCAATATCCACCTACCTTGTTAGGCTGAAGTTTGTTCCTCACAGAATTTATTCTCCAAATAAAACCCAAATGAAAAAACCAAACAAACAGTGATGACCCATATTCCAATTTATTTATACAACACCCAAGTATTTTTAACTCCATCTCCTAAAACTGGAATATTTCCTATTGATTAACAGGCTTGGGGTGTTTCTGGGCATCCTTTAATTCATTTTTACCAACAAATATATATTAAATAAATTCCCTGTGTAGTAATGTAGAGCTTGAAAGGAAATTACATCCAGTTATCCATATATTTTGCTACGAATTTCTAGACAAATATATCTATTTTCCACTGTCTGCACAGCTGCAGGAGGGGGTTTTTTTGCTTTTATTTCTCATATTTCCCTTAACCCAAAGGATGCAGCTTTTTCTGTTGAGGAAAAAATAAATTTGTGAAGTCATTGTTGGCTTCTTCTGATTATACTCCAAGTCTTCTGATGGTTGGTGTCTCTTAATTTTAGAGCTATCAAATGAAAATATATTTTCACTAATGAAATGAAAATATCTTTTTGTTTTGACTAGTGGAAAAGAGAAACCTCCCAACCAAAGTCTGGAAACGGGACTGGAGTGTGTTTTAGAGGCTTAGAATGAAGAAAAAGGATCTAATTTATGGATATTAAGATTTTTTCACCCTGAATTCTTATCTCCTGTCTCTCTGTGCATGTTTATTTTTGGGGGCAAAGCAAAAAAAAAACCAAACAACAAAAACAAACCTTGAAACCAAAATTTACTGGGAAACTCCCTGCAAATTTAGACTCCGAGAGTGGTCTAATGGAAGATGAGCTTTAAGGTCCTTTCAAACCCAAACTCTTCTGTGACTTTTTAATTATATATCTGCTCCAGGCTGACAGGCCTGGAGTTCCCTGGATCTTCCTTCTGGCCCTTCATGTACTTCCAGTTTTAATTTATTTAAATGTATGTCTCCAAAAAAGAAGTGTATATCTTGTTTGCACACATATAAAATGATCTCTCTCCATATCTAAAAGCTCTAAAATATTTGAAATGCCAGGGAAGGCTGAGCTGTTGTGAACAATTCACTAAAACCTGATTCAAACTTAATATAATGCAGAAGTTGGTGTGGTTCAGCTGATGGAAGGAATTAATTGTTTGGTCTGTGTTTCCCATGGTGAAATACTTTGACTTTTTGCAAGCTAAAGGTGGGCAGCACCTGAATTTCAGAGAGATCTCTTTTCACATGAATGACTTTCCAGCTCACTCAACTGACCTAAAGGTTCTCACCTTTACCAAGACTGGCCCAGACATGATTTTTTGGCTATTTGTTCCTTTTAAAACCCCTATGTCAAAAATAACTCTTTCTTCAGCATGATGTGAAACACAGACACTGATTTCTTATGATGGAATTATCGAATTTTTATTTTTTTATGGTGGATTTTTTATTTTTACACTTCTTTTAGATTCCTTCTATCCTTTTCTTTCCCACTAAATGTTAGTATTTATTTTGGTGGTCCACAGCCACAGTTTCTTTAAGTCAGACAATCATGCAAAGTTTAGAGTTTTATTCAAAACCACACCTGTTCTACTGGAGAGGAGGGATGGGACATGGAATAAAAGACTTGGGGAAGTTCTTAATAACAGCAGTTTTAGTACCCTCAAAATATTAGGAGAGGACCTGAAAATAAGAGGAAATACCTTCTTTTGAAAAATTTTTAATTTATTATACCATTGTTATTCTCAGTTAGTTTGTTTCCCAAATTGTACCTTGATGACAAATCCTTTAAATATAAACAAGGAGAAGGGCTACAACTTAAATACTTTCTTAATCAAGCATTTTTTTAGTGTTCAGTAGATTATTGAATGGTCTGATAGCTATTTTATCTGATATGAAGAATTTCTATCTTTCTGCAAATAAAAAGTGCTGCCAGCAATGAATTACAGCTGAATTAATTTTAGGGAAAAGCCTATCCCTATGGATTGGTTTATTCCTTTCTGCTGTCTGAGAGGTTTGTGCCTCTCTGTACATTGTCTGGTTTTCAGGGTGGATGGAACACTCTGCAAAACATGAATTTTCAGTTGGGGTTGTCCATACATTCTCTTTCTAATGCAGATCTTATCCCACCTCACTGCAGAAATTAGGAATATTAACATACTGGACTGAATTTTGGGCTGTGGCCTTTTGTCCAAGGAATTAAACCCCAGTGTGTTTGGTGTCAGCTTGCAGAGCTGCATCTAAATCCTTGGCATTTTCATATTCATTTGGGTTTTTCTGCTCTTCAGCTGGAAGTTGTGGTTGATGATGTTCAACCAAGGTGCTCCAACCACCTCCAAGGCCAAGATCTGGGGGTGGGATGAACTAGAAGAGCAGTTGTTGCCCAGATTAAGCAGGAATGGGGGACAGGGAAAAGTTTACAGGTCTCCAGGAGGCAATTGCTGTTGTTTTTTGAGGGGCTCCCTGTTAGAGGAGTTAATTAATAAAGGCAGAAATCCCTCCTTCTGTTCTGTTGGATGCAGGCTTAGGAAAACCCTGCTTGGTCTGTGGAGAGCAAACTCCCCAGTGTGAGTTTGTGTAAATAATGACTTCAGTGCTCACCCCTTAGTCAAACAGCTGTGTTGATCCAGGTATTTTTATTATTGTTTCAGTGTTTCCAATGTAAATGGGCACCACAGAATTCCTCGGGTTGGAAGGCCCCTTATAAACCACCTAATTCCAACCCTCCATGGAGCTGGAACCCCAGCCAGGGCTGTAGTCAGGAAATTTCCTCCCATGTGGATTCACTTCACCTCCTGGTCTCCAACTGAATATGCTGGAGATGCTCTCTCAGGACAACATTCAACAGGGGAACTGCTTTTTTGGGAAATGCTGCAATAACCATCTCATCATGTAATCAAAACACCTTTAAGATAATCGTAATTTATCTTCAAGGTTCAGACAGTAACACATTAATAAAGATGCTCATGTGCTTATCAGTGTTTATTGTCTTAGCAGCTGATTACTGCTGAGATCAACTCCAGATTTCATGTTAAAAATTGATATTTGAGCATAGATATATTTCAATTTCCAGTTAAAGGCTGAAAGTCCTTTCCTTACAGTGGCTGAAGGAAGCTCTGCATGGCACGTTCCCTTTCACTGTGTTTCGGTGAAAAGCAGAGTGGGCTTTTTGCCCCTTTTTTTTTTTTTTTTCAAATTAAAAAAAAAGAAAAGGGAAAAAAGGTGGAAAAAAGAGTGGGGAAAATGGAGGGAAAAGGGGAAAAAGAGAGGAAAAAGGGGGAGGAAAAGGGGATAAAAAGAGGAGGGAAGAAAAGGAGGGGGTGAAGAGGAAAAGGGAGAAAAAGGAAAAAAGGGGGAACAAAAAGGGGAAGGAAAAAAGGGGAATGAAAAGGGGAGGAAAAAGGGGGGGGAAAAGGGGGGAGGGAAAAGGAAAAGAGAGGAAAGAGGGGGGAGGGAAAAGGGGGGAAAAAGGGGGGAGGGAAAAGGGAAAAAGAAGGGGGAGAAAAAGGGGAAAAGGCGAAAAGTGAAAAAAGCAGAGAAGGGGAAAAAAGGGGAGAAAGGGAGAAAAATGGAAAAAAGAAAAAAGGGGGGGGAAAAAAAGAAAAAAAAGAGCTCTTTTAGACTCTTTCCAGTTGATGCTCCATGTTGTGACACGTCATGTAAAACTGCATCTGTTATGTTGAAACAAGAACAGAAGAGAGACACTTTGACATGAGGAATCACAACACAACTGAACAGCAGGAACATGGGAAAGGCAACACGGTTCTGTCATCAGTAACCTGAGCCTCCAGAGAGGGATTTAGCTGAGCTCCCACCTCCACTGAATCCCTGCTCCTTCCCTCACCAGTTTCCCTCCTAAAGCTGGGCCCAACCCACCCTTTTCCACCGGCAAAAATTCCCGGTAACTTCCAAACGCTGGAAGTTTTGCCCGAGCGGAACCCTCAGGATGAGTCCCAAGAGGTTTTTTTTTTTTTTCCCCCCTGCCTGTAAAGTATATAAAATAGACTCAGATTAAGCAAGCAGACTTGTTATTTGACAGTTTATAAAATATTTGAGGATCTTTTTGGCAGTGGCGCTTTGAAAACGTTGGCAAATCGCGCGCGCAGTTACAAAACCTCGTAATGAGTGTTTTCCACCGTAAAGAGCAGGGAGCTGGAATTTGGAGGAACCACTTAGGCTGGTGAACTCTGACATGCCTGCTAACTATGTCTTTGCAAAAGAATTTTGTCAAGTATCGGAGCTCCTACTAATAGCACATCCATCTTTCTGCACGCTATAAATCTTAAGAAAATTTCTATTACTCTGCAATTTGTCTGGCTTATGCTATTTATTAGCCATTTTATTCTGCTGCTTTAAGAAGTAATGTGATGTTCATTTTATTGCTGGTTCAATAAATTGTTAATTATAATGCAGTGATTGCTGCTGACGTGATTTAAAAGCCACATTAGCACTATAGCATTAAGTTTTAACTATTTTACCCTTCAATTCCCTGTTTATACAACAGTAAAAGGAAAATAGCCTTAGACTAATTTAAAAAATGAAGGTACTTGTATCTATTGATCACATGATGCACTAGAAACTTTTGTTGGTTTTTTTTTTTAAAAAGGTTACATTCAGGTCTGAAAAAGAAAATGCATCAACTGAGCACAGTCTCACTGTTCAGCAAAAAGTGTTCTTAAAGCAAGATTAACCCCAAAGTTAAATTAACAGAATTACTTAGTTAAATTAGGACAATTGGCCTAATAGATTAAAGGAGCAAAATACCCAGATAAATCATAATCATTTTATAGTTAAGTGTAGCTTTGGGTGCCCATTTTGTATAATAATGGAGCAGAAAGGAGGCTGAGATTGGAAAGAATCCCTATTTTCTCCAAGGATGTTGTAAATGGGATTGGGAGGAATCTCCATTTTGCTGATTTCAAGTAAAATCTTAATTGCTGCCAGTCTAATGATACATCCTTGGCTGAGCAAGGACAGAGATCTGACTCTGAACCAGAATCTCCACACAAATGTTGTGTAGGATGGACAAAACCATGGAAAGGCTGAACCTGGAGCAAAAGAGGACAATTACTGTCTCTTGGAAATGCAGACATAGAGATTTTGGGTGAAAATATCTACTTTTCTTAGTTAGATCATGTGGATTTTTTTTTTTCTACACTCCTAGAAACAGAGGGAAAAATAGCCCAGTGAAAACCAGTATATAGAGCTGTTATATTTGCATATACATATATAGAATATCCATAAAAATGTGCATAAAAGGAATAATGGGTCGAAGTTTTCCTACAAACCACCACCAAAGCTGATGTACAGCTCTCAAAGACTGGAAGCTGGAGCTCATTAATTCAAGCAAAGCCACTTAAATACATAAAAGAATGTAAATGTGAGCTGTTCCCATCTGAATGTGTTGACCCTGCCACAGAACCACCCCTTTCCAAAGTCTGTAGCCAGATTTTCAGGCTGCAGCACCTCTGGTTAAATAATCCAAATTAAAAAAAAAAAAAAAAAGGTGTGGTTATGAGTAACCTCCTGGTTTGAGGTTCCCAGCTCATCCCTCTTCCAGCCTTTATTGTGGAATCCAGTCCTAGACAAACAAATAAATCACAACAAGGAATCTTTCCTTACTAGTTAGAGATTTATTGAATTAAATTAAACACCTAAAAGTTATAGAGAGTTCCAGAAGAGAGAAATGTTATCTTTAGATGTCTAATTTAATTTAAAAATCTACCTAGAAGAGACTTTCCTTCTCCTTAACTAAGTCAGAAATAATTATTAACTCAAGGACACCTGTTTTCAAAGGTTTTTCCTTTAGAACTGACAGTGGTTTTGTTGCAAGCAAAGAGCTTTAATTATTTTCTTAAAGGAGAGATCTTTCCCCTAAGGAATAGTTTCTGCCAGGATAGTGTATTGAAAAAAAAACCCAAACCAAACCCAATGGAAAAGAAAAAGAACTCCAAACCAGCACCTGAATTTTGATAAATCCTAACTTATTTTGATAAATAGAACTTATTTTGATGAATTCTAACTTATTTTATTTAGTCATCCCTCATTTGATTTGTGTTTAAGACACTGGTTGAACTGCTTTTATAATAGGAGTTTTGGCACCGGTCTTGGTAAAAATTAGGGATATAAGGAAAAGTTTGGCAGCCAGTCAACTCCAAGATTTCAGGCTTTGGGAGCAAAGATCTGAGCTAAAGGGACTGATAAAGCTTATTGAGCTGTCATAATGTACTTAAAATCCTATACTTGACTTAATACTACGTGACATTCCAATAAAAGAAATTAGGGCATAAAAAAATTGCTGTGGCCAATATTAAGCAGATTTAAAACTGGTAAACTAATTGCAAAAAGTAATTGGGATGTTTTCAGCAACATCTCCCAGAGATCCAGCCATGGCCTGATGCTTTTCCATGAGATGACTAATGATCTGGAAAAAAAAAACTTTTAAAGCTTGCAGGTCACAGGAGAAATAGAGGAGTGATAAATAAGGAGAGGGAACAGTCATTTCTAGAATAATCTGGATTATTTTGGAAGAAAGAGACTGGGTTTTAGATAGAGCTGCAAAGGTGACTTTGTGTTCCATCAGGAGACACTGAGGGACCAGTGGGGAAAGAGATAATGCTACAAAAGTGAGATAAAACCGAATCTGAAGCTTTCTTAAGGAGCAAAAATTTACCCATCTTGGTTTTCCGAGAGGTGCCAAGAGGCTCTGGCTGGGGCAACAACATGCCCACTGCTTGGGATCTTTGGATTGGGCATGCTCAGGGACTTTGTGTTGATGCCAAGGTGGTCTCATCTGGCTGAGCATCCTGGGCACCCTGGCAGGCTGGGGTGGGTTTTTATGCTCCAAGCTGTTTTTTGGCAAAGCCTGGTTTAAAAACCCGCCCGTTCGCAAAGGCTGGTTTGAGTTGGTTTGAAAAATCCAGATAAATTTTATCCCTGCCAGGGTCAAACAGGAGGTTGTGGGGTGGGAGGCAGCGTGGTGGGTATGATGCCTACAGGGAATGTGAACTTCCAGCTTGGAATTACCCATCTCAGTGAATTAATTCTATCTTGCCTGAGGGAGTGGATAATTGGGGGACAGCACCTGGTCTAGTGGAAGGTTCCCTGCCCATGGTAGGGGGTTGGAACTAGATAGGTATTAAGGTCCCTTCCAACCCAAATTATTCTGATTCCCCACATTATTTATCCCTAAATAAAGGAGGGAAGGCAGGTCTGAACTCCTGAAACTCCAGGAATGCAGAGCTCAGGCAGCACCATGAATAGAGTTGCCCAGCACAGAAAACTGAACAACCTTTAATGGAGGATATAAAAGAAATAGTTAAAAAAGTAACTTGAAAAGAAACCACGTAATTTTACTGAAAAAAACCAGTTTCTTCCATGTAGGAAACTCCATCAGGAGAATAAGGAGAGCGGGGCTCAAGTTGATAAAGCCACCACAACGTGTGTCTGCTGCAGCTTTTGCAAAATGTTCAAACTGTGACTTTGCAAATGCCAATTTACTGTTGGCTCTAAAAAAGAGGTATAAAGTTATCCACAAAGCCATAAGAGACAGAGAAACTTCTAATGAACTGTGAAAGCAGATGCTTTATGCTGGAGAAACACATTCTGCAGGCTGCACGTTATTATTTTGTTTTTTTGGGAATGCTGCAATGTGCTGGGTAATTTCAAATATAGATGCAGGCACGGTTTGGACCCTGAAGAGTTTGTGCTGGGAGGAATGTTCCTGTTTGTGGCTGGGGGGTGAGGTGGGGATACATTTAACAGACACAGACTTATGAAAAATAAGTTGATTTTTCAGGCTGGAGCAGCAGTTTAGTTTAGAAACCTCATGTTGTTTATTTTTACCTGTTAAAAATCAGTCTCCGTCTACTGGAAAGGATGTGAGTCCATAGATGCTGTAAAAGGTTTGGGCACCAAAAGGGTTCTGATGGGAGCTACAATAAAATGTCTGGATAACCTAAAAACATTCCTAAAATCAGGGTATTTTTCTTCCTAGAAATGTTCAGGATTATGAGAGGTTGAGCAAAGCAATATCAACAGTCAATGATATAATAAGTTCTGTACATAAGTGTTTCATAAATTTTGCTCATGAGAAACATTTTGATCCTTAAAAATTTTGAGGAAGAGATGCAAGAAAATATAAGGAAAGAAGAAGATAAAAATATGCTTGTCTTGACTTTTATGGTTGAAGTATCATTATACCATAAGTGATTTTGTTCTTTGGAATTTGTTACAACCCAATCACAGTTCTAAAATAATAGAACCAGTAAGGAAAACTAGTTTTATGCTGATTTTATTGATGAGCTGATAGGACTGTGGAAACCTGAAGTCCAGATTAATCCTGAATTTTCAAAATATATTGAATTATCTACACAGAGTAGAAAAAGTGAGATGTACAGAAATAAGTCCTGATTAATAAGACAAAGGGAAATGGTGCAAAACAGATGGGATTCCATTCTGCCTTATGATTATGTATGATGTCATTAAAAAACACTGGGATTTTTGTAGGAGGTGATTAGGGACCAAATTACCAGCTTAACTTTTTCTAAACTTCAGTTTAATCTCTATAATTTTCCATATCGTGGTAAGTGGGCTCCAACAAGCAATTCCTCAAGCAAATACTACAATGGGAAATATCAGTAGAGAGAGGGATTAAAACAAAAACCCGAGGCATTTTTCTGATTTATCCTTCAGATGCTGATTTTTTAAGTCACTTCTAATGTGTAATTTCTGTTGTCAACCACTTCATAAAAAATAGGAGAAATAAACTGACAAAAATTCCAATAGATTAGAGTGTTTTCTGTAGCAAGTTGGTTTGAGGAAGGTAGAAAGAAGAAGACAGATTATATGGTGTAGAGAAATAACAGAGGAAATTTAAATATAGTGGCCTGTAGGGGCAACTCCCCAATTTTTAGTAATTATTATCATTTTTATAAGAGTGAAAAAAATTTAAGAAGGGAACAATGTTCAGCACTGAGTGAAAAACAGAATGTGTTGGGCAAGCAGGAAAAAAACCCGAGGGTGAGACGGGCTTTGAAAAGCCTGGAAAGGAAGGATGGAGAGCTCGATTTGAAGTAGCTCCAGCTGAAGGAGGTCTGTGTGGCTGCCACTGCATCCTTAAAGTGTCATTAATTTCCCTTGATGCCAACACTTTGGGTGGGTTGGAGGAACACAGACGGAGAATTCGCCCAGGGAAGAGGGACAAGGTTACAGGAATGATGACGGGAGGCTTTGAAAGCTCCGGGCCTATTTTGGATTTTGCTGCAGCAGGAATATTTGCTTTCTTTGCTCTACTTGGGCACTTCTATTTCTGGAATATGCCCCAAGAACGTCATTCAAACTATTTCAAAACTCAGGAAAATTTCCTGGGCACTTTTTTCGGTTTGCTTTGCAGTTTGGCTTGGCTCTCAATTCCGGGCCAGCTCTGATGAAATTCAAGAGATCACATAAAAAAATCCACCTGGAAACTTTATGAAAAAACTAGGGGTTTGTGCTTTCACCAAAACTACTTCTTCTACATCTCTGCATCTTCATTTTACTCTTTGCTTTAAATTAGGAAAGGGGGAATGTTTCCTTAGCAAGAGATTTTCCTAGAGGAAGGAAAGTTTACTCTTCATGCTTGATGCCAGTTTGGTTTTGTATTTTAGCTTAATTTACTCATTCTATTCAGGCTCTATCCAGTTTTTAATTTGCCTCGTGTGTGTCATATTGCAAAAGGTTTATTTTAACATTCATTTTAAAATATTTATTTCATTTATTTTAATGTTTGCTATTTGCTAAATGAAATACAGACATAAAGAGAAACCACTGTGGTGCTTTCCTGAAGAGTGTGTTTGTTTTATAATACTCAGTGAAACCTTAGATGCTTGAAGTTTTAGAAAACAATATGAAAAATAGGAATATTGACTGTGTTTCATTTAGAGGTGAAGCAAGAATACAAAAATATTGTCATTTTGTTCACTGGGAAAGCAAAGTCTGAGTTAACAATACAAGTAGAGAGGGAAGAGCACGGATATTATAGGACACAGAGCTGGGGGCAGGATCAACTGTGCCCAAATCCTTCCTGACAGATCCTTGTCTAACTTGCTCTTTAAATCTTCAGTGATGGACTTTCCACAATCTCTATAGGTTCTTTTTTTGTTGTTGTTGTTAATGCCTAATCAAAATCTCCTCCTCAGCAGTTCCTGTTACTATTTATCCTTTTTGAAGTGGACACACAGAGCGATTTCTTTGCAGCTACCAAGCATCTCTGTACAAACTTATCACTGCTGATCCTTCCCTTTGGGTTAAACCATCTCAATTATCATCATTTCTTTGTACAGATCATGTTTTCCAGCCTTTTGTTTCTTATCTCGAGAGTTAAGGCAGGGGAAGAACTACTGGATGAAAGGTTATGTAAAAATGAGCAGGGCTTGAGCTGGGTGAATATTCGAGGCACAAACAATCAAATATAATAATTAGAAATAAATGCTGACATCTGGGGTTTGTTTCTGTGGGTCTGATCATTTATTTTTATTATTTTTCCATGAATATATAGTATCCAATATCACAAGCCACTCTGTCCTTTGGTTATGTTCAATGGGAATGGGTTATTTTGGAGCTGGGGACAGTTTTTTATCCTTAAATCTGTTGATTTTACCAACAAACTCAGTGCTGAATCAGGTGGTGTTTGAAACATCTCTGTGAAGACACTTTGAAATAATTATTTTTGAGGTAAAATGGTTTTGCAGAAGGAAAAAGGGTTTGGTCTTTGGCTTGGAAGGGTGTAGGGTGCAGGACACTTTCCCTCTGTCCCTTAGTTTCCTCTCTCCTTCCACATTTTATATGGAACCATCACCAGTGGGTGAGATCCTAAAGGCTTTGGGGGCCCATAATTTTTAGGATCTGGCCCCTTTTTAAAAAAAATTAAAGCAGAAAATCATAGAATGATAGAATCTCCTGAGCTGGGAGGGATCCACAAGGATCACTGAAGTCCATCTCCAGGCCCTGCACAGGACATTCCAACGATCCCACCGTGTGCCCGAGAGTGTTTTCCAGGTAGAAGTTCATGGTAGAAAATCAAATTTGCTCTTTCATATCTATGACACAAACTATGAATATAAAACAAACAAAAAAACCACCACCAAAAAAATCTGCTGAATCTGTGCATGGTCAAAGAAAAATAATGGTCAAACATTATTTCCCACGTATTAATCCCGGAAAAACTAATTTGTGAGGGAGAGAAAAATTTCCTCATGTGCATTTCCAGTGCTAGAAACAAAATAATGTTCATTCGTTTTTGTGTTTATATAATACACAAACACACACACAAACACATATATACATTTAAGTTACCAGATAAATATTTACATATTTACATGACCTCTGAGAAATTCAGTAAATGATTGTATTTAAATCACGGTCGTGTTTTGGTTTTATATTCAAAGCACCCTATTCAGCTCCCCATGTATTTTTGACCATTCTTTTTCCACTTAAATTTAGGTTTTGTTATTTTTATTGGAGGTTTTGTTATTTTTATTGAATCTAATAGTTTTATTGCTGCCTCTTGTACCAATAGAGTGGGCATGTAGGGCTGCCAGTGCCCCATTTAGGAAAATCCTGAGCGTTTAGGAGCATTGAATTTACCAAAAAATCATGTAAAAAAAAAAGCTGGAAAGTTATTATGTTTTATTTTTTTCAAACTTTAGCCTTCTGTCCCTCAAGAAATGTGCTACTTGAATAAGGAGACCCAGCTTTTGGGACACAGAGGCCCTGCAGCTTGTTCCCAGGCTGGCAGGGAGCAGGGTTTGACTTCCCAACTCTGGGCAAAATCATCTCCTGATGCAATAGGATGGTCTGCCCGCTCCACAGTCAACACAGCTTAAAACTGCCTCCTCAAAAATCTGTTTACTCATCACTTTAGTCCTCCTTGAGCGTGCCTAAGTCAAAAATAGATTATCCCCCAGGAGAGGATTTGCCTGATCTGACTCGTGGTGTTTGCAAGGGTTCGACAGCGGAGCCGATCCCTCGAGTGCCCTCGGAGCTGGGAGAGGGATGGGCACCCCCAGAGCTGCCCAGCAGCTTGTCCTGAGATCTCCTCTCATCCTCCCAGTGGTTACAATATCAGGAGGTAGCTCAGGGTTTTTGCTTCCCTGTTTTAAAGCAGGTTTGCAGACCTGGGCTGGTCCATCCGACTGAGCGTTGAGTGTATGAGCACAACGACAATTTGGAGCAGTGTTGTCTTGGTGCAGAGGTCAGTGGCTGCATGTTGGGCTTTTCCCAGCAAAAAGATGAGTGCAGTGTTCCATATCCCATGCCCTTGAACATAAGAGGCAGCTTTTAAGCACAGATGCCACTGGAATGTGTCAATAAGCCAAGTTCAGTGAAGTTTCTATTGTAGATGTAGATTTTGGTAGACTGTGAAAAGTGCTTTTCCTCAGTAAGATCCACCTCAAATCCAGGCTGAAGCTAAAGGAACTACTTTCTTGCAGTGTAAAACACTTTTTTGGGCATGATCTTTAAGGGTGTGGCTCTTGGGGATGATCCTGTGCAGGGCTAAGAATGGGACTCGATGATCCCTTCCAACTCAGCATATTCTCTGTGTGTGGGTCTTCCAGCCCAAGTGATTCCAAAATTCTCTGAATCTGTGATGTGGTCCTTTGTTCTGCTTTTTAGGAAGTATTGCAGGTACTAAAGGGGATGAATCCCTTTGCCATTGCAGCCACATCACCCTCTTTGCCACTGCCTTCGGGAGAGTCAGGTTTATTTGTTTAATCCCAGTTAATAACACATTTTATTATTGTTCTTAAAGTTCAATTACTTCAATTGGGTGTTAAAAACAGAAAAGAAATAACCCCATTACAGGGAAAAAGGGCCATGGAAAGCTTGTCAAAGTGTCAGTGACCCACCAAGGTTTGCCCATTTGTCATAAATGGCTTTGTTAATACACATCATCACCAGCACTTAATGCTCTGTTCAAAGCTTCAGCAAAGCAACACCAACAACAGGATATAAATACTTTATAAGACATCGATTGTCATCTATTTATCATTTAGAACACGCAGCAAAAGCAGTATAAAACATTTATTGTGCATTTGTAGGTAGCACGTTGTCACCAGTGCCATGCAGGAGGGAAGCAGTGTTTGTCCCAGCTTGGATGGGAGGTTGGAAGGAGGAGGAAGAGGAGGAGGGAGAAGACAGACACACGAATAAAAATAACATTTGTCTGCTCTTTCTTACTTGCAAGGCAGCTCTTTCTTATTCCCTGCATTGTTGCTGTACCAACTCCTCTTCTCCAGAGGAAAAATCCCTACTATTATAATTTCTTTCATTACAGCTTAAACATTTTCAGTTTTAAAAGTGGAAAAAAAAAAAGAAACCCAGATAATTTGCCTGATCTGATTTCTGATGCATTTTGTTCTGTATTATGTAGCCACATTTTTTTTTTCCATAGGAAATTTGATACATTACTTTAAGTTAACTACATACAAGAGAATACTAAATAAATTCACTTTATGTGCTTCCCTAATTAGTTTTCAGTCATGTAATTCTCTTCAATACAGGGTTGAGAAATCCCCAAGTCTACCTTGATGTAGTTAGTGTCACATACACTGATCATGTGAAATTGAATTTGAATTTACTACTAATATTTAAACACCAAAGCTGACTTGAACCGTATTTCCCCCTTGGATAGAGATGTCACTGCTCTCTGTAATGAGCAGCATTATGTTGAATACTTAAAGCCAAGAACAACCAAGTTACAGGAACAGGGCATTAATCTTGGAGAACTGTGGAATTTCATGCTTGAGACAATGCAGTGTCTTGGCAGTGCCACTTACACTTTAATTATTCATGGTGACTGTTTTGCAGGCGTGTATTTTGTAAGGATGGAGTGGGAATATAGAGATCTCCAGGATCTCTTGGATAACTGGGTAGACTGTGTGCACAAAACTGTGTTATTTCTGCTTTGTCACCTCGAGTTGTTGAATGAATGAAGTCTGGACAGCAAACTGTTAGATCTCCCTGTCTTTGTCCCCAGACCTGGGGGTGTGCAGGGGGTTGTTCCAGCCCCATTTTTGGGGGAGAGGGAAAATGCTGAGTCCTTGTTCTTTGCAGGGTTTGGTACCACACTGCTCCTTGTTCAACTATTCCGCAGGACTTAAACAATGTGGGCTTTAAAATCTAAAGCTCAGTGTCCCCTCTGAGTCTCTCCCCTACCTGGGGAGTCCACCAGGAATAATTTTCAAAGACTCTGAATAAATGAAAATACTTCTAGAGTTTCTTTCTGCGGCCTTGGGGGTGCTGTGACTGGGGAGATGTGTGGGGCACTGCTGGACTTGTGGCCTAATTTATATTTCTGCTTGATTAACTCTTTTCTTGAGTGGATACAAACACCTGGATGACTTTAAAATATTTTTCAGTACTTGGCTCTGTTAGCACTCAGTGTTTGCTGGCCAGTTCATACAGAAAGATGTAGGTGGGGGAAAGAGGCTGGAGCAGGAGAAAGCAGAATTTTGAAGCTTCTCTGTTGAATCTCTCTGGAAATGTTTAGGAGAAGCAGGTGAGGTTTAAGTCCTTGTCAGCATCTTTGGAAAGGATTGATACCACTGAATGGCATTTAGAGTGAGGATGTGATGAACCCTAGGAGAGCTGCCATGGACACAGGAATCAGCCACAGCAGGAGAAAATCCTGCTGGGCTCCAGGAGTGGGCAGGGGAAGGGATTGAAGCTCCCACCTCATCCAGGGTTGGTCCCAAGGTTCCCAGACCAGAGTGAACAGGCAAATTAATCCATGATTTATACTGTTCCAAGAGTTTCCCTCTGAGTTCAGCAGAGCATAAATGAAGGAGCTGGATGGGCCCACTGCTGTGGAGATCTTCACACTTTGTCCCTACAGGGATGAAATAGGGAAAGAAACAAAGATATGGAGGAAATCCCCAAAGAATTATAAAATGAAGTAGAAAACTTTCCACTGTAGGTACAAAGAGTCAAGAGAGGGGTCTTTTTTTCTTTCTGTGTCTTTAGAGAAACAGAGCACGCATTTATGGCATAAAATATACAAAATGTATAAAATATACTGTGCATACAAGATATTTCTCCTGAAAACATCCAGGGCTGGACCAGGCTGGAGCCAACTTTCCTCTCTGAGTGTGTCCTGCTGCTGGGCTGAGCTTCCTCTGCCCCTCCAAAATAGGTCAGGGGGTTCATGCCCTGTGAGAGCCCGAATCCCCCAAACTGGTTCTACTCTTAATATCATTACCAGATTAATTGGCACTCGTGCTCTAGGTAGAACTAATGAGGAAGGTAATTATTCCTCCTGTCATAGCTGGGAGAGGAACTCAATGTATCACAGTGGCTGAGGAGTAATTATTTTGAGGAACTAATACCCAATCATGTACAGAGGCTTAATGAAAACAACCCACAGTACATTGAAAATGGACTTTTGTGTGGTTTTTTTTAGCTATTTCTCTGTCCTTTCCACTAACCCATCCAGACCTTTATTTATTTATTATTGGGGAGTGATAGATTTTTTTTCCTAAACGTATTGGATTTGCTTTTCTACTTAAAGACTGTTAAGATGTTATTTACAAACTAATTTACTGAACCTGTCCAAGATTAATAACATGTCTCTTTATATGAGGAATCATTAGCAAGTGCTATGAAAGCAACTGGGAAACGAGTGGGTTGTGACACATTTGTGGAAAACCCCCTTCTACATATTGATTTAGGGTTTATTGAAGCTTTTGGTAATAACTGAATAAAGCTCTTTGGATGTCTCACACCTTATAAAGAGGGAGTTTGGCTGAAATTAGGTACAAAAAAGCAATTTAGCTGTTTTCTAAAGAGGAGTGAGCTCTGAATGCAGAGTTGTATCTTTCTGTATCAGGGCTGCATTCCTGCTTTCAAGGATAACCCAAAAAGTTGGTCAGTGAAGTTGCTTTTTACCGACTTTGGATGGATGAACTCCTCTTGCTGCTGTTTTCTCAGCAGCAGTTGTGCTGTGGTGCCTGCAGGAGGAGGATTACACTGCATCTGGCAAAGGAAATTACGGATTAACATGTGCATTATGGACCAGAAACATTACAGGAAAACTGTCATTTGTACTTTACAAGGAAATAATCCTTTAAGTCTCTTAGGGCTGAAATAACTCCTTCATTTTCCTCCCCTTTTGGAATGCCCCGTGAATCCTCGTGTCAGAATTAGTAACAAACAAAACAAAGCTCAAGAAGAATCTTGACTTTTTTTCAACCAGAAAGGTCAGTGCTAGAAAAGAGATTGTAGGAGATGTTCCAGAAGCTTCCAAAAGAGCCCCCACACGGTTGGACACTGGTGTGCCCCCTCCCAGGGCTGGGATTTCTGGGAGTGCTCCAGGTGCTGAGTATGGTCTAGACACATCCAAATGCCTTTCTCCTTCACCACAGTGAAAATGTGCAATAATGACCTGCAGAGGAGCGCAATTTGTTGCCCAAAATATGAAAGAAACTTTCTTACAGTCCATAGACTCAATCATCTTATTTTGCAAGAGGTATTTTCTGACCTAAAAGTTTCTGACATTCCTGTTAATATCCTGTTTAACATCTTTATTGATGATTTGGATGAGGAGATGGAGTCCACCATCAGCAAATTTGCAGATGACACCAAGTTGGGTGGGATTGTGGATCTGCTGGAGGGTAGGAGAGCTCTGCAGAGGGACCTGGACAGGCTGGATAAATTTAGGCAGAGACTGGATGTGGCATCAGTTCCATGGTCTGGGTGACAAGGTGGGGTTGAGTCATGAGTTAGACTTGATGATCTCAGAGGTCTTTTCCAATCTAGTTGATTCTCTGATTCTGTGATTTTATGCTACTGCCCTAAACTGCTCTGGTTTGCAGAGGGAAGATCCTGCCTGCATCACCCAGTTTCTTAGATTTGCTCAGAATGTGTCTAATTCATTTACTTCCCCCACGTGTGGATTAAAGATTTTAAAACTGAAGCCATCAAGCAACAGTGGGAACTGCTGGTGAAAACAGCCTCATGCAAGTGCCTTGCTCAGTCCTTGTCATGGAACCCTCCAGCATCAGTTGAGTCATTGCTCCAAAAAGGCTTCTCACTATGGGAGGGGAATGCTGGGGCAGAGCATCCTCCAGAGGGCTGTGCCTTTGCTCTTCCCCCAAGGTTCTGGTAGCATATTCCATGTCCAATCTGGGCATTCCAAGCACTGGTGACACTCTTACAGCTGGACAGCGTTTGCTGTTCTCCGTTGGTCACAGGGTCACCTGTGTGCTGTGGGACGTGTGCCAAAGCTCTAAATTGAGAAAACAACGTTTAAAAGTCCCCAAAAGCAGCTGCATGACCCCAAGCTTGAATAGGGGGTCCCCATGGACCCAATAAACATTGTAATGTGCCCTTCAAAGCTCTGCCCAGCCTGTTGGAGATGTTGGGTTTACGTGCACTTACCGCTGCTCGCTCTGCCCTCGTGCTCGAGATTGTCACCTCCTTCCAAGCCAAACACCAAACTGAAAGGGAATTCAGAGGGAAAACCAATGTTTGGAGTGGGCCAGGGATCTAAATTTCAGCACATCGTGTGGAGTGCTGACTTTGGCCCTGGTGGCTCAGCTATAACACAACACGACACGGCAGGATGTTGTTTTGGCTCGTGAAACCTGTCAGCTCCCCATCTCATTTTTGGCTGGACTAAGAGCAGCTTTAAGTGATATTTTTTAACAAACTCTCCATTTACATTTATTTTAGTTTCTATGGGGTTTTTTTGTCTTTTTTTCCCCTCCCTTTTTTTAATGAATTCCTTGGCATCTGTTTTCCAGCCTAGCAAGAAACAGTTAAATGACTGAACCTCAAAGGTTCGAGGACTTCGACAAACAACAGTCACAGGGAGGAAAATTAACGGTTTTCTGTTAATGACTCATATTAGTCCTCTTTGGAGGTCCAAAGCAATGGATTATATATCTTTTTATATTTATTTTTTTCCCCCCATTTCTTCCCTCTGCCTGTCATCGGGCTGCTTTTCTGATTGCTAGTTTTGTTGTTAAAAATGTCACTCTCTTTATTCGCCCTTCTCCCCATAGAATCTTTAAAACTAAACGCAGGAAAAGTGGAATATACCTGTCATTTAGACCAGCTAGAACAAAGGTTGATAGAAAATACATTCCTAGTTTGAAGAGGCTTCCCTGCTGATTTTGTTTATCAGAAAATGGCAAGTTTTGTTCCTAATGGACTGAAATTTAAATAAAATCTGACTCTGGAAATAAAAGCAGCCATTATGACAAAATAAAATTATATATTTTATAGGAGAAATTGAATTAAAATGCTGGTTTCCTTTGGTTAAATTCTTTTACATAAGGAAATGAATAAACGAGAGAGAGTGAAATAGAATGAGATAGAAAGCTGATTGTTGAAGTAAGCTTTTTAAAAATCAATAATCTCTTGTAATTTATATTTTTGAAAAAACTTTGAACAGACTTCCATACGATATCTTGAATTATAGCTACATTTCTATGTTTCCTTTCATTAGAAGTTGAACTAGGGGTTAAACAGTGTTTTCCCCCTGGGATTTCAGGTTCTTATCGGGCTGTGGCTTTAGACTACAACCTTCTACAAAAGAAAAGCCTCTGCAGAACACGAGTTAATTGAACAATTTTATTTATTAACATTTATTAAATAATTATTGGAGAAAAAAAAAATCAGTTTATTTTACATGGCAGGATGGGAATTTAACTCTGAGGGGAGGTGGTGGAGCCAGGTCAGGGTTGGGGAAGGTGATGGGGGTGAGCAATCTACCTGTTGGAGGCTCAGCTTCCAGGGGGACATCTCATGTGAATTCCAGTGGTTTAAGGTTCAGGTCCAAAAAAAAAAAAAAAATTATTAGAACTAAAATTAACCTCTTTTGTCAATCTTACATCAGCACAGCATTGTTTCAGAGATATCCTTGCAGTCCTTGCAGGTAGAGGGATTGTCCAGATTTTGACTGGCACTGGTTTCCCTAAAAATAGATAGTTGGGGTTTGGATAAACAAATTTAGGAGTTTGCAAAACCTAAACTGTTAATTAAATTTAAAGAGAAGTCTAGAGTTGTATGAAGTTGTTGTAATAGAATTTAAAGTGCATTCAAAGGCAGGTCATGAATGTAATTTGGAATTTTCTCACCACAAGCAGAAGGTGGTTGTGGACCACAGGTCAAGAGGTGATGAGTGGTAGCAGTGGCTTGTGCTTTTCCAGATATTCCACCTGTCTCCTGGGTGAGAGTGCATGGAAAAAAATCCTGGCATATTGCAAATCCTAATTCAAATTTAAAAAAAAAAATTAAAAATAAAAAAAATATTCTTAAATTTTCCTCTATCTCCCAAAAATTATGGCTCTTTACCAAGCACAATTGTTTCCTTGTGAGCTGGAGGATGAGGGAGATCTGAGAGCACCAAAATGCTGGTTCCTGCCCTGTTTCTTGGGATGATGGGAAGAACCACGTGTTTCCATCGAACCTTGGTTTTCCCAGCTGGAAAATGGCAGTGCTGTGGCCTGGATGTGCTTGGAATGGCATCATTAATCCCCCCCAAATCTCTGCCACCCCTGAGTGTCAGCAGGGTTATAATTATTGTCTTTAAACAGCGGCCGGGGGAGATCTGTGAGCAGATGTTTCGAAAGTGCTTTGAAGATGAAAATATCTAAATATTCTTATTACTATTATTATTATGGCTGTCCACAGTGATTACTGTGATTATACAGTGCCTTCCTGACATGTTCCTAATGACAAAATATCTCGTGGGCTGGGAAGGGTTGAAAGCAATTCCTCTGCCCCACAGGAACGTGTATAACGATCACGTTTTGGGCAAAACTTGGTGCTGGGATGGCCTCAGACTGTTTTTCCTGGTAGTATTTGGGAGGATGGAAATCCCTGGGCCCCTTTTCCCCAGCGATTTTCCATCCAGTGTCTCTGTGGGATGCCAGGGCTGAGTTTCACTGTGGCAAGGCAAGGCTGGCACTGGTCTGCCATAGCCTTCCCCCAGGGATGCAGAAATGTGGAGTGAATCAAGGATATTTCTATAAAAATTATTATTCCTGCAGTGTAATATAATATCATCATACAGGACTCTACTTTCTCTTTTTTCCTTCTTTCTTTACTTTATCTTTTTTTTTTTTTTTCCCAACTGACCAAGGTTTTGGTTTAACAACTGGTTTAGCTCTTTTCATTCCCAAACAAAGTCTAACCCAAAATTTAAGGCCGTGAAGCTGAATCTAAGTTCCCAGGTCTACAGTTCCCTATCCCACTTGGATGTTCCCTAAGCATCCAAATGGAAGTGTTGTGGTGTTTCCCATGCACCCTGATGAGCTTCACACAGAACCCAACAAAATGAGGTGAGAGAATACACTGTACCTTCCCAGCTCCTGTCTCACATTCAGAATATAGGATTTCAAGCCTAATTTTAGCAGATTGAGCTGGAGAATTTTGGTTGTTTCTTGCTAATGGTTGATGTGGAAAAAGTCTGTTCCCTGAGAAATGAAATTCACTTTCATTTAATGGAGAATTTGCCTGCAAGAGATGGATGTGTGACACAGGACTTACCTGTTGGATTATTCAGGACACCAGAGGGAGCAAGACAGGAGAACAGGACAGAATAAACCATATTTTTTATACCTACATACTTCAGCTAAAGTCACCTCTGCCTTAATCAAACATTCTCATTTTGAATCTAAAGTGAGGAAGGTTGATTGATAATAATGCTGCAAAGAGAGGCACACAATGCAAAGAGGGATTCACTTCTTCCAGATGTGTGACAGTCATTAGGGTCTGAAAATCAGTGTAAAAATGCAGCCAAGAAAAATGCCTCCAGATCAGGGCTGTCTTTATAAGGAAATTTTTAAATAAAGGCAAATTAGGCCCCAGTGCATCAGTCTGAGGGGGTTTCTAACTGACTTCAGGGAGAGCAGAGAAAAGCTCCACACTTTCTGCTTATGAAAAGTATCCCAAGACCTGAAATGAGTTGAGAGATATCAAAGAGTGGGTTCCTAGAACTGGGCACCAGGGGAGGTCCAATTAAGGCACCTTGTGCTTCATTTTGGGGGAGGTCAATTTACCTTCGTGGACCAAACGAGACCCAAAGGGTCCTGGTTTGTGCACTTTCACACAGGATCCAGGCTGGGGCAGTTTTGAAGGGTAACTGCTGGAAGCCAGACTTTACAAGGACATTCTAGTCTCCAAGGATGTTGCCTGTGCAGAGGTGGGAATATTCCTGCTTGGTGGAGGACAGGAAGGTCTTCATCTCGTGTGCCCCCCCACCAAGAGTTCCACACTTCCCTCTGAAGCTTTAAATCTCCTGAAACACTTCCAAAGCGTGCTCTGGTGTCTTGTGCAAGGGTAATCAAAGCTGGATGAGTTGTTTAGATGATTCTTTTTAGAGTGGCTCACCCCCCTTTGAAGATGAAAACCCTGAGTAACCAACACCTACCCCACGAGCGAGTCCTAAGTGTGTGTTTGGTGATCAGAAGATACAAACTCCCTGTACATTTGTGGGCAAAGTCCAAGTACAGATAAAGGTCCTGGCAGTGTTTCCAGAAAATAAATTGCTTGTGATAATCCTATTAATTCATCTGCAGGTTTTCCTCTTCCCAAACAAACCTGCACTGACTGAACCCACTCGTAACCCAGCCAGTCAATACATCGGTTGTATTTTAATATTTCATCTCCCTCATTGAGTAGGGTTCAGTTTCTCCTTTCCCATTTGGCTTTTCTTTTTTATTATTATTATTTTATATTTGATTACATCCTATTATATCTGATACTCACCAGAATTAAGCTCTCCTCTCTGTAATGAAACCTCAGTGAGCCTGGAGAGCTTTGGCAAAAGTAACCTCGGGCTTGTTTGCCGAGGTGGTTTTGCCAAGCCCACACAGCTCTAATTGCTGAGCCTGTTTTAAACTGTCCCCTCTCTCCAAAACCTTTTGTGTGTTATTCAGAAATACATTGTTACAATGAACACAGTATGTTTAGAAGAAGTTTAATTGGATCTGGTAGCCAAGCAAGTGCACGTTTTTTATTAGAGGTACTGACGACTTCCAAGGGAGATAATATTTATACAGTGGGCCAGAATTGTTTGCATTTAGAAGGATAAATAAAATGAATAATTTCCAAACAGGATAATTAAAATGTCAATTACAAAGTACCTTTAATTTGCTCTGGCTTTTGATTTGCATATTCCTTTCCTTTGCTTTGAAGACAAAGAAAAATACACTCGATGCCACATTTCCAAGTCTCAGATATTTCATTTAATGTGATATATTGCCAAAGACCTCCCCTTTGGACTGTTTTTACAGTAAGATTGCAGAAGTACCCCCATATTTGCATCTTGGGCCAGTGTTTTCAGTGCACAAACATTCTATCTGGCTTTTTCAGATCCTGACTTGCGCTTTTGTTAAATCACAAAAGTGATTTCGGTGCTGTGGATGATCAGAAAAAAAAAAACCCAAACCAATTCAAAAGCAAATAACACACAAATTCTTGAAGTTGTCTGGAGTACATGTGATGGACATGTAGTTGTGGTAAATAGCTTTTATTTGCCAATGAAGTGTCTCTCTTTGGCTTTTATTTGCCACTGAAATGTAGGTACCTACATTTCATTTAAAAAAACCCAAGATAAAACAAAGAAATTCCTCATTATTATATATATATAAGATAATTAGAAATAGCTTACCCTAAAGAAGTGGACTTTGCAAAACTATAGCACTGTTTAAAGTTTGTGTTTGGAGCTTCCTGGCCAGAATAAAATGAGAGAAGGACATAAGTTACACTCAAAACTTTGTAAACCCGTTGCTTATTCCATACCTGCAGTTTTGTCTTTATTTCCCACATATTCAGCACTTCCTTTAAAAGTGGTTAAACTTGCAATACCTGGAGGTGTGCTTGTGTTTTAAAATAGCAAATTATTTCATAAAAATGTCCATTTTTAAACAAGTTGGACATTTTTTCTCCTTTTTTTTTAGTAGTTCTTTTGGTAAAACTGATTTCTTCTAACTATTATCACACCTATATCATGAATTAGTTGTTGTTAATAATGACTGCTCTCCATTTTGATCTTATGATTACGGATACTTGGCAAGATCTGTTGGGATCACTCAAGATGAAAGGGTTGCCATGTAAATAGGAAATCTTGCTCCCTGGTATTTGTCACTAGTTGCGAAGCACAGATTTTAAATGAGCAGTTGTATGGCATCCTAAATAAATAGGGATGGTGGCTAACACAACCTGGAGGTCTCCAAGAAAGGTGGAAAAAGCAAGTTAAGCTTTTTATTTTTATAATACTTATTTCTATCCTCGATTTTTTATTTATTTATTTTTTTTGCCGTGCTTTGTTGAGCAGATCTTTATCTCCAGCGGCTGAAATGGACTCCTCTTTCGTTTTCCTTGCAAATTAAAAGCTTCTACCTTAAAGAAGTGAATGATACATTATCTTCTGCCTCTAAATTGAACCCATTTGGAGCTATTTGCATCCTGTAGAAACCTAGAGCTGAGTGCTGTGCTCAGAGGTGTAATGACTGGTTGTCACAACACGCTGGAGGTGGCCCCATAACAAAATGATCCCCTGTCAATCCCCTTGCAGGAAATGCATTGGCAACCTGTAATTCAGCCTCAGTATTAACATCCTGCCTGGGTTTTGTTAAATAGCACTTTCTAGGAAGTAGATCTGCTGAACTTGGGCTTAATAATGTTTTAAGGGGAATATTTGATGGAAGTTTTAGAAAGCATCACATGGGGTTAACAGTGATTTGTCATTTGTTTCTAATTAAAGGACTTAATCTCTTATCACTAGAACGGCCTATTTTTTTAATACTAAAGGCACAGATGTGAATAGAAACATATTAATGAGATGTCATACTACACAGTCATTTAGTGTTTTGTTTAACTTAAACATAGCAGAAAATGTGCATCTAAGTAGACACATGTAATGACATTGAGATAGAATTATAATTCCCTCCATTTGCATAACCTTTAGCAGCATCCACTTTAGATCCACCTTGCCATGGTTATTCTATCTTCAAAATTGCTGTTTGTTATAGTAGTGAAGAGGTCTAAAATCACACAATGACATTGTTTTCCTGTCAGAGGGTCTGTTGTTTGCCTTAAACCAAATATGTGTCTGTTTGACTTTGTTGGTTCCTCTGAAGAGAGAGAAACAAAACGTGTCCAGTCTGACAGTCGTGGTTGTTCTTAAAAAGTGATGAAGAGCAAAGATCAACCTCATCCACAGGTACCTCACCAGTTATTCCAGGCACATCACATCCACTCTATGGCTGGAATATCTAAAAATTAGGGAAAAGTGGCAATGAGCTATCCAGAGAATCATTAAGGTTGGAAAAGACTTCCAAGGTTATCAAATCCAACCTTTGACCAAAGCCCATCCTGGCAACTAGACCAGAGCACTGAATGCCACGTCCAGTCATTCCTTGAACACTTCCAAGCTGCAGGAGTAAATCTTTTGGCTAGGAAAGGTCCCTGTGGAATAATTTAGTGACTTAAACAATGGATGAACACAAACCCACGTTTTTCCATATGGAATTTTTGGACTGCTCTGTGTGTTTCCCTGAGTCTTTTCTTGGTGGGAGGCCTCTTATAGTGGGTTACATTTCCTTTATAATAAATTGTTTCTTTGAGCTGGGATAAGGTTTTTCCTTCAGATTCCCAAGTTTTATTCTTTTCTCATTGACATTATAAGTTTCAATTAAAAATTAAAATAATTATATGCTAAGAACAACCCAAAGCCAAGTCTATGTAGTAAGAGTGAAGAACAACTATAGAGCAAAATTAGGTTATTTCAACAGAGTTTTTCAGGTGGTTCTAACCTTGGGCTGTTGCTCATAGTCAAGAATAGCTCATTATTAGAGGACTCCATACAAAATATTTCCTGGCATTATGAAACATTTATTTAGAGAAAAGGACAGAAATATTATATTTTTATTTAGATGAAGATCCTTTTGTAAAGATGTTCTTGACTGCTTAATGGAAAAATTGTGATGCAAGAGAGAATATTTCAGATTTTTGCACTGGCTTGCAAATACAACAGAACTAAATGTCTTTAAAAGTTAAAAAAAAAAAGAAAATTTGGCTATCTTAGGTACACTGGCTAAGAAGAAAATATGGATTCAGTTCTGGAGATCAGATCCATGGTTTGCAGTCTTTGGCTTTCTTATTTTAGTTGTTCACAGGTTTTAGTGTTGAACGAAACCCAAAGGCTGCGCCACAAAGTGCAAAATAAATCCAGTGGTCAGTTTGGCTTTTCCACTTCAACCACATATTGAGTGGTCAGGAACGTTATGATGGCAGAACATTTTATTACCAGGAATATCTACATATCTAGCCAGGAAAATGATGTGAAATTGTAGAATTGAGATAACAAGTGTGCTGGGCTGCGTGGATTTTATATCTAGAGAGCAAAAATTAATTTGTGCCAGCTAGAATGGAAATTATTGAACCTATTTCTTGTGTTTTTCTCATAAAACAGCAGAGTAAAGCCCAGATAGGACAAATCTGTCCAGACTTGCATCCAGCCAGAGATCTGTGTCTGATGGAGACTCTGTTGGGCCTTTCGAGTGGGGAGAGAAAGTTTTCAGCCCAGAGTTTACTCAGCATTTCTGTTCCCCTTTCTGCCCTCTGGAAAAGTTTGAAAAAGGCTCATAAATGGCAAAAAAAGCAGTTCTGTACAGGAAATGCAGCCAGGCAATAAAAGCCTGTTTTGAAGTACACTACATGGTTTCTGAATAAATATTTCTTTAATGCATGTAATTACCGGATCAGCAGAATAAATGTGGTCATGTCCTTGTAATTAATACATTGTCAAAAGTTCATTTAAGTATAATAATTTCACAGCAAAAATGCTGCCTGTGTGGTTTGCGCACTAATTTGTTAAATTAAGGGCAATAAATATAAAATTATTGGTAGATATATATATATTTTTAAGTTATTATTCAGTCCAACACGCCAGCTAATACTCTTAAAAAAGATATATTTTCATAAAAAGGAAAGACACTAAAAATAAAAGCGCTGTAATGATGCTTTTCTTCTTTTTGCTAAAGGAATTTTTGAGCAGCACCACTTAGTACTGCAGCTGCAGTTGGCAAATATTTAGTTAAGAATTGTGTAATCAAGTTGGCAAAGGCTGGAAGATCCAGTGAGGAATGCACAGAGAAAGATGCCTGTTTATCCACTGGAGAGAAGCAAAATGTTTATCCCTGGATTTGGGGTCGTATTCCCTCAATTCTACTCAGAGCCCACTACAGGTCTGGGTTAAATGTTACAGCTGTACTGAGTTTTTAGCAATGGGAAGAGTGTTCTTGACATTCAGAGCTTATTTAGAATAATTCTCCTGAAAATGAATGTTCTGGTCCTTCAATGCCAATCCCAGAGTGGTGACTTTGTTTGGTGGCTGGTTTTGTGCTGAGCAGGGAAGCAGAGCCTGTGGAGCAGTGATGGGACTGGGAATACTGGTGGTGGCCATGGCCAGGTTACCTAAAAATATCAATTTGTTCTCAATCAGAGTGGATGTGTTAATGACTCTTGGTGAACTGTAGAGTTCAGAGAAATATCTATATATCTATATATCTATATTTATTTCTACTGGGTTTATACTGGTTGGAGGAGGGCTGATGTTACCTGCCCTGTCACAAAGCTTGTTAAGGAGGTAGTGACCTATGGATAACATCAGGAGGAATTTCTTCCTGGAAAGGGTGGTAAAGCATTGAGAGGGGCTTCCCAGGGAGGTGGTGGAGTCCCCATCCCTGGAGGTATTCAGGGAATGACTGGACGTGGCGCTCAGTGCTCTGGGCTTGGGGACAAGGCGGTGAAGTCAAAACTTGGACTCGAAGATCTTGGAGGTCTTTTCCAACCTCAATGATTCCGTGATTTTGTGATTATGTTCTCAAAGCCTCGTCAGAGATTAGTTTCTCACTTGACCTCACATATGACAACGTTAAAAATAGAACTGAAATTCAACTCCCCAGTTTCTAAATTTGTGCTTAGTTGGTGCTCACGAGAGCACACCCCTCCCATGTGACATAACCCATGGAATGACTGGGAGACTGCTGGACTCTGTAGTATTTCTTGTCAGTCTTAAATTCATCCAGTAGAAGCTTCTGGTTCTGTTTGTGGAGACATTAAAACTTCAGCTTTTCCTTCTCACTGGAATCTCCTAGAATTTAGTAACCTACTATCCTCCCAGAGTTCAGCATGTGGTACATCATTTAAAAAATATGGACTAGGAAGGAATTGGTGTGTTTTCAAGTGGAGCTGGAACAAAACCAACCAACCCAAACCTGGTTGGATGAGCAGTTCAGAGAGGGCAGTAGGTAATGGGTGGATTAAGTTCCAACCCCAGGATGTCTATGAGATGGGATAGAACCTTCAGGGTTCTCTGGGAATTTTTCTGTGCTGACATCTTTATCAGCAACCTGAAGCAGGCCATGGGGTGTGCTCTCAACACGTTTGCAGAGCCTGCAGCATCCTGTTGATCCCATGGATGGGAAGAAATACTGAAAAAAATCCAAATCTCCACATCTGAGCCACACTTTGTCAGCTCTGACTTCCACCCCCAGAGTAAATTACAATATGTAATGAGAATTCCGAAGGATCCCTGACGTCTGTCAGCTCCGGCGCAGATTTGCTCCAGTGAGATATAAATGTTACTTGACCTCAAAAACAGGTCACAAAGCACATACAACATCTTGTAATTAAGCTAAAAGATTCATTGACAAACAATTGTTCAAGTGGTGCCATTTAGATGGTTACAAGAAACCATAAAAAATGTTGTGATCCTGCAGGGAAATTGGCTCCAATGGGTGTATTTTATATCTTGGCATTGAGACATTATTTGCAGTAAGAGTAAAGCAGTGCTGCTCATAAACAGAGGAACATCAATTATATACATTTAATTTTATGTAACATCACACTTGTGGAAAACAGAAGAAAATTCATGTATTGTAAATGTCATCTTTTTTTTTTTTTTTTCCTGAAGGGATTTTCCATTATTATTTTATGATGATAAAATAAGGTGAACTGATGGATTCTCAAAATAATTTTTGTATTTATTTTTACGTCTTTCAATAATATTGAGCCAATAAAGATGATAGCAGGAAATCTATGAACTATAATGAATTTTATTTACATATTTATTATAGCAGTAACTTCACATCAGTTCCCTTCAAGTGTACGGTCAAAAAAAACTGTGCAAATAACCTCTTTTTAGCAAAACTACCCGAAACATCTCAATCATTTTTGTAATGAAATTTTTATTGCAGTGTTTGGAAATATTTACATCGGCAAGAAAAAAAAATGTTCATCAAATGAAGTTATATTCTGGGAGAAAAAGGGAAAATGGAGTAAGGCAAGGGAAATATGGCATGGTAAAACCAGGTCCTTGACTCTAGACTTTTCCTGGAAAACAGTGTTTATATGGTGAGATGAATGTATTTCAGGACAGAGAGAAGTCCAGAAGTTGTTCTGCAGGGCAGCATCAGTAGATAAATCTAAAGTTGTGCTTAAGGTTTGTCAGAAGTGTATTAAATGGGGTTGAAACATTCATAGAATGGTTTGAGTTGGAAGAGACCTTAAAGACCGTCTTGTGTCCATCTCCCCCTTCCATGGGTTCTCAGTTGGGTTCTAAATACCATGAGGAGCATTTTCTTTCAGGTCTTCCTCTTCCTGTCGTGGGAACTCTTGGGGAAACATTTGGCTTTTATGGAGTTCTTTTGAGGTGAACAAAGTCCAACTTCCTTATGAAAGTCATAGATTGGCCAATATCACAGAAACATAGAATAGTTTGGGTTGGAAGGATCTTAAAACTCATCTCATTCCACCGCCTGTCATAGGCAGGTGCACCTTCCACTAGCCCAGGTTGCTCCAAGCTCCATCCAACCTGGCCTTGGACACTTCCAGGGATGGGACAGCCACAGCTTCTCTGGGCAACCTGTGCCAGGGCCTCCCCACACTCCCAACCAGGAATTCCTTCCTAATACCTCAACCTGCCCTGTTTCAGCTTAAAGCCAAGAAATATTCTGTAAGTGTAGTCTGAAGACACCTTCAGCAGGAGGCTTTAAGAACTGGCCACTGTTAGAAGGATTCAACTGTACCTTCACAAGAGCTTTCAACTAAATTTCTGATGAAACGAGTGTTTTGTCTCCTGAGAGGAATTCTGAGGGTGGACAGCAGTCAGCTGGCACAGAAGTTTTGGGACTGGATGCTCCAGAGCAATTAATGCAATGATTGTGTGTTGGAACTTGGGAGGGAAAAGGTGTTTCTGGCAGGGAGGACTGGAAGGGCTCAGCCACCCCTAAACTGGTGTCGCTGCATTTGGAAGCGTCGGTGGCACAACTGATGGGGTTTGTTTAAGGCACCAGCTGGTGAGCACGAGGATATAAAGCACCATATTGCCCTCCCAGTAACATTTGAAGCTGTTTGCAATCTCAATAAACTTTTAACTTCTGAAACACATGCACAGGGGTCAGTTCCTTGCCTCTGTTGGAGAGAACATCAGATTCACATAGAGGTTCACACACACAGCCAAAAATAAAAAAGCTGGCCGAGAGCAGCAACAACTCGTGAAAACCTCTGTGTGCTGTTTTCCAACCCTGTTTTATTCATTTTACCACTCCAGCCTGGGGCTGGGCCTCTGGATTGGGCCACTGGGAGCTGCAAGGTGTAGATCTCACTATTTTTTTCCACAGGAGGAGATGGTAGGAATTCCTTTTGGTGTCAGGAGTGTGCAGAACTCCAACCATTGCCTCCAACTCCAACACCTCCAACCATTAAGTCTCAAGTCATAATGAAACATATAACTTTTTTTCTTTTTCTGTTGCTGTGCATTCTCCATTCAGTGAATATTTTATTCTGAGGGTGGTGAGGCCCTGGCCCAAAAGTCCCAGAGAAGCTGTGGCTGCCCCATCCCTGGAAGTGCCCAAGGCTGGGTTGGATGGGGCTTGGAGCAACCTGGGCTAGTGGAAGGTGTCCCTGCCCATGGCAGGGGGTGGAAGGAGATGAATTTTAATGTCCTTTCCAATCCAAACCAAACCATTCCACGATTCTATAGATGGAGAGATGAAGCATTCTTTGTTCTGATTTGGCAGGGTAGATTTTGAGAAAGCAACAGAAATGATGGAAGAGCAATTTATTTCACGAGTTGAATTAATTTCTCCTTCTCCTTCTCCTTCTCCTTCTCCTTCTCCTTCTCCTTCTCCTTCTCCTTCTCCTTCTCCTTCTCCTTCTCCTTCTCCTTCTCCTTCTCCTTCTTCCCATCTCTTCCATTCCAAAACAGCGACATCCACAATTGATTTTTTGTTGTATCTGAGACCATTTCCTGTATCCTTTGGTGTCCTGGGGCTGCTCTGGTGACTCCCCAGTGCTCCGTGACTACCCAAGACAAGGACACTGTGTCTTTATTACACACCAGGAAGAAACGACTGATCTTCCACTCATCCATATAAATTCAGTGCTGATTAAGTCTGGATTCCTGTTAATTTTTCCCCAAATCCAAGCCACCTTCCTGATCTGAATTTTCTACATCTCCAATTTTACCAGGCATCTGCATTGCATGGACACTCCTACAACTACATAGTTACTAGTAGGTGTACCAGGTTTCACACACTGTGCTACTGAAGGCAATAGCAGAGAGTTGCCCTCTTCTTTTCCACATCCTGCTTTTTTTTCAGTGCCAAGCCATCACTTTTAGGACAGAACCCCATTAATATAACATGGCAGCTACTTCTGTCAAGGCTTTGATATATGTCATTAGCACAATGGAAATAAATTCCCGTTCACACGTTGGATGTCACACACTGAGTTTTATCTTGACCTCCTAAGGTGAGAGACAGATGTTTTCCATTGGCAATGCTTTGGTGATTTGTTTATTTGTGTCAAGTGCACATCTGAAACCCACCTATATAAAACTGGAATATGGGCTGCATTTTAAGTGAAACCAGGGAAAAATATGCAGACTTTGAGAGACGAAGGGGGAAAAAAACCTGCAGCAAGCACCAGGATATGGGAGTGAATAAGCATAATAGATCAGAATAAGGCCCTAAATCAATTTTATTTTCACAGTTCCAGCATCATAAAAAGTGGGTGGCAGTAAACCAATTATTATGCAACTTAATGAACTAATTAGGAAAATCAGAGCAATAATGGTACTGGTACTGACTGATCTGAATATAAAAAGTAGAATTAAGTTCTCAGTATTGAATTTTTCGATACAAAGGATTATATAATAACTTTTTAAAGCATTTTGAGTTTGGGAAGAGGAAGATTGCATCTCTAGTTGCTGCGGGTACCCAAATGATCTGCTCTTTCATGGCATGAACTCGCTGGGTATGTTCACTCTTGTACTGATTTAAAACCAAAAACAAGTGATGACCTGGTCATTAAAGCTTCATTTGCATTCATGTGCCCCAAAATAATGCAGAAATACTCATTTCTGCTGTCAGGAGGTGCTTAAACACCTTGGTTGGGTGGCTGAAATCTGATGCACTGGGTTTGCTGCCTAAACCCAAGCACTGGTTTAAGCTTTTGTAGGAGTGGGATTTGCACCAAAGTGAATGCCCAGGAACAGAGGAAAGTAATCACAAAAGCACAGCTTCTCCCCTTTAGTATTTTAGCACGTGCTATGCTTTAAACTGTTTAAAACCCCTCACATAGTGTTGAGCATGTTGACAGAAGTTATAAATACGTTGCTATCAGAGCAGTATTTCTCATTTTAGGTCTGAGATTATGTATGAGTGTTTCAAGACATTCAATAGTTTGTTGATTTTCTTTCTTTACAACATTTCTGGCTGTACACATGTTGATGATGTGATGTGTGATTATGGGCCTGAACCTTTCCTCTCTAACATGAAGGACAAGGTTCCTTTTGCCTTCGGTGCCAAAATTGAAATGAACCCTCATAAATCTCTCCATCATTTCCTTGCTATTGTGAAATGTTCTGTAGTGTTTTCATGGATTCATGATACATTTGTTCATCAGACAGTCATAAAATAGAGGTTCTTTACTAGTTTCCATGTGATCCCATGCCTGCTTTATCTGTGTTTTGGCAAAGCTGTAAAATTTGTCCGTGGCAGGTGTTGATTTCTTTAATGGTGTTTATGATATTTGGGATGGAATTGTTGCTTGGGAATGAACACAGTTCTCAGAGATTGGGTCCTACACAAATCAAGGCAGTTTCTATCTTGAACTATGAGCTTTGTGTCCTCAAAAGGAGTGTTACCTGTGTGTGT
This sequence comes from Pseudopipra pipra, assembly GCF_036250125.1. Taxonomy (NCBI): domain Eukaryota; kingdom Metazoa; phylum Chordata; class Aves; order Passeriformes; family Pipridae; genus Pseudopipra; species Pseudopipra pipra. The sequence goes on along the minus strand of NC_087555.1, from coordinate 37,372,614 downwards.
GCACCCAAAGACAGGATTTGGATGTACCATTATCCAAGGACTTGTGCTGTTCCAGGCACTGTCCCTGTTTTTTCCAGGAAGGAAACTCTTTGAGCCACAAGTGTTTCATCCCAAAGCAAAAGTGAAAGCGATTCCTTAAAGAGCTTCATGGAAAAGCACGGGCAAGAAGAGAAGCAATTTCTGCTTTCCACGACAAAAACAATCAGTGGGAAGAGTTTTGTTTATTTTCCTGGTGGAAAAGTCACTGTCAGAGCACATTTAAAACAAATGGGGAGATGGGAGGGGCAAATGGCCTTAAAGCAAGTGTATCACATCCAATACTTTGTAAAAAAGAGAAGGAACCCAGGCCAGCACGTTAAAAATGAGCATTTCCAATACAATTTGTCACCCATGCATAAATCTTGCTGACATTTTCAGTCACTTTAATAGCCTTCCCATTTTATAAATCAGTATGAACTTGCACAGTTGCAAAAAGTGTGTATTTTGAACATCTCATTTGCATACTTTACCAAAAGCCAATGAGGCAGGGGAAGCAACACTGGTGATCATAATAAGTGTTTGGGAAAAGGCAGAAAGATCACTAATGGTTTGCCTTTAGGGATTTCTGTACTCCATAGGGGACGAAAATGAGAAATATTTTTCAAACAGCAGGGGTAAAGGTTTTAAAACTAGAAACACATGGAGTGATAAAAATGTTAGTGCCACAGGGCGCATAGCAGGAAAAATTTACAATGTAAAAACTGTAATTTCAGCATTAGGAAGTAATAATCGTGTTTCATCATTGTTATTAAAGCATGACCCTTAAAGTCACATAAATTAGATATAACTTTCTGGAGAAGTGTATTAATCTTCAATGGAAAATATTAGGAAAGTTTATTATCATATGAAGATCAGAAGAAACTGGGGTTTATTGAAAAAAAATGAAGTGAAACTTGGTGGGGTTTTTAATTCATTTATTTATTTTTTAATAAATTTCTAGCATTTCGAAACAGCAGATAGACTTGTGTTTACTCAATGCAATGACCAGCTTTGCTCTGAAAACCAAGAGCATGAGAAAACACACACAACCAACAATTAAAGAATGAACTAAGGAAATCCAGGAAGTTCTATTCACAGGCATAAATAATTTGTATTTCAGTCAACATAGTTTTGTCGTGGTGTTGATGCCAAATGCATCCAAATGATTAATGAAGAGTTTTAGACTTGTTGGAAAAAAACAAAAGTAAAATTGTAGCTGAGGTACAACAGAAATATATGCTGGGAAACTCGAAATAGGATCAATTATCCAAGGTGTGCAATTAGTGACTGAGGGAGTTTCCATCTTTTCTATAAAGTGGAATTTTAAGAGGGCCTCAGTATTTCTTGTTAAGTGCAGTTCAATGAGGGCCCTTCACCTGCAAGAACTTTGGGGTAAATTTGTATTTCCAGAAACCCAAAGCCAAAGTAGATCTGGGGGGGTGTGAACCCCCCGTGTTGTCCTTCCTTGGGCTAGGAAAAAGTGGTGCAAAGTGGGAATGAACCACTGGAGTGGATTCATCCAGGATGAATGTGGTTTCTGTTGCCTTTCTGGCTCCAAAATCCCAAAGAGTGTCCTGAAGATTCAGCCCTTTTTGCTGTGGTTCACTGGAGCTGCCCAGGTGACAACCAGAACAAGACCCTGATCTCTGCATTTCACTATTTTTATAGTTTTAGCTTGAAATGTCTTGATTTTAATTTACAAGAGGAACTGCTAACATTTTGAAGTGGAAGAGTGTGTAAACAAGGAGTCAGGTGAACCTGACAGACTGGGCGTATTTTAATTAAAATTTAATTTTAATAAGGAATGGAGCAGCTTTATGTTATTGATAAAGCCTTTTGACTTCCTGCAAGGCAAACAAGCTTCCACCTGTTAGGGTTTGAGGTGGTGGATGTGTCTCAGAGCACCAAGGATGTGCCTCCCAGAGTATGATTTAGCCAATTTTTCACCATTCAATCACTAAAGAGAAACCATTAATAACAGGATAGTTTAAAAAGGTACTTTATTTGTTCCCCCATATTCGGTTGGGATTCTGATCTTAATTTCCTCTTTCCTTTTCTTTTATGTATATTTATTCACCTACAGGAGAGAGAGGTCCATAGTTCATTTGGAAGAGTGGACAACCCTTTCTCAGCCTAATCTGCAGCCTGACTTTGTGGGTTTTCAGCCTCCAGAGGAGCAGGAAAACCTTTCCCAAGAGCTCCAAACACAGGAATGCTGTGCATAAGGAGGGCATCATTATTATCTCTTCTTCCAGCTGTGTTCTCATGTGAAAATGGCTGTAGCTGTTGTTTTTTCTGTCCCTTCCCTCCAGTCCCTCAGGCAGTTTATGATGCTCATGCACAGCCAAAGATTGGCCATTGTGCTTCTCTGTGCTGTTGGAACTAACAAGACAAACTTGCCCAAATGTGAATAATTTTCCTTTTTTTTTTTTTTTTTTCAGGTTGCTTCTCCTGTTTGCATCAGAAATAACTGGACGATTTCTGTAGTTACTCTTGATGGCAGAAATGGTCATTTTCCAAAGCAGAAAATTTCAATTTTATTTTTTTTTCATGTAGTAAAAAAATTACCTGTTTTCTAACGCAGAAAGTTTATTTTCTGAGTCAATATGTGCTAAACACCAGCTATTGCAATGACACTGATGGGAAGAGGCTTCATCCTTTTCTTAAGGAAAAGGGAAAGATATCAGATATTTGCTTAAGTAAGATAAAAAATGGGGAAATTATAAACCAGTGAATTTGTTGACTTCATAGATTTACTGTGAAAATTAACATTTTTTTTGAAAATTCTGTTGTGTTCAGATATTTTCAGATATTCCTTTACCATGAAGAAAACTAATAGCTTTCATAAGGTGGAGTGAATGACACTAATGACTTGCTACTCAATAATTATTAGCCATCTGCTTTATGCTGGTAGAAAAGAATTCAGCAAGTGTTGAGCAGCCTATACAATATTAGAGACTAAAGCTTTTGATTTCCAAACATAAGACTCTTCTTTGTCTGGAATTCTGCCTCTGCAGAGAGCCTGAAACCAAAAATCAACCTTTGTCATCTGCTCTACCTGTTGTACTTCGTGTGCCTCTGCAGGTGGAAATTCCTGCTGCATAAAGGACCGAGATCAAAAATCAATGTTTTTCGGTCATCAAATTAAAATTGTCAGTTTTTACCCTGGGATTTTAGACTAGAAAATTGTAGACTAGAAAATGCAGTCAAATTTTAGGCTAGAAAAGGCTGTGTGCTGGTGTTACAGTCAGGAAATCCCTCTGTCTTTGTGTTGACAGAAGTCAAAAATTGAGCCTTGTTTAGAAGCCAAGCTGAAATGAGGGTTTGGAGCTGCTTGATGATGGAAGATTTTCAAAGCAAAGCTCCTTTTGACAGCTTAGTGTCTCCTTCAGCAAAGGATCTCTGAAAGGGAATTTTTCCTGGTGAAGGGATACACCAAGGAGATCCTGAATTCCAGGAAGAGAAGTTGACTGGTGAACCAAGAGGACTTGGCTGGACACTGGAGATCTCCAGGGACCCTTTTGTCAGAGGTCATTCATATATATGGGCAGAAAGAAATCAAATTTAGTATCTTTTGAACACTTTTGACCTCTTCTAAAAAAGACAAAGTAAACTCAAATCAAAAAAAACCAACAAAACCCCCCATCAAATGGGCTTAAATTAGTTCTTAAGTTAAATACACTGATTTAGATTTGTTTTCTCGTTTTTTCTTTATGAAGTCTCTGAATTTCTTGGTAAACTCTCTTAAAATAATTCACAGTAATCTTGTTTTTCCAAGGTCAGGAAATCAGTCAGTAGTGGGCAGTCAACATCCACGGAAAACCCTACAATAATAACATTCATCCTACAAATAACAAACTGGTTCATGTGCCCGATGGCAGGAAATAAATTTTGAGGGTGATTTCAGTATCAAGTGATTGAGCTGTTTATTGAATAAACCAGAAGTGAAACACATTATTAAAAGTTATGAAAAAACAACTGTAGAATGCCAGTCCAAACATGGTATTTTGCCATGCTACTTAAATTCAGCAGCCTTTCCCTCATGAAATATATTTTCCCTGTGAGTTTTTAAGTCAATATTTTCCTGGAGAATTATGAAGTGTATATTGCTTAGGAAAACCCAGTCTTGAATAAAATGCATTTGGCTGCACCATTAGCAGGTTAGAAAGGGTGTGGAATAGTCCCTCATGACCTTAAAATATACAAATATATTGGGGTTTGCCTGGATACCAGTTTTCACAGTTTTGATACTGAAACAGGGAGGTATTTTTTTAATTGTGCTTTGATCTGATACAAAATTTGCACCTCTCAAATTTAAAAGTCTCTGCTTTACACGAGCCACGAGAAACACCCACATAAGAAGAGCTGCACGATGAGTATGAAGTAGATTGTAGGAGCTTATTCTACAGCTGGAGGTAGAGAAATGTGGTTCTGATCATCCCCAAACTTGTGAGGGTGCAAAATATTTCCAGCTGGGAAGAAAATCTAAAGGTCAAGTTGAACCAAAATGTTAGAAGGTTGAATTCAGGTCTTTTCTGTGCTGGTTTGACCAGTGTCTGTGTTCCCTACCAGCTGTAAGATGTAGAGATGTGATGGTTGGAGAATGTGAAGTTGTGCCAGAGGAAGTTTAGGTTTGATATTAGAAAAAAATCCTTCACAGAAAGTGTTTCCTGGAAGGATTTTAAAGTTTTGTAGCTGTGGCACTTGAGGACATGACTTTGTTGGTCTTTGGTGTCCTTGGCATTGACCATTTGACATAAATGCTCCACCAGGTCACCAGGACTCTTTACTGAAGTGTAGAAGAGTTTATTAGAAAAACATTGAGTGGAGCAAGGATCAAAACACTGCTCTTGGTAATTGAAATTCAGCTTTTGATGTTGGCCAAGTGAGAACTGTGTTCCACTTCCTAATGTATTGAAAATGTAAAGAGCAAACAGGTTCAGTCACTGACCAGAATAAAAATAATTTTAATAAATATTGGCTCATTAGCAAGCCAGCTAAACATACAGTGATCCATTTATTGATCTCATTTTTCTACAGGTTTTAGGTACAGTGACTCATATTCCATCAAAATTCAGAATTACTGGTAGTTGAAACCATTCTTACAGACTAATGCTCTTAGTCCAAACCCATATTTTTGGCATAATATTGCTGGAGATATAAGAATATCTCGTGCCAGGTATATCAACCATCACTCATGCTGGTGCTGGGGAGCTCAATATAACTTAGAAGAGTAAAATATCTTCATACACACAGAATATCCTGATTGTAATAGCGCAATAAACTTCTGCAAATATCTGGGCTGATTTTCTGTAGCATAAGTGTTGTAGATCTCAGCCATTTCCACATCATGCCTGTACCTTCTGCTGAACTAGAGCAGAAAAAATATTGTTAATTGATTTAAATAAAGACTTAAGTGAAGGTGATTCATATGAATTGTTCCTGTGATTAATTATTAGAGAAATGTGTTGTGTTTCTGCTCTGGATTTGAGTGTGTGTATTTCTATTTACCAACTTTTGGAGCTACTTATGCTTTGAACTATGTATTTTCCTTCTGGTTGAGACACAGTTTTATATTTACTGGAGATAAATAAAAAGAATTTAGTTTAAGAAGTCTCTCTCCAAGAGAAAAAATCTTAAAAAAAAATAATTTAGAACCACTTTTTTAAACTCTTCCCAGGTTTATGACATCAAAGTGGCAAATAGAGACTGGCAGAAGCTTGTGCATGTTTTCCTGATTCTTCAAAGGTGGAATAATGATGGAATTGAAATACCTGTCCAGCAAGGTAAGACTGGGCCAGACAAACAGGTATGAGAATCATTTGGCATCATGGAAGTGTTTAATTTGAGGTGTGATAACAATTTAATATCCGAATACTGGATTTTGTGTGCTGGCAGTTGTAATATTCAGGCTGTAGCTCTTTGGGTGTTTTCTGAGCTGGTGCTTCCAGTAGAATTTCAGAATCTGCTGAGCTGGAAGGGACCCACAAAGATCATCCAGTCCAAATCCTGGCCCTGCACAGGCCCATCCCCAAGAGTCCCATCCTGTGCCCCAGAGGATCATCCAGACCCTTCTGGAGCTCTGGCAGCCTTGGGGCTGTGCCCACTGCCCTGGGGAGCCTGGGCAGTGCCCAACCACCCTCTGGGGGAAGAACCTTTGCCTGAGATCCAACCTAACCCTGCCCTGGCACATTCCAGGCTATTCCCTGGGTCCTGTCCCTGGTCACCCAGAGCAGAGATTGGTACCTGCCCCTTCTCCTGCCCCTCTGGAGGATGTTGAAGTCTGAGCGTCCTCAGCTGCTCCTCACACGACTTCCCCTGTGTACTAAAATCAAGGAAGGTTTGGCTACTCCAGGGCTGGATTTGGGAGTAAAAGCAAAGTGCTAAAGGTGGATACTTTGGTGGGGAGAAGCTTATTAATTAGCATTGTCAGGTTTATTAATGGTACCCTTCCCTTCCCTTCCCCTTCCTCTTCCCCTTCCTCTTCCCCTTCCCCTTCCCCTTCCCCTTCCCCCTTCCCCTTCCCAAACCTAACCTTCCCAAACCTTCCCAAACCTTCCCCATTCCCTTTCCCCATTCCCTTCAAAGCCACACAAACTGCTTTGAAGGAATAAACACACGGGGATTTCTTTTGTAAATGAGAAATTATATCCCTTGCCCCGATATAAAATGAGATTGCTGGTCAAGAAGGGTCATAGAGATTTTATAAATGTTTCTTATGAAAATAGGAATACTCTCAGGGCACATTTGGATGACACTTTGAATTGTGTTGAAGGTGCAGAAAGTTTAAATGAAAAAGAAAACAGGAGGGGGAAAAGGAGGAAAAGGAAAAAAAAGGAAGAAAAGAGGAAAGGGGAAAAAATAAAAAGAAAATGACTAAACAGGTCATCAAGTGAAGAAATGGGGGAAAAAAAAAAAACCCATCAAGATCCCTGTTGCAAAAAAATGTCTATAAATTAGGGAACAGGTGAGGAATCCTGAAGAGGAAAACAATAAACTAAATAAAGTATCACTCCATGCATGCAACTCCTGTAGCATTAAAGGTGTGCTTACACAATGAGGAGTGAGGAGAGTGGAATTAAAGAGAGAGAAAAGTCAGCATTAATGCTGAACCTCACCCTGCCAGTTCCTAAAATGGATTTATTTTTAGTTTTCCATGTTCACAATGCAAATATAGATCCCATGGCATTATTAACATAAACAATAGTAAGACATTGAAATATAGAGAGATTCAGTTTTATTTGGTTTTCAACCCTGACTGAACAAAAACTTCCCTCCTCTCTCTCATGCACATTTGTTAGGCTGTTGTGTTTTGTTTGCTTAGAGTGAATATTTTTTTATTAGGATTATACTTATATATATATTTATATTTGTATATTTAAATATCTAAATATAATGAATTTATATAACTATATATTCAATATATAAATACATATTAAATATATAAATATATATTAAATATATAAATATATATTTAATATATAAATATCATACTAATATAAACATAATATAAAATAATACAATATAAATATAAAAATATAAATAATTTAATATATAAATATAATAATTAAATATAAATTTAATATAAAAATATAAATAAGGGAAGGGAATTTAATATATAAATATATATTTAATATATAAATATGTAAATATGTATTATATAAATATAATATATATTTATATATTATATATATAAAATATATAATTTTTAATGTATTTAGCTTAATATATTTATATATGTAGTCAATAAATAGTTTAATTAATAGCTATCAAATTTACAAAACTCCTTGGATATTTTGAAAGGGAGAAATAAAACATGGCCAAAAAATTCCAAGGTCACACATCTCTTCTTTGGGTTCTTGAATAATGTGTAATTGGCTGATTTTGAGACTAATTTTCAAACTTTCAGGAGGTATCCTTCCCTCTTCCCTTTTCCCTTGCCGTCCCTTTTTTTTAAAGGAAGTGAGTTAAGAAATTTATTGTAAAGATTTCATTTATATAGATAATTCAAAATAGACTAAATATTGCCTTAAAAAGTATCTTTTTTTTTTTTTTTTCTGAAAGACTCTACAAGAAATAAATTGGTGCCTTCAGTTGTCCTGGAGATCTCTCAAGGAGATCCTGCCTCCACTACTCCCTCTCTGTTTAGGGACAGTTTTTGTTGTAAATGCGGGAACTTGATCCCAGAAAACATTAATGGATCCTGATATAAGTAACACTTCTTAACTTTTGCAGTTCAAAGTCTGTGACAGACAAATAACTCCCAGGATTCTGCTCAAAACTGTGAGGAAAAATTCAAAATATTGAAGAGGAAATGTCTGTGCAAATAATATATAAAATTCTAAGTATAAAAAATAGAGAAAGAATTTATGTTTGGATTAATGGACTGGATCAAAAATGCCATTTTTAGAGATACATTTGGTTTTACAAAAGCAGTAAATATGTGTGCAGACTTAGTTTGGTTTATTATTTCTTTCAATATGCATCATTTTAGTTTCCATCGTTCGAACTCCATGAAAACACATCAGACTTGTGGCAAAGCTGATCTATTGAATGGTTGGTTTAGGGGTTTTTTTTGAAAATATGTCAGAAACATGGATAAATGAAATAATTTTTTTCATTTGTGCTTCTCTTTTTGACTCTGAAATGGAAAGAGTGAGAATTTCATACGCTGGAAGAAGCAGAAGTCTGATAATCACAACTCTAAAATCTGTGGGAAATTTAATGAACAGAAACCCACCCAAAGAGCTGATGACTTTGAGTGTCACTCCTCTTTCTCCACATAAATCCATTTTAAGCACCAAAGAGAAGCTCAGAGTGACTCAGATCATTAAATGGGAATGTTTGGAATAGTCCACAAAGTGCATTTTGCTCGGGCTGATTTTTTCTCCCCCCCCTAAATACTGAGGATGCATTAAGATAATTGCAATAGAGTAATTAGACTTTCTCCTAAAAATGACTTGTCTACAAGTGGTTTAATAGATTAAGGATTTTAAAGGGGTTAGAGAGAACCAGTTACAGTAATCAGAGAAGAAAAAGTGCTGAAGGTATCATGAAGGCTCATAATTAAGCTGAAGCTTACAGCTCAATTAAAGTGGAGCATCATTATGCATAAAACATCAGTGGGCATCAGGAGTCCAATAAAAAGAGATGGTATCAATGGGAACAGCTACGAGGTAAGACATCCTATGGATTGGACCAAGTATTCCAGATAAAGTCAAGGAAAATTTGGAATAAAATTGAAGTACAATCTAAGCCACATCTGACTGGAGAGGCAGGAAATGCAAGACATCAGACTGAGCCCAGTCTTATGCAAATCTCAATGGGTTAGTTTGGAAGAGGAGAAATAAAATAGTGATTTATCTGTTGGAAACAGGACAATGCTGGGAAATACTTTGTGGAATCACCACTTGTGTCACCCAATCCCGTGCAATATTCCTTGCATTCAGACACAGGCATCCCAACCTCAGTTTGGATCCTTATTTCACTTTTATGGCTGCATAATTTGACAGTGCTTCCTATCTCAAGATCCCTATAATCACATGTGCCCTTTGGAAATACGTGGCAAATACTTTATAAATAAGCAGTGATGGAGCCATCAAGCTCCATTGGATTCTATTCCACCCCATTCCATCCCATTCCATTCCATCCCATCCCATCCCATCCCATCCCATCCCATCCCATCCCATCCCATCCCATCCCATCCCATCCCATCCCATCCCATCCCATCCCATCCCATCCCATCCCATCCCATCCCATCCCATCCCATCCCATCCCATCCCATCCCATTCCATTCCATTCCATTCCATCCCATCCCATCCCATCCCATCCCATCCCATCCCATCCCATCCCATCCCATCCCATCCCATCCCATCCCATCCCATCCCATCCCATCCCATCCCATCCCATCCCATTCCATTCCATTCCATCCCATTCCATTCCATTCCAGCTCTGGGCAGCTTTATCTGCTCCTGGTAGCTGCTGGCTCGTGTCAAATTGATTTACACCTTCCAAGATGTTTTCTTTTAGGTTCCTCAAGGGATCTGAAGGCTCAAACCTGCCAAATCCATTGTGAAAAATCTTTGCAGCAGAGCCGGTGATGCTTTGAATCCAAAGCTCGTGGGATTGGATCTCGAAGTTCCCGTGTTTTCCTTTCAGTTGAGAGTCTTGTGTTAACTTTCTTAAAAATGCAGCAGTCAAATAATGTAAATAGTGTGGAATTCCTAAAATATTAGGAGCAGCATGTCAGTAAAAAAATGGTGTGAGAGAAATTATTAGTGATAATGCACACAGAAGGAAGTTGTCGCGAAAGAAAATGGCATAAGAAGAATTGTGGCATAAAAGAAAAATTGTGGCATAAGAAAACAGCTTCTGGGGCTTTTCTTTGAAAAATATCACTACAATATCATCAACTAAAAAATTAGGACTGCGTTGTTTGTGCAATCTGTGTTTCTGTAATGGGAAATTTCAGATGGCGAGTGGTGGCAGAAGTGCTGCAGGAATGTTCTAGAGGTTGCAGAGAATCCCAGGAAGAATGAAGAGAACCTGGAGTGAAAGGTACTACAGAAGTTCTATAAGATTATAAGAAGCTCTATATTATTAATAAGTAATATATCTAGATGTTGTTTCCTTTTTCATTTGCAACTCTGTATGATTTGATATTCTTTCTCTCTCCTGTGGTGCCCTCTGGATTGGTACCTGCTGGAACCTCCAAGTTCCACTCGGAAAAATATGATATCAGGAAGAAAATGTCATCATTTAACATAGAGGAAAAAAGAAAAGCTGTAAGTGAGAGGCATGGAATTCCAAGTGCCTGCACATATCAGATCCAAGTCTTTCCTAACAAACACAATGCTTTTATAGCCTCCATTCCCTCCCTGGGGAGCACTTAGTAGAGTTTACTGGATATTATTTGTGTAGAACCTTTTTGTCAGGAGCCAAATTATTAATTAATATAAATTTCAAAGAATTTTTTTCCAGATACCAGGTGGAGCACGTGGTTTAAAGTGAATCCAGAGGGGAGAGGTTCTTCCTATGCTAAAAACTGCAGGAGACCTGCTGTGGTTCAGGTTGGAATTTGAATGTGGCTCTTCTGAATTCCAACTGGATGTCCCCAATTTCGGGCTGTTCCTTGAGAATTTCTCTTTTCAGAGAAAGAGGTAAATCCAGTTGGTAGCTCATAACTCCAAAGAATATTTGGTCAGAGGGGTGGTGTTCCACAGAATCCCAGATCCAAGCACGTATTTGACCATATCTTAATTTTACTTGTGTTTAAAGCAAAATGAAGATGCTCCAGCACTAACTAAGCAGGTTTTGCTAAGCCGAGTAGAAATACCTTCCTGATTTAGACCCGGGACGTGGGTTAACTGAGCACTGGTGGCTCTTCTCTGTGAGTATTGTGAATTTAGCTTAGCTCAGAAAAAATTCAGGATAAACCAACTTAAATTTGTCCTGCCTGGTTAGTTCCTGTGAGGCAAATTGGTGCTCTTTGATAGTATTTAGATTTTATTGTGAAATCAATAGTCAAGTGTACATTCTACATTAGCCAAAGCAGCAGGTTTGCTCCTTTTCAGGACCTTAAGTGTTATTTTTGTTGTTATACTTGTTAGAGCATTATTATATTACATTAAATGACATTAGCTGAAATTATAATTACAGTCATTATAGTTCTTATTGTATTAGCTGTTATGTTGTGATAATGTGATCATATTAGAACATTATCAGTGATGGTGGTGGTGACTAACATACATTTCTGTAAATAGGTAAATTCTTTGTACAGCTCAGGCCATGGTAGGAACACGAGGGCAAGAAAGACTTAAATCAGCAGAAGGAGTAAGGACCTAAAATTTGCAACCCAAAGCCACCCCTTAGAAATTTAGATCCATAAAATACCCAGGGAAACACTTCTGAACTTCCCTGAGGAAAGGCTTTGCTTTTAGGGCCATTAGAAAACAAAGACTGGGGTGCCCAGAGCAGGTCCGAAGCCAACACACTGGTGTTAAAATTACTTATCACTTCATTTAGGCCAATTTGCAGCTTTTTCTCTGCAACTTTTTGAGTTACTGTGAGGTAAAGGGCTCCATAGTCATCCCAAAAGAAAATATGGTTGCTAAAAGCTGCACAGGGTGTGAATTTGGACCATGTCCAACAAAACAGTGGTAAGTGCCCATGAAGAAAAAAGCTTGATGTATTTTAGGTCATATTTTATTCTCCCATTGAAAACTACACAGGATAATAACTATATGAAAGAATTTAAAGGGTCTTGCTAAGCCAACAAAACAAGTGAATCCATGAATCCCACCATCTGTCCCTTCCCAGGTTGCTCGGTGTGTGCTGTGATAGTTAATTTTTGGACCACAGCATTTCACTGAATGAATGAGCAAAGAATGAAAAGAAAAATATCTCATCTTGAGGCTTTTTTTTTTTTTTTTATTCTTTCCCAGAAGATACCGTTAGCAGAGTGGAAAAATTCGGATTATCACAAAATTGTATCCAAATAAATTCCCTCCCCCCAAGCCAATAGGTATTGTTTTACAGCTGGGAGGCAGAAAACATATTGGTTGAAAGCATTACGATATTTAAAAACCACATGGAGTTGTAAAAATTGGAATGAGTCCTGTAAATCTTCTATAAAATGGTTAATCAGTTGATCCTTAACAACTGCTATGTACAGTACAGAGAGCTTATAATTCACAAATGCAGGTTCAAGCAGTGTTCCCCAAGGATGGGGAGAACAGATTGAAACACTGAAAAGAAAGGGGAAGGAGACAGAAGGAAAGAAAGAATTAAATAAAAAGGTCAAATCCTTCATTGGCTTTTTTTTTTTTTATTTTGTGTTTTCCCAACTATTGTTCCCTGTCTCTTAACCCTGAAAAAAATTTATGTTCTCTCGCTCCCGACGGAGAGGGAAAAAAATCAGTTGCAATGTATTTTTGAATACTAATTACTAAACTTGCTACTTTTCTCATCCCTTCTAAGAAACCAGCTACATCTTGCAAAATTTAAAGTCAAGGGCTCTCTGGCAGTGAAAGAAAGGGAAGATATATTTATTTTTTTTTTCCCTTTTAATGACAGTCTAACAATAGTCACACAACTCACCAGTGCATTCCAAAAATTTCATGCTGTCATCATAAAAATCTGACTGTAGCAGAATCTGTCTGGCACCAGACATAGCCCTAATGACCCTAAACTCACACAAGATCCCTGGTGATCAGAAGAAGAAAAATAGAGTAAAAATAGAGAAATATGTAAACTGCTTAAGTGACAGAAAAATATTCTCCCGAGAACGTCATTCATTTTTTTCCTGTCTTTCACAACTGTCAGAGGGACCAGGTCTCTGAACTTGTCTTTTGTGTTGTTTAACAGGAAGCATAGGAGAATTTACTGCACTTGGAAAGTAAAATTAGGGATGAAGTCGGGTCGTTCCCCCATTTCCACAGTTACAGTAGCACATTCTCACTATTTAAAGAGCAACCCCAACACAACCCTTTCCACTTTTATAAATGCTGGGAGTGGTGAATTTCTCTCATCAGGCTTCTGTTTCTTAGGGTTCACTTAATAAAAAAATATATTACAGCCTAAACCAGTAAGTTTGAACATAGAAATCATTGAATCACACATTAAAAAAATATAAGTCCTTTGTATGTGCTTTCTCCCCTTTTTTTTGGCGTGTGATATACAAAATAAATCGATTTTAATTCTCATTTGTTGTTATAAATTAAGTAGGGAGGAATTTATGATTTTAATTCTGATTCATTGGTACAAATTAAGTAGGGAGGAATTTATAGGATTCTTTGAAAGTTCAAAAGCATTCCAGAGAAATTATGCTAAAGACACAAAGAATTGAAAAGAGTTTGATACATTTTTGCCATATTGTGTGGCATTTGATGTTTTTACCTCCAGCTTCTGCAATCAGCCTGAGAGTAGAGACTTCCTTCTGTCTCTCTTGACTGTAAAGACTGAAAATATGAATCATAAATATGCTGACCCTAAAAGGAAAGAGAAATATCAGTGTAGTGTTGCTTTGAATAAATTACAGACACTTGAAAGCCATTTGGTGTTTAATTCATGATGGTTTTTAATGTTAGCAGTGAGCAGGAGTGGTGTTTCTGTGCTCTGCTGCAACAGTGTGTTTTACACTTTATCATGAACCCATTGATATCCCTGTGACTTGGGCCTCTCTCCATTTAGGGTTGGGCTCTGAGTACCATGAGGAGCATTTTCTTTCATTTCTTCCTCTTGTGGGAACTCTCAAGGAAACATTTGGCTTTTCTGGAGTTCTTCGTAGGTGAACAAAGTCAAAATTCGTTATGAGAGGCATAGATTGACCAATGTCATAGAATGATAGGATGATTTGGGTTGGAAGCACCTTAAAGCCCATCCAGTCTCACTCCCTGCCATGGGCAGGGACACATTCCACCAGCCCAGGTTGCTCCAAGCCCCGTCCAACCTGGCCTTGGACACTCCCAGGGATCCAGGGACAGCCACAGCTTCTCTGGGCAACCTGTGCCAGGACCTCCCCACCCTCACAGCCAGGAATTCCTTCCCAATATCCCATCTAAACCTAATCTCAGTTTAATATGTAATTGTCTCTTACTAAAAGTTTGCAAATAAGAGAAGACCCATAGGACCCAAAACCTAAGAAGAAAGTCACGACTCAGATGCAAAGATCCTGTATTTAGGGAAAAAAAAAAAAAATCCCTATAATCTGAAGAAGGTTATGTCCTTGTAAGGCTTGGAAATAGCAACATTGGGGGATTTTTTATCTGTGTGAGCAGTAGCTGGACAGGAGTCCATCAGGAAAAGGCATTATTTTAGCTGCTGATTCTTCAGAAAGATTTTTATCTTAGTCTCCAACCAAAGAAAGAAAAAAAATGGGCAAATTGTTGGCTCAATACAGTCCTAAACTGTATTTCAGCCAGGGAGGTATGTTCCCAGAGAAAAATTAATTTCTTCCCACATAAATGGATATCTCAGCACACCAGGAGCTCAGAGAATAAGAAAATCTGATGTATAAAAACTTAATTAAAGTTACCAGGAATCCCTGGAAGTGTCCAAGGCCAAGTTGGACAGGGGTTGGAGCAACCTGGTCTAGTGGAAGGTGTCCCTGCCCATGGAAGTGGGGGTGGGACAAGATGGGCTTTAATGTCCATTCCAGCCCAAACAAGTCTGGGATTCCACAAAATCTCGTACTCAAAGTGTGCTGAGATGCACGTTGCCATCGCTGATTCCACTCCCTCCTGCTCAAACTTTGCACATCCTCACGTTTAGTTGTATTTTTATGGGCCTTTGTCCACATGCCTGTGGTATTTAATGCCTTCCAAATATCAACAAATCAAGCTTCACAACATCCTGAGAGACACTGTCAGGAAAGCATCTTCTAAATACTTTAATCTCTCTGCTTGCAGTAGAACTTTCACTTCCCTTACCCACATCCTTGATGTTTGTTGAACTCGTATTTATGGGCCCAAGTTTTCCTAAACCCAAACAAAGCAGTAATTTATCTACTTTATTTCTTTCAAAATGGTGTTCTTGAAGTACATCTTGCAGATAGATTATCTGTCCCTCACAGCAAAGCCTCACAATGGGAGTCTAATAATTGCTCTTTTTCTAATTTCACTAAATGAGTTATAATTATTTTACGTCTGTTTTATGGTTACGGAATAGTATCAACCTAAGCTCTAATTATAATATAACTTTCAAAGAAATGTATGGACACCAAATTGATGGACTGCCAGCTTATGTAGGAACATCCCATAAAGCAGATATACAGCTAATAGTTTAAGGCACGGCATGTTAAAATTCAGGGGCACAACTTGTTCATGAATAAGTAACAGGGTGTAAATTCATTGACTATCTTTTTTAGTAGATCAGACAGAGAAGGGCATGATTAATATTTGTCAGAAGGAAAGTACAGTTAAAGTTGAATGTTACTTACACCAATATGGTTGGGAGGCTCAATCAGAGCCTGAAAATCAGGTTAGTCAACACTAATGATGGATATTATACCTGTTTTCTTCTGGTTTGCCTGTCTTGGAGCATTAAGGATGTTATTGCCACAAATAACCCCTTTGTTTTCATGTATAAAGTGATTATTGACCACATGTCTTGCAATTCTCTTGTTGTCAGAGGTGGCTGAAGGTCGAAATATTAATATCATGGGTATTTCTCATCCATTCACTGGGTAGGTCAGCAAAGAGCTGTTATGTGGCCCTAAACTCCTGGAAGTGAACTTGAATGTGGATTTGCCTTTGGTGTGAGAGGCTGCATTGGACAACACTGACCTTTTGCTGGTCACCTGGACCGTCTGCTGGAGTCACCACCTCTGGGAGTGTTCAGAACATGAGGAGTTGTGGCACTTCATGGTATGGTTTAGTGGGCACGGTGGTGTTCAGCCAGAGGTTGGGCTTGAAGATCCTGGAGCTCTTTTCCAATCCTAATCACAGAATCAAAGAGTCAAGTAGGTTAGCAAAGACCTCTGAGATCATCAAGTCCAACCTTTGAAAATGATTCTCTGACCCTATTTTAACACAGCCAACAGAATGATCCCTGACCACCCTCCCAGCCCTGAAACCAAGCACACCAGGAATAATCCCCAGTTTCCTCTCCCAGAGTGATCCCTCTCATGGA
Source organism: Pseudopipra pipra (assembly GCF_036250125.1). Taxonomy (NCBI): domain Eukaryota; kingdom Metazoa; phylum Chordata; class Aves; order Passeriformes; family Pipridae; genus Pseudopipra; species Pseudopipra pipra. The sequence continues at coordinate 37,355,967 of NC_087555.1, read as the reverse complement.
GAGCCCCTGGATACATCTGACCCCTTTCATCCCGGAGTTAGATTTGAGAAGTCTGGTGCAGACTTGCAGTTGAAAAGCCCTGCTTGAATGAGCTTCAGACTAAACAAATTAGATGTGTAAAACACACCTGGCTCTTATCTCGCCAACAGCTAAACCTTGGGCTCTGAGAACTAAATAAAACCCACCAGCCACTTCCTGGCCACTACGTGAGACTTCCCCTGGAGTTTATTTTTTAAGCCTCGGTGTGTGTTTCATAACTACTTTAAGGTCTGTGGATTCATTCTGTTGTATGAAATTGGATATAAATTGTTTACCAGACCGAAGGGGGCAAGGAGATTATGCACTTTCTTATTTTTAATATTTCTCTCTCCTATCTGCTGGGACCGGACAGAAACTTCAAGCAACAGTTCTTGGAAAACATATGGAGATCAGCCAGGGAATTTTGCAAGGTAAGAGACCATCCCTGATGCCAGGATGTCTGGCTGCTGCTTCTGCTGAGCAGCTCTGCATCCTTCATATTTTGAAATTATTCTATTTGTAACCATTTTCAGTTCAGTTTAGTTTGGCACTAGATCCTTGTTTCTAAAGGTGTCCACACTTATTTGACTACAGAAAATATTTACTTTTCTAAAGGGCAGCTTAACCTTTGTTTAAATTTGAGGTGAGGGAAAGGGCATTGTAATTATCTGCTGTATTATTTGTGTCACATCTGAGTCGCTGTGAAGGCTGAACACGCATTGCCCTTTATTAGCAAACTGCTTAACAAAATCCAATATGACCACAGGTTTTGCATCCAGCAAATATTTTACTGAATCAAAGGTTTGTACAGGAAACTTGGACTCTGAGAACATTCCAGTAGCAGGAAGCTTTCCCAGGGGATGGGATAGAGATGAGTGGTTTTTTTGTGGCAGCTGGAGCTACTTTATTTTAAATATCTTGCAATCAGGTAAAGGGGAAATGTGAGTTCAATGCTTCCTGATACAGAGCTTCAGTGATGAAATTCCAGTAGTGATGGAAGTTTTGGAGCTAAGATGGTCTCATGGGAACATCTCACTGCTTTTACTAGCAGAGGATCACTTTTCCATAATGTTCTCAAAACAGAACTTGCCATAACTTCTTTGAGAAGTAAGGAGGAATAAATATTCAACATGGCTGTAAGTTATAACCAGAAGTTACCTGGAATATTTCAACCACATTTACAGGTAGGAACAACCTGTTCCAGGACCTCACCACCCTCACAGCAAGGAATTTCTTCCTAATATCCCACCTAAACTTACCCTCTTTCGGTTTAAAACCATTCCCACTTTGTCCTATCACTGCAACCCCTTGTGAAAGTCTCCCTCTTTTTTTTTGTGAGATGGTAAATTGCACAAATAAAGCTGCTGCCTCTACCTTGATGTGAAGCTGTGATCCAGTGAATAATGAATTGCTAATCTCATTTTAGACAAAGACATCAATGCCTTTGTCATAGAAATCGTAATTTAAGTAGAGCAAACAAACATTTCACTACCCTTAGATTGGTGTGTCTGGTTAAAGACTTAGAAAGTTTCACCTGATGGTGCTCTCACACAGGAAAAAGGGCATCGAAGAAGACTTCAGGAGCAGAAACCCCACTGGGAATCTATATGGATGCACAAGTAGCAGAGGATTCAGCATTCAATAAAATAAGCAACATTGTGACAAGGTAAGGAAATTTTTTAAATGGATAAAGGGTATTACCAAGGAAAGAATCACGTCCTTGTTCAAGGTGGGGAGTCTTGTTTGTGTCAGTACCTGATCCTGCTCTCCTTCAGAGATGGATACAGGTGTGACTGGGATTATTTCAGCTCCAGGCTGTGGAAAATGGGACAGAGATCCAACCAGATCAGAAGAGAAACTGGAATTTGGTCAAAGGAGGGGAGTGACTCCTCCGTTAGCTGGGAATGTCCCATCTAATCTTGGCTGACAGATGACCTGCCCCTCTGGACTAAAAGTCTGTGCCCCCAGCAGGAGCCCAGCTGCTCCAGTGCTGGAGAAACACTCTGAAGAGCAGAGTTTATGGAGATATCCAGCTTTAATTTAAAGTCAGGAAACTGCATGAATTTGTTACTTGGAAAATATCCCAGGAGCAGCTTATTGAGATCGACTGTGTGTAAATAATCAGCACCTCCCAAGTTACTCCCATGACAAAGTGTGATGGCCAGGAAGGGTCACTGTTTCATCCCCTCACTCAGAGGGTTTTATATCTGCATGGCAAAGTAGGAATATATATATGGATCTGAAGGAGCTTGATACATGGGATACTCAGAGCATGGGTTTTTTTTGTATTTGTGTGTATTTATGGTCACTCACTAAAGGAGCAGCGACCCTTTGATAGATGAATATAAAGTGCTTCAGATACAGTGGCATGAGGATAATGACTTTGACAGTGAATCCACTTCTCAGTGCAAGTAGGTGAAACAAGAGGCCTCCAGCTTAAAAATCTGTCCTAAAAATCAGCCTGGCCCCCAAAGTACAGCACCGATCGAGTCAGTGAACAGAGTTTTTTTTGTCCTTCACTCCACAACTTCCTTTTAACAACATCCATTTAAAAACATCAAAGAGGAGATGGAGGTGGTGGGAGACAAGCGGGACTGGGTTGCACAGAGCTCTGAGGGTCAGGTGAGAGTATTGCTCCATGGAAAAGTGATGTGAGCAAAGGGAAGCCCAGGGATGTGTGTGTGTGACCTCACAGCGGGGGACCAGCACAGCAAAGGTTTGGTTGGCAAAGGTCCACCTTGGGGAAGCTGAGCTGGGGCTGCACCGTGGCTTTGTTGTTCCACAGATAATGTGACAAGGGCTCAGCTGGAAACGATGCCATTTCTTCTCCTTGCTGAGGATAAAATCACATTCCTAAAAACACCAAAGGCTCTGCAAACATCTCTGTCTGTGTTTCAGCATCAGTTGCTGACACGAACAAGACTCCCACCTTGAACAAGGACGTGATTCTTTCTTTGGTGATACCTTGTATCCATTTAAACAATTTCCTTACGTTGTCCCAACGTAACTTGTTTCACTGGATGCTGAATCCTCAGCTGCTAGAGCATCCAAATAAATTCCCTGTTGGATTTCTGCTCCTGGAGACTTCTCTGATGCTCCTTTTTCCTATGTGAGAGCACTGTCAGGTGAAACTTTCTCAGCCTTTAACCCAAAGAACTGCCTGCAAGACACAAATCTGGGATCAGGAGTCGCCTCATAAAAATCCTTGGGTGTATTATTAACCCTCAGAGCGTGTTTGAGGAGGTGTCAATCTTCCAGCAGCACCACTCTTGCTAGGAAATCATAATTTATTGAGGTCAAGGGGTTAATGGGCTGGACTATGTGCTACCAATTGGTGGACATAAAATAGATTTAGTCCTGTGACAAACCTAAAAGGTTTTCAATAGAGGGAGGCTCACAATAAAATCCGTGATGAGTCGCCCAATTTTTTTTTCTCCCAGACCATTCTTGTCTTTCAAAGGTGAAGGAAAAAGAGAGAAAGTTGATGTTGAAAATAATAATTAAGGAGAAGAAAAAAAAAAAATTGGGTAGCTGTTATGTTGCAGATGTGCATTTTATAGTTTAATATTTTTTGAGGGAAAAAGCAGTTGGGATTCTAAGCAGACATGATGTAGAGCAATTTAAAATTAATAGCGCACTTCAAATTTTTAGGAGCACTTTAAGTTGGAAGTGATCTTGGGTTTGGGCAGGCTTGGTGTGGAAAGATGTAAAATTATGAAGAAGTTCCAGATATGTAAGAACATATTGGTATAAAGGCAAACACTAATTCAGCAGATTAGGACAAAGCAGATTATTAAAAACTGCAGCAAAACAAAAATTCAAACAACAAAATTTGCCTTTCAGCATATTTATTCAGCTTCTGCTATTCTGTTATTTTAAATATCCTGTACGAGATGAAATAAAGATTCTCAGAGAATACTGGGAATAAATATTAGTGAAAATAAAGAAATTCTGCTCTCCTGTGGCTGGACTGTCCCTCTCAGGGGGACACAGGTTATGGATCAGCACAGGGGAGGTATCCAACACCCCCTGCCCATCTTTCCAAGGTGGAAGAACAGGGTGATGCAGGAGACAAGCTCATTATTGAGTCTCTCAAAGGCCACAGGGGCAAGACAGGACTAATAAATTCTCTCTTAAAGTAAGTGAGTGCTTGTGCTGCTTCATGGCCTCCCCTCAGCCTCCTGCTACATTTTCTAGCTGCTGTAAAACTGCCCAGTTTTTTTCCTGAGCACAGGTATTTTTTTGAACTGGGTCAAGTTGGACTAAGCTTTTGGTTTGCTCTTTGGTTTGTGGGTTTGTTTGTTTGTTTTAAAATTATTATTGTACCATCCTCAGCATTCATATAGCTGGAAATAAATGGAATAAGTGGACATTTGAATGTCAGAGAATGTGTAAGTATGGTGCTTAGGGGACATGGGTTAGTAGTGGGGTTGGCAGTGCTGGGTTAAATGTTGGGCTGGATGATCTTGGAGGGCTTTTCCAAACTTCATGATTCTGTGATTTTATGACTCTAGATAGGATTGCTCAGTTTGCCAGAGCGTGGTGTGATGTGTGAACCTTCCCTGGAGGACCCTGTGTTGTGGCAGGGGGGGATAAGGGAAACCTCTGGAGCTGGAAGGTGCCTGGTGGTGGGCAGGGTAGGAGATGAAAACTCCAACACCAGGCTCGACTGCTTGATTTAAAGCTCATCCAGGCAGCATTTGAATTGCCATTTGAATTAATCCCATTACCAGCTTGTCTGTCCGGATCGGTTATTTCAGGACCAACATCCATTGTGGTCTTCCCAAAACCCTGGAGCATCTGTCACCTGGCTTGGGATTGGAGCTGTGGATCAGGTGTAAAAGGCCCAGAGAGAATCTCCCAGGCAGGTGGGTGCAGTTTGTGAGAGAGAAACCACTGACCCTGCAGAACCTGCTGAAAGAAATAATGGTGGTCTGAAGGGGGAGACAGGAAATCTCACTTCTTTTTCCATGGAAAACATCAAAAATACCCTCACTTTTGCAAAAAGTGGATGTTCTGTCAAACAGAGCCTTTTTTTCCCCCCTAATCCTTTCTTTGCCACACAACTAACATAAAAACATGACCCTAATTCCTGGTGCACTGATACAAAATAAATTATATTATTAATATCCATAGCTATAAGGATAAAGTCTTTAATGGGTTTGAAGACTCCTCCACCAACTGGAGCACAGAATAAATACCTGGATAGGTGGATTTTGGGCACTTTAAGCTTTTTATTGCATGGGAAAGATCAAGCAGCTCTGACTGGTCCATCCCAAATAAGTTCCTTCCTGCAATATTTCTGTGAGTGATTTAGTAAGTAACCAAACATTTCATCACTCTCAAGAAATTAAACATAGCATATTATGTGTGTCTTTAAAGCCTGGTAAATTATATTTTTATATTGATTTGCATAGTTTTCTGGTTTGACATATACTTTTACATTATTAAATGATGTGTTTTGGTGATAAGGTGGAGCCAGTTGTATCCCATTGGATAAGGCTTGGTGCAAGGATGAGAATGAAAAATGGGATCCCTCCCTCAAAGCTCTGTCCCCTCTCTATTCATTTCAGTTAAAAACATCACTGTGTTATCGAGTTTTTTAATGTCTGTCTGCACAGAAAAAAACCTGTGTATTTTAGTAGGAGTACAATAAAAATAACATAAAACATATTGATATTTAATAGGGAATATAGGTTATTTTGTCTTTTTTTTTTAAAGCTATCTCATATTTCTGCATATTTATGATATGTATATTCTGTATTATATGTAAATTCTGTATATGTGTAGGTATGATTGTATGAGCTGAACTCTAGTGGATAATTAGAAGAAAATCTATATGAAATTACAAAGGAATTCTCCCAAAGTGTTTCATTTAATACATGCATATTATATATATATAAAATATATTAAAAATATATATAATTAGAAGAAAATCTATATGAAATTACAAAGGTATTCTCCCAAAGCATTTCATTTAATACATGTATATTATATATATACAAAATATATTAAAAATATATATAATTTTGCACGTTCACACTTTATTTTTCTAATTTATATTAAAAATTACAACAAGATTTTCAAAGCAGATGCACTCTGTTTTAGGGATAAAACAAAGCAAGAGACCTGAGTTTCTTTGCTTCATCTGAACTGGGAAGTACCTTGTTAATCCAACTTTATGCAAATATTGTGTTCCCCATCCCAGACCTTGAAATGCCCAATTTTTCCCCATTTCCTCTCCATTTTCCACTCCAAAATGAAATAAATTTCTGTGGAAATGAATTAAAACTTCTGTGGAAAACCCTAAACCAAGCTCAGGCTTTCTGTGTGAGTTCCACACCGGTCGCTTTTCGCCCCTAACTGGGGATAGTGAGAGATCCGAAGGAGTTTAACAAAAATAAGTGATTATTCCACGTGTCCCTTGCCTTGTGACATGAATTTCCTTATAAAAAGGCATTTAACAGTGGTGGTTTAGAGAACTAAAATTTAAATGAAGGAGGGGAAATAATCCGACATCGAGGACTCTTCTCTTTGCGTGATAACGCCCTGGGCCTGGACCAAGGTAAACTGAAATAAGGATTAACTGACAATAGCAAAGGCTAATTTCCAGAACCCACATGAGGAGTTCCTCAGCACAGCCCAGATAACAAAAATATTATCACTTTGTTTACAGCAAAGTCGGTCAGTTTATTACTTGGAGTGCTTCATTATGGAGAAAAGATGCCAGTGATAGTCTCCCAGTCAAAATAAACAGGCAGCAAGTGTTCCACATACACAGTTTGGAGAGAACAGTTACTTTGCTATTTATTTAATAATTGACCATAAATGGAGTCAAAGTGCAAGGGGAAAAAAAAAAAGAAAACCTTAAAAAAAAAGCAGCGCACTAAGGGCTTTTTGAAAGATTGATAAATAATGTGGAATCTCAATTAGGCTTTAGAAGGAATGCAGATATTAAAAATTTGGTCAAGAATCTAATTAGCTGGAGGTAATTAAACAGTCTCACACGGGGTCATTAATCTTTTCCACAGACCTTTGATGTTTTGCACACTGTCTTCTAGTCATTAATAAAATTCATAACACTCCTCTTTGTGGTGTTTTATCATCGTGTTTTTCTCTGTAAGAGCATAGAGCAAGTGTCATTGTATCACAAGGGCCTTACTTTAGTTAATTCTTTTTTTTTTTTTCCTGCTCGTTAGACTTAACTCTTTCTTGGACCAAACCACACCAATTTATGCCAGAAGTTTTAAGACAGGTTTTAAATTCTCAATTCGTGGTCCTCAGCAGCTTTCCAAATCTGTATATTAAGAAATGAGCCAAATGTTTCTGGTCAAATAAGGAACTTTTTCTTTTTTTTCCCTCCCCCCAAATCTTCATCTGTCCACTGCTTAATTTTGCAAACTGGTTTACATATTATTCACATAAACGCTAGAAAAATGGGTTTATTTTTCTTTTTTTTTCCCCTTTACCTTTGGTTTCTCCTGAAGGCAAGTCCCTTGGAGGCATAACCTGTAGCACAAAGTTAATTTTAGTGGTGCAACCAGCGAGCTCTTGAGGACGGGGCTGTGATAGAAGTGAGGAATAATTATGAAAAAAAGAACTAAGTCAAATGGAAATGTGTTGAACGTGACTGATTTTATGTACAGTCTCAGTACAGTACTTCAATAATGCATTATCCTGGCAGATTTCAAAGACAGACCGTGTGCTCAAGAATAGCTGCATTTAAAAGGCAGGAGAGCTACAAAGGACGCCTTTGGAAGATGTAAAGATATGATTTCTCTTACAAATATTAATATAAATACATATACAGGGGGTGGCTGTTGTATATTTATGGCTATTTGTATCACAAGCCCCACGTTTGTGTAGAGTTGTCCGAGCAAATCTAAATAGAGGGAGATATAAAGGGATTGGTAGGGAAATATTTGTGTGTCTACCAGGACATTTCGCATTTGAGGTGGATTTATTTCTGGAAAAGACAAATCCATGGTTTCATATGGATTTTATATTTCAGTCAGAAGTGGTTTTTTGTGGCAAGAATGTGTTGAGTCGTCGGAGGGCATAAATATTGAGTTAATACTTTGCAAGCCTTCAGGTAAAAGAGGCTGAGGCAAGGCTGTGTTGCAATATCTGCAGGGAAGTGCTTAAAAACGGGCACCTTCCCTTCATTTATAACAACTGAAGATGTGCAAAATGGTCCTAAAACACATAAGAAATGGCAGCAACTGCAAACTTTGCTGGGAACAATTTTTGTGGTTTTGTGAATGATTTACACAGCTGAAATACAGCAGATTTATGCCTTAAAAATTGGATTATTTATAGGGTGTTTCAAAAAAAAAAATCACACTTGATACCATTTTAAGAGCAAGAGGAATTAAAGAGAGACAGAAATGAAAATATCTAGAAGTATATAGTCATCCAGGGCAATATTCTGACTTTGTGAAGAGTTGTTCTGATCATCTTGTATATTCTGCCCTGCCATATTTGGCTGATAAACCTCAGTCACTACTTGTAGCTGCTACTTTTTGCAGCATCTTCTATTAAGTTCATATCCAAAATGCAGCCTAAGCCTGCACAGCCCAGAAAAAAAAAAAAAAAATTAAAATAGGATGCACAGCTACAAGGCTCTGGGTAAAAAAAAAAAACAAAACAAACAACAACCAGCTTCTTTCTCAATTGAATTTTAAATATCAAATTTTATGTGTCATTTTCTCAGAGGAAGGAAGTGATTGCAGTTATTTTATTTCCACATTACTGAGCAAAAATGTTTCCCTCTAAAAATATCAACCCAACTGCAGAATATTTTGCAGAGTGATCCACTTAAAAGTGAGTGGGAGACGGCCAGCAAGGATTGTTCTCTTTTGTGTTTACTTGTAATTTATAAACAAGTTCTGGCAGGTTTTTTTTTTTTCCTTCGGGGAAAAAAAATAAAAATGAGAGAGGCAATTTTTCCACTTTTTATTCGGATTGAAAAATTGTTTCTTTTCTATTTAAGACTATTATTATGGCTGGAAAAGTGATGGATAGCTTTAAAAGATGGAATGATGAGGACTGAGCAGTTGCTAAGAGAAAGTCCTGCTAAAACTGCCTTTTTTCTCTTTTTTTTTTTTTCTCCTTAATGCTCATGCATTTTCAGTGACTAATTAACTTTTCAACAAGGACTTCATCTTTAGTGATTTGACCTAGCTTTTTTTTACAATGTGAACCACCCTGTTACCTCAGGAGCTCCGCCAGGAAAACAAAGGACTGATGATGATGATGATGATGATGCACTTCCAAAATAAACAAGGAATAAAACCCCACAACAAGCAAACAAACCCGACTTCTCAGGTCATTAAAGCTGTGTTTTTACAGTCGGAAAAGCACTAAAGCAGCCTAAATCACCCCTGAAAAAAGGGCTATTTTAATGATAAATTTTAAGTAAATTGCAGATGGCACCTTATGACCTTTTTCCAAGTGATGGTAATGAGATCCATAGGTGATTTAAACTACTTAATAATAATGAGATTGGGCGCAGGGAACGCTCAGCTTGGCAACAATTTGATAATTGTGTGAGCAGGAAGAACTAGCCCTCCCTGGTGGTTTGAAAACATAGCTGAGATTTGAGAAGCCTTACAGAGCTCTTATTTAATCTGAGCAATTCTATAATGATGTGAAAAGGTAAGTGTTTTTGATTTAGTGATGTCTATATTTCAAGAGACAAGATGTTGATGATAAAGGCGAGGCAAAAAAAAAGATGAATGGCTGGTTTCTGGAGACATCTTTTGGCTTAATATCTAACACCACGTCTGTCTGCGTGCATTTCTCTCAGTTTTCCCACTAGTAAAATGGAATACTAATTAGATTTTGATTACAGGCAGTTTTTAAAGTGTGGAAGGCACACTCACATTTTTTTTTCCTGTTAAATTCCAGTGTAGTAGCTGGACACAAGCCTTTGAATCAGATGTGTTATCAGGGCTGATCAGCTGGAAAGAAACCATGGGCACATCACTTAAAAACAGAGGGTATTTTGTTTTTCTGTGTTCAAAATTACCTGGGAACTTCCTTCACAAACCCAGTGAAATTCTCCTTTGGAAAACTGATAATTCTTCTAAGGAATATTGGTATTTTTTGGCATGTTTGTGGCTTAAAGTTTGAGAGGTGAGGATAAAATTCTTTGCTATAGGTGCCACAGGGTTTGAGCTTCGTATTAAAAGTCACTGGGGTTTACAGTGGTAAAGGACTGTAAAAATCAGTGTTAAAACATGAAATATAAACTAGAAGTGCCCAAGTTTCAGTGATTGAATTCAGCACCTGAGTGAAGATGCTACAGGTTGACCCTCTTCAATCACCTGGGTCACCCCATTGTTGCCCTACAGGGGAACCAGGAGAGATGGTGAGACCCCAGCGAGTCCTCATCACTCTGGTGACCAGAAAATGTAACTAATTTTGTCAATGTAGAACAAGAAATATATAAATATACATATATATCTAAAATTCTCCTGAATAGATGTAATTTTTTAATACTTAAAATCCATTTTAGATAGAACTTCAAACTAGTTTTGGGCTGAAAAAAATGTAATTGTAAGAGAAGTGCTGCTGAATTTACATTTCTCAGGGTGAATTTAGAAAGCAGTTCAGAATCCTGAAAGCTTTCATTTTGTGTATATGGACAATATTAGACATCTTTTAACTTCAGGGAGAATTTTTGAAAAAAAAAAAATAATTGAGACGCTGTTAGTGTGGATGCAGTAAATGTATAGAAATATGATTATTTTATAGTAATAAATAAAAATGTGTGCTATGTTGAAACGTGTTAGAAAATGTGCACTATGGCTGGAAAAAATAATTAACCAAGGAATGACGTAATAGGGGCTCCATTTTATACTGAATTTTAAAGAAATGAATTTTAAAGAAATGCATTGTCTAAAAACACCGTGGCTGTTTTAGATCTGAGCCAGATCTTATATTTAAAAAAAAAAAAAAAAGAAAGCAATTCCTCAAGAATGGGAGTTAAAACCCTCCAGTGCAAAGTTTCCCTGTGAAGTCTATAAATATCTATTAGGCTGTCCATTAGATTGAGTCAAATATTTCCTTTCACTCATTTTACCCTTCCCTGGCCTGAGCCCTGGGAAGTTTTATGTATTCCTGCATGGAAGCTCCGCTCTGAAAAATGAGGAGACAGAGGTGTAAATCTTTGGAGGTTCAATGCCACCTCTCAGCTTCCCAGTTAACTGGAAGGTCATCCCACAACCAGCTGGGCAGGGAGGAAACCTGGGGCTCTGGAGCCATTATATCATTTCCTCTTCTGTTTCCTCTCAGCTCCTTCTGCCAGAAAATGGCTAATAATGGGCTATTTGCATAGGGCAGGAGGAGAAGGCAGGCTGAAGATCCGCTGGAATGCTGAATTTCCCTGAGAAATGTAGTTATAAAAACTGGACTAAAGAGGGCAGGAGATACTCTATTTAAAAAAGAAATGCAGGCGAGCAGACAGTAAAACTCCACGGGGAAACAATAATATATATATCAGTATATAATAAAGTGATTTATTTTCAATAAAATCTGTAAAACTGCTTTAGTTACTTTGACACCTTGATTAACTGGAGTTTCAAAGATATTTGTGTGTGTGTGTGTGTGAACCTTCTTCATCCCAACAGTTCCGAATACTTTATTGCATCTGCTATTGAATATGTATGTTTTAAAAGCATTTGCTACACTGTAGTTTTACTGGATGTCAGGGACAAAATAGATTAATATTAGACCTCAACCAGAAAGCATTTCTGTGGCAGCACATGAAATGTAGCACTTCACTGCTGATGCTCTCCCTGACTTATTCCTGGGGATGCTTTATACAGAGCTCTGGGCTCCAGGACAGATTTATTTCCTCTAAAATCACTGATTACCATTATAAAACCCGAAAAAGTTGAGGGAATTTCAGAGCTGGCTGTAGCAGGAATAAAAGGATTAGAAAAAGCAGGATGCATTGTGTGGGGACAGTCACAGGGATCTTCCTACGGGCTCTAGGCTGGAGAGTGTAAAACTTTATTCCTCGCCTCCTGCACCCCACAAAGCAGCACAGCACCGATACAGAGGCTTTGCTGCGCCCTCCAAAGGTCCCACAGTTTTTTCCCAAAGCCTCTCAGGGGGATTTTTTTGGATTTTGGTGCACATTACCTCACACCCCAAGGACCTGCGATGACCAGCAGCAAACACTTTCTCTTACACTCAAGCACAGTGGGGGAAAAATTCCATCAGGAGGAAATCCTAGCATTGAGAAAGGCTTTTTTTTTTTTTTTTTCCCTTTCCCTGTTTTTTTTCCCCTTCCTTCTCACTTACAGGGTCTGTGAGAGCCTGGAGTTCGGAGAGGGTGGAGGAGGCTGTGGGAAATGGGTTTCTTCTGCTTTCTCCCCTTGCAGGGGCAGTCCAGCTGCAACCTTTATTTCATCCAGGGGCATCATTGCCATATGCAAATAACATATTCCAGGGATGTGGGAGGTGCAGGAATCACCCTGTCAGGATGGTTTTTTTCCTGCTGTTTTGCTGCTCTTCCCTCTAGACCAGCACAAGGATATAAAGAGCAGAGAATCCTAGAGTGGTTTGGGTTGGAAGGGATGTTAAGGATCATCCAGTGCCACCCCCTGTCACGGGCAGGGACACCTTCCACTAGCCCAGGTTGCTCCAAGCCCCATCCAACCTGGCCTTGGACACTTCCAGGGATCCAGGGGCAGCCACAGCTTCTCTGGGCAACCTGTGCCAGGGCCTCACCACCCTCCCAGCCAGGAATTCCTTCCCAACATCCCATCTCTCCCTGCCCTCTGGCAGTGGGAAGCCATTCCCTGTGTCCTGTCCCTCCATCCCTTGTCCCCAGTCCCTCTCCAGCTCTCCTGGAGCCCCTTTAGGCCCTGGAAGGGACTCTCAGCTCTCCCTGGAACCTTCTTTTCTCCAGGTGAACAATCCCTATGTTTTTGGAAAGGATGGCTCGGGCTGGACTGAGGGGAACTCAGCTATGTCAAGACCCCACCAGAAGCTGATTCCTGTGCTTAAATGTTATGGAATCTTTCCGGGAATTTTCTGGTGCTGAATATGAACAAACAGCACACCAGCATGAATTTGATTTCTTATACTAAATACATTTGTAATTTATTTTATTTTGCTCACCTCTGTGTATACACACTGACTATTTCTTAGTGGGGTAAAAAAAGCATGAGATGGATTTATTTACTTTTAAATCTACTTAATTTCTACATGTGATATATATATATATACAAATATATATTTAATAATAATACTAAAATTCTAACAAAACACACAAGTTTTAATAAAGATTATGTTAATTTATTTTTTTTTCCTGGAAGAAGAAATGGAATTTATTTTAAAGTGATTCAAAACCACACCTTCAAGAATGTGGAAAATTTACAGTCTTGTGTATATTGACAACCTCAGTGTTTTGTTTCTGCTTGAACATCCCAGAAGTTTGTTGCTGTTGCTGGTTAAGTGCTTCCAGTGGGTTCATCTCAGACAGTATTAACAAGGAATAAACAAGACCTCACTGAAGGTTTAGAGAAACATCAGTATTTATGTGCTCAGAGTTAATTTTAAATAAAGACTTACTTTTTGGATATGAGGATGGAAAACCAGAACTGCAGGTTTGCTCCGAAATCCTTATTTAAGAGTACATTTTTTTTTATTTTTAAAGTTTTTAGGTTGTTTCAGCCCTGATGTTTCGGTCCAGCAAATGAATTGAACAGTAAAAACCACATTCTTTAAACTCAGAAAGATCAGGGACTTGTCTGGGGAAGAAATTCCAAGAGTAAACAAAGGTTGCACGATTCCCTTGGGAAAACACTCCAGTTATATGTCATGTGTTAAATGTCCTTACAAACCTCACAATGTTGGTCTTACTTTGAATTTCATGTGCTCCACGACACTCTAATGCATCACCACACAGAGCTGAGAGGGGAAAACCACCAAAACTGTACTGAAAATTATGTATAAAAAGAGCATTAATAACTTCCAGGACTTTTTTCCAGGGTTGGCAATAATTTACTCCACAGAATTAAGGCTTTTTCTCTTTTTTCTTTTTTTTTTTTTTTTTTTTTTTAAGATGTCAGAATGAAAAATATGCAAAATTATTCGGGTTTGAGATGTAAATTCTGCTGCCAGAAGGATGGGTGAGATGCTTAATGGAAGAATTGGGTCTCAGACTAAAGAATATTCTGGTAAACCATAAAACAGGTAAGGAGGCTGTGGCCAACCCTGGATTTGCTAAAATCAATATAAATGTGATGAAAATCACATTTTCTCTGGGGAAATAGGAGTAACCAGGAAGTTTTTTTAACTTTTAAAGCAAAATATAGTAAAGCCTGAGCTTCTTTAACCATTGAGTAAATTAATTTTGGCTGTGTTTATATCCATGACATATATATATATACACACACACACAGATATGTACAGAATCTAACTCTGAACTTCCCTTCATTTGCTTCTCCCCAAGGCTTTAGGGAGAGTGCTTGCAACCATCAGCGTTTTCCCAGATTTAGGGGGAGTTCACCTCTTGAAAAACTGAAAACTAAAGTTACTGTGGAGCCTGCTTGACAAACTCCTTTTGCTGGTGGCAGTATCATGGCTTATGATGTTTATTTCCAAGAAATTAAGACATGACAGTGTTTATGCCCATAGACTGAAGCCAAGTTTCCTTCTTATTTTGGCATATATAGAAACTCAGGTTTAGTATCCTCAAGATGCATAAATTATGCAGGTCTGACCATAGAGTTCTGAGGCAATGGCACCCACGCCTTCCATTTATGAATCATTTACTTTGGCTGTCATAGCCTCTCAAAGCTCAATCTCCAGCACAACTTTTGACCTCTCTAGGTGTTAAAATTTGCTCTCTGTCCCTCCAGGAAGCCAGGCTGGAGGACAGGACCTTGCTCAGATGGCAGGAGCAGGCAGCTGGGTGATGTGCCAGCTCCCTGGCCCAGTTTAGCTTCCCTTTGCACCACTTTCCCATTCAGAAGTGGAATGTGAAGAATCCTTTTAAAAGAAAAATGCTGCTTTATCCTCTTTATCCATAATGCTTTCCCAATTTTTTGCAGTATTAGGCAATGTATCCCATTTCTAACCTCCATGGTACAGGCAGGCCTATTTTGCTCTTTTTTCTGGTAGAATTTGAGCTCCTTAGACCAAATATTCTCAGATTTCTTCCTCTGCAGCATTTCTGATCCATGGCAGGTCCATGATTTCAGGACACGTCTGTCCCTTCTTACCCACTGTTCAGGTCAGAGTACCTTCATTCAGGTGATAGTTTCAAATTGTCTTGTGGAGGATTAATTGTCAATTGTTAATTAATTTTGTGGGGAGTTGCCAATTAATTAAAGAATTGTGAATTAAAAAATTGTGAATTAAAGAAATATGATTGTCCATTGAAGGAATTCCAACTCCTACTCACTTTTAGGTGTTTTATTCAGATTGTGGGCACAATTTGAGTTCAGATGAGGAGTTGGGGTCCTGTTTGTTAGGCCCTCAAATGAGCCAACAGCTCTTCTCTAATCATATCTTTCTACTTATTCTTTTAAACCTTTTGCTATGAATTTTGTTTCTGTGTTTATGTGAAGTCCCAAAAATTTCTACTTTTGTGCAGTGGTTTCATATTCGTGGTCCTTGTCTTTCCTAACTGAAAACTCTTACACTCATATCACTCTTTTGAATTAAGGGCAACTTTAATAGTCTCTTTGTTTTTCTTTTTACCCTTACCTGCACTAATTGTGGATGCAAAGGCCATTTAAATATTTATCCACCTTCCTCCCTATTTCCAGAGGATTTCAGTTCCCACCAGCCCTTCCAACTTCATCTACCTCAAAAATTCTTTTGCTTATTTTTAGCATGGTGGGGTATTCACTGACCACTTAATCCACATTAAAACTTCCCTTTATTTTTCTCCACTTTGCAGAAGACTCACAAAATCTTCCTCATCAAAAGACCTCCAGAGATTCATGTCTTTCTACCCTGTTTCCTGACCTTATGAGATGTCCAGACAACCAGGATTTGTAAATCCATTCCTAAGGAAAACAGAAGTATATGACTGTGTAGTTCTTCCCTGATAACTTCTGAAATGATTGGGCAATTTTAGCCGATGAGAATAAGGGTCATAGTGTTATTAATTCCCTGTAAATGTAATGAAAGAAATGGGATAAACTCATATTATCATGGAAAAAGCTACATCACCAGTCCAGCTGTGACAAAGTGAGAAATCCATGCTGGACAGAGGAGGAAAATATATATAAATATGTTGCTTCTTGTGGAAACACTTGTGTACCACTAATCTTCTTTGTTAAACCAAAAATTAGGTTGAAAACATTAAGGTTGCAAAGTCCAGTACCTCCAACCTGATGAATTTGAAGAAGATTTTGCATTTTCTGCTGCTGCATTATGACACAGGCTGGAATCAGACAACAGTGGAATATCTTCCCTTGGATTCGTGCACGGAACGGGAGCTCTTCAGCTGAGTTCAAGAAGCATTTGGAAAAGGCTCTCAGGGACATGGTGGGATTCTTGGGGTTGTCCTATGTAGGGCCAGGAGTTTGATGATCCCTGTGGATCTCTTCCAACTGAGGATATTCCGTGATTCTGTGATATATCACCCTACATGTGAGTGCCTCGTGTCTTGTGTGCTCTTCGAACCTGGAGCTCCGAAGACGTCGCTCCTAATTTGTTTCATTTGCTCTTCAGTAGAGCATATCTGGAAAATATCTGAGTGCTTCAGGAATGTTAGTTAATTGTCACAACCCCCTGGTGGGGCGAGTGATTTCCCTGCTAATAGATTAGGAGCTCCAGCATGGGAATGCCATCAAAGCCCAGCTCCCCCAGCGCGCCAGGTAACAGGCGGATCGTGACACTGCAGTCACCCTGTTTGGAACTCACATCCCTGCACTGCAGGGGGGATGCAGCTGGGAAGGAACTCTGCTCCAGAAAATTAGGGACACAGAAATAACAGCCTACTGGGAATAGTTTGGTTTGGGTAACTCCATGACACCAATGATGCATTTTCTTCCTGCATCCCATATGTAACGTTCGCCGAGGCTGACAGATATCAGAGACAACATCTAAATTTATATACAATTAAATATATTTATGTACAACTAAATTTATACATAATTTTGATTACACGATTATACAGATGATACAATTACACAGGTAATTATTTTTATTCAATTTTTTTCTCTAATATTAATACACAGAGCAAATGTTTGTTGTGAACTGAATAAGGGAAAGGCCTGTAAAGAAGTGGTCAGACAAATAAATGCTGCATCACTACAAGTATCAGGGCACAAAGTTAAAACTGTTTCTTAAGGTCCAAACACTTGATTTTTTTAGTTTTGGTTTTTTTTGGCAGCATGTGGGTGAGAGAAGGGCAGAGAGAGGCAGAAAGAGAAAAGAGAAAGGGTCTTGTTGCAGTCCGAGGTTCAAAATCATTGTAATTAAGCCTTAATTTTTCATAAATTAGAAATTATTAAGAAGCTATGGTCAGGGCTGTAATGTGAGATGATCCAAAAAGGAGGATTTGCTTTGGGAGCCACTGCAGAATGAATTGCAACATGAACAAAGTAAATGACTTGTAAATATATCTGGTAATTGGGTATTAATGGGAACTCTTGTGCACACCCTGCACATGCCTCTTTGGAGCTGCAAAATTGGGCTGTCATTCAGAGATTTGACTGTAAGAACCTGTTTTTAAGAAGTCTGGAAAGAATGGAAAACTCATGGATGAGAACACAAGCCAGGAGAGAGACAGATCAGGACTTTTTATCTCTGAGCAAATTGTTTCATAACAGCTCACTTCAAGGCTTTGGGTTCTCTCTGGGAAACGCCCAATGGTCATTTTTAGTCATTTTTAGTTATTTTTAGTGAGAAGACAGAGTTCTGACCTGGTGTTGTTCTACCTCTGGCATTTTGTGATACGGTTTTATAAGATTTCATCATTACAGAGGAGAAATTGTTAAGGTTTTTAAATCAAAACAGACAAATACCTCGACAATCTAAACTATAATAGGGGAAAGATCAAATTCTCCCCTTGCTTCAATTCAACCATCTCATTAGCATTAATAGGGCTGCATGTGGAACTGATGGCAAAATTTGGTTAGAAAACCTTGAAGGACTTCACTTTAAAAAGACATTTTTATGTACAGGCCAGGAAAAAAAAAACAGCTGAAACTGATAAAATGCAAGTTATACCACCATAACAACAGTGCCTAGGAGTAAAATTTGGGTTTTTTCCCCCCTTCAAGTGGGTAAATATCGTTCCCAGACTGGAGCCTTCATCACAAGCCAACTTTTAACTGCAAGAGGAATGTCTGAATTGCCCAGTTAAGCCTTGCAGACCTTTTTCTTTGATGCTGGAAATGTTTCTGTGCAGTCATATGCTGCAAAACCCACCCTAGTAAGCAGGGATTTTGTCAGTGTGGTGTCTGCAAAATTTGGGAAGGGGGATCATTTTTATTGTAGTTTGATTTTCCCCTTAAATATATTTTGGAGTGTTCTTTGCAAGAAGGTGTCATACCTTACGTGTTGCCTCCCTGAATAAAGTCTCAGTTTTAACAGTGCAGTCCCAAATGTGTTTCGGGGAGGTTTAGATTGAATATAAGGACAAAAATTCTTCACTGAAAGGGTTGTCAAATATTGGAAAAGATGCCCAGGGATTTAAAAGCCACGTGGATGTGGCACTTGGGGACAGGGGTTAGTGATGCAAAGTCTGGATTTGATGGTCTTAGAGGACTTTTTCAACCAAAATGATTCTACTGTGGTTCCGTGTTCATAATGAAAATATCAACATTTCTGTGTGAAGGGGAAATTTTGGAATTGAGGAAATTTTGGAATTGTCCTTTGTGCTTCCACATCAAACACAAATAAATATGTGATTGCCATTTACACATTATTTATCCATCTGGAAGCACAATAATGCAGAGGGTGGCAGTTCTGGTCAGAAATATTTCCCTTCATGGGGAGTCAATGTTTTAAATATCAGTAGTACTGTGTAATCACAGAGTAGAAAAAAATGTGATAAAACACTGTAGTAAAAAAAATACACTTTTATTCCAGAGCATGAGACTCAAAACACCTGTGAATTTTTGTCCTTCCCAGCTTTGTACAGTGCCAAACACAACTTTCCTGCTCTTTCACCTGGCTGTTTGTGCCTGGAAGAAAATATTATAGCCATAAGATATAAAAGACATCAAGTATTTCCTTTTTACAGGAAGAGGCAAGGGGCTGAGGCTGCTCTTTGCTGCACTTCCAGATCAAGGAGACTTTTCACCCTCCAGGTTTTTAACTATTGTTACTTTGGTAGGTGAGATGTGCCCCTCACATGCCCAAAAATATCACAACCAGCAAAGGCCATAACCCTCCTGTACAGCACCAAAGACAACCTGTGGCCCTCAGAAAGGGCACCCAGAGCCCCAGAAATTCAGAACTTGGCCAGATCACTGAAAATCAAGTGCAGGACTTGAGAGCATGTGTTCTCCTTCCAATACCTGCACAAAGAAATGACACTTAAATTCAACCTGGCAACACCTTCACAGGGTATCAGCCCTGCACAATCAGCTGCTTGCAAGAGTCACCAAATCTCAATTAAAACCAAGAAAATGGCACGATTTTTTGTCCCAAGAGCAACAGAAACCAGGTACTTCAGCAAAGCAAGATAACTCAAGAGCTGATGAATAAATAATAGCAGGGGATGAATAATTTAGGTGTGGTGTCAGATGCCTTGAACAATCTTTATCCTTGAAACAATAAGATGTGACCACGTGCAGTGTGCGTGTCTGTCATACAGAGAGGCTGCAGGATTAAAAACTTGTTTTGGGGAGCTGGACTCTTAAAATATCAGATGCTGAGCAATGTCACATGCAACACCTGTCAGGAAGTGAGAGGACAAAGCTCCTGCCCTGAAGTTTAGGATGGACATGTGGCTTTTCCCAGGTTGGCTCAGCTGCTGAGGATGGAGGAAAATGCTCTGAGGTGAAGCTGATGAAGGTATTTCAGCCATGCAGGGAATTGTAGGCACTTAAATTGCAGCTGATATATCGGTAGGAGAAAGTTTTCCCATGTTTTTCTCCTTAAAAGAGGGATTGAGAAGGCAAAGGAGCCTTTAGCTACTCTTCGCTTTATTTAATGTGACCCATTAATGTTGTTCCTTCAGGTGGTTTTGGGTAATTGAAAATCCAGACTCAGGCAGCCCTTTGCAAACTCACTTCTCTGGGTTTTTGGTGTCCCTGCTGCCCTCCAAACACACAGACTGCTCCTCTCTGCAGGGAGATGTTTTGGTGTCCTGGGTAAGTCTTGTGGTGAGGGGTGGCTTTGGATAAATGAGGCAAATTTGAGCTTGCTCAATCTAAAAGAGAGATTTGATCTGATTGCAAGAGAGAAAAGATTGCTCTCACCATTTGTATTATTCAATTTATTTCTTGAGAGCTCTGTTTTATTTGAAAAGTTGTTATTTGGTTGTTTGGGTTTTTTTTTTTAAATATACAGAGGATCTTTTGAAAATGCCCACCAGGAAAATGCTTCTCACTTGATCTTTGCACAGTGATCTTCACCTCATCTTCACACAAAAGGTTTCTTAAGGTTATCTGAATAATTCAGATTGAAGCCTTTCACTCTTGGAAGGCACCTGGGAAGTTGTAGTGGAGACAAATTCAAGATGTGTAGTGCTGCAAAAGAGTTTATTTCAGAAATAAGCGTGAGAAAATGGGAACGTAAAATCTCCTTTAACCTGGTGTAGTCTGTAGTAAAAACATGGCTCAGCTTTTATGAAATTAAGCATTTTGGCAAATGTCATCTTTGGGCTTTGACTGGGAGTGTTAATAAATATAATTAAAGTCTTGGGAAGGGGAGATGCTTCGTGTTTGTTGGTGAGGAAGGGACGAGAGGTGTGTTCTCCAAGTGGAGGGAGGTGAGGAAACCTCTAAGGTGCTTATTCTAAAAGAGGTGAAAATAATTCTTGTGCCATAACTGCAGTGAGCATGTTTTGATAAATAAAATTTGAACCATGTAAGGTTTGGGTTTTTTTTCAGTTCAGGAATATCTCAGTTTACTTTCCCCATGAAGACTGAAGTACCATCTGAGGGTGGGCAGGGGCACTTTTTACCATTGGCAAATGACCAGACTTCTCATAGTACTTAAAATCTTATTATCAGTGCAATTAATGTTTTATTTATGTTGTCATGATGCCTATTAAGATCTCTTGAGCTGTGATAATATTCTTTAATACTCCACAAGCTACAGAACTGCACATCTCCTCAAAAAGCCCATTGTCTGCACAAAGGAGAGGTCACAGGGAATAGTTTAGGGAGTGGAAAACTGCCTTTTGTTTTGCTTTAATCTCAAATTGTGTTTCCTTGTTTCTCCATTTTGAGCTATAGAAAAGATCTGGATTATGTGACAGGGCCACCACAATTTATTTAAACCAGAGAAATGTCACTGTTCATTTATATATACAAATACAAAAAGGCAAAGGCAAAGTCAACCTAAATCCAACATAGTATTATTTTTAGTTTTTTCTTCTTATATTACCATAAGAATAAAAAAATTCTGGATTGAAAATGGTGGGGGAAAGTAAGATTACAACTTTAAAAGAAAATATATAGTGTGCGTATGATATTATAGTTAGGGAAAAATAGATAATGGAACTTCAGAGGAGTGTGGAACTGAAAGTGGAATTGAAATTCCACTGAAAGTGGAATTGCTGGATTTATAACAGGTGAAATCCAGTGCTAGTCAAGGGAATCTGGCCTCAAGGACACATCTGCACAGGTCTGTCCACAGTTATTTTTGGTGTGTTAGTGGTTACAGTGATTAATTTACAACAGGGAACAGTAACAAGAAGGTACAATGTTGATAAAGCAAATTGCAGTGGGAGAATTTCCTTGCAACTAGAAGTCTGAGCCCTGTAGTTTGAATTCCTGACCAAATTTTAGACCCTCCTTCCTGCCCCTGAGTTTGGAAGTTGTTTGATGCCTCTTTCCTGTTAGTGGTTCAGCCAAGATATAATATAAGCAGAGAATCAGGTGTGTGAATAACTGAGAGAGCAGGGAAAAGACAGAGGTCAGGACAGATTTTTAACCATATTTATATATATTTAATATATATAAGAGCAAATAGAATTTTAACAGTGTTCCTGAAGTGCTTTGATTGTGTTTAGCCTATAAATATGGACTTTTCAGTCGTGCTTTTTCAGTTCTCCCAGTTCAAAGTTGCAGACTTTTCCTCTTTAGAGGATCACACCCAAATCTGCTCCTTAATTACTTATTTTGATGCTGAAACCTAGAATTTAGTCCACAAGGCCACATGACCTGCTGTTAAATTAATCTTTGTTAATTAAACAATTTTAATTCATGATGTGACGTAAGGTCTGAGAAACCTGTGTGAGGAAAAAAGTCTGGACCTTTTTTTTTTTTAATTTCCAAATGAAAAAAAAATCTCCATTTTTAATCATGAAGTGGATGAAAACACAGAAACTTTAGTGATGCTGTGTGTGCCTCGGGGCTCTGTTCCTTCACCAGAGATCCAAGGGTTCCTTGATGCACAAGTTGTATCATCTCAGATCAGAGTTGTTACTGGAGATCTGACCAAGTGACTCACTCCAAACTCATCAGGGCTCTAAAATGAGCTGCTCCCCTCAGTTTGGGAGAAATTAAATACCAGATTTAGCCCCATTCAAAAAAAAAAAAAAAAAAATAATTGAGAAGGTCACACAAGGAGAGAGCTCTTGGGCAGGTTTTGTTCTGTGACTGTTCTATTTTTGGGATCAATTTGCTTTTTTCTTCTTTTAGGGAAAACTAATAGTTCCTATATTAGGAGTTTCTCTTTACCTATTAAGCCTTATATGAATTTATCTAATTTGTGGCAAGTTCTTCCTGTAGCAGTGGTTTGAGTTTTGATGGGGGGATGGTGTCAGAGGATTGTTTCAGCCTTATTAGAAGGGAGAATAAATTCAGACCTAGGGTTTTCCACGGAATTTAGGAAAAATGCTCATAGTAGGAGTGTATCTGGGCTGAAATGACCAGCCTAAACTAAGGTGGGAGTCTTGCAGAGATGGATGGACCCTGATAATCCTTGGAATATCTGTGCTGGATACAGCCCACAAATATCCTAATGTACCTCACCCAAACCCACCCCAAGGCTCCCCTCTCTTCGCTCTTTCCCTCCTTAAACTTGGATATTTTAAATATTAAAACAGCACAAAGAGGTAAATCTTCTTAACAACCCAAGGAGAATTAAACAGGCAACTTCTCTGGGTAATAACAGAAAGTTTTGTAGCTAATTTTCTACACATACTGTGCAGAAAATGAATCCCATAAAATACAAGTAACTTCTCCCCGAGCACCTGTATCTTCCTCCTAATATTTAAAATTTATTTATGTTTCATTTAAATAAATTATAAAATTGCAGCACAAGCTCTGTGTTGCCTGCATGTCTGTACTTCTTCTGTGGAAGGGGCAGTTGTGGAATAAAGTGCAAGGGTAAATAATAAATCACTTTTGTCTTGCAACTTTGAGGGCCTCTCCTGCAGTCTGGTCACTGTTTCAACCTGGGATTGTTAAAAAAAGAGTCTAAAAGCAGCTGAAAATAGTCCTAAACAGTGCAAGTTCAAAGGAAGTAAGAAACCAAAAACCTGTGACAAAAAAAAAAAGTGGTTTTGGTGTTGTTTTGGGAGGTGCAAATACAAAATCCTTCAATCTGGCTCTTGAAGACTTGTGGTTTCTCGTGGTGTCGTCCTTTGGATTAGATTTTGCACTTGACTTGCTCAAAACTAAGGTTGTGGAGATGTACTGTGCATTTCATAAGATTTAATCTTCCTGAGTTTAAACTCTTCAAGTGTGGGTGTGTGGACCCTGGTGGAGGGCTAAAAGGAAAATCCAGAAAAAAATAACTTTTTGTCCATTCCTGACCCAGCCTGGGGCAGGACCAGGGCACTCCCCAGTTGGAGTGGAGTTGGTCAGCACTGCTTTTCCCTGAATATCAACTCCAGGAGGGACCCAGCACATCCCTCACAGAGAGGGAAAAATGAGGCAACCAGCAGAAATATGATGGAAACACAATTTTTTTTCTTTTAGTGCTCTACACACATGAAGGAAGCCCACAAGAAAGATGGAGAGGGACTGTGTGTAAGAGCTTGGAGTGACAGGACAAGGGGGAATGGCTTAAAACTGAGAGTAGGTTTAGACTAGAGAGCAGGACAAAATTCTTGGCTGTGAGGGTGGTGAGGCCCTGGCACAAGTTGCCCAGAGAAGCTGTGGCTGCCCCTGGATCCTTGGAAGTGTTTAAATCCAGGTTGGATCGAGCTCTGAGCAACCTGGGATAGTAAAAGATGTCCCTGCCCATGGCAAGAGGGTGGAATGAGGTGACCTTTAATGTCCCTTCCAACCCAAACCATTCTGTGACCCCATGATCACCCCCAACCTGTGAGTAAAATACATGCACAAAACAATCCAATGAACAAACTGCTCAGATTTGAGCTCACAGGCACCCCAGCACTATTTACAGGAAGTTATAAAATGGCTCAGGGCATTATAGAATCAGTTTTAATCTTGCCCAGGGTAGTTAGGCTCATACTATTTTATTTGACCCTTCTTTTATGTTGCTTTCAATGCCCTGGTATAGAACCAACCCAATATAATTCAATTCACTACTACTTTACCCTTCAGTCAGAGCAAACCTACAGTGAGCACACAAAGGCCACTGTGATGGTATCTTCTTTGATCTTCAGCTTGCTCAATCTACTTCCTACTGTGCTGGCTCACAATTTCATTTTAATAGTTAAGTAGTTTGGACATCATTAAAAGAACTGTGTCTGGAGGCAGTGATATGGCACTGATCAGTTTGTCAAGTAATTCCATTAAAAAAAGTTCACAGTTCTGGCCTGATATGATGTAGAGAAAATGTCTCATTAAAAACAACTTTTGTAAAATACTTTCACCCATTTCAACTTAAAAAAAAATGAGGATAATTTCTGGAGACTAGCTCTTTCCAGTCTAATACATCATCTTCTTTTAATCTCCACTACTTCCTGCCTTTTTTCTAGCAATTATTAATAATTTTGTTGCTCTGCTTAATTTTCATAAGTGGGCTCAAATATATTTTTGGAAGCTCTTCTAACGATGGGCTGGGTTATGATTTGGGCTAAATGTTCCTTTGACATGAAAGGAGGGTCAAACACAAGGCTACAGCCCCAGGCAAGATTAAACCCCATTTCTTCCAAACTGGGTAGAATTAAACATGGTCTGTAGCCTCACTTATGACTGTGTCCAAAAAGGAGCCAGGTGTGTATCTGCCAATGAATTAATCACAGATTATCTCTAAATCCATGCCCAATCCACTACCTCAGTCTGTGTGAGTACCTGAGCTTCCTCCTCTAGGCATTGCAAAATTTGTTGCATACTCATACCAGAGCCTTACTTCAAAATTCACATATTTTCTCAACCTCCAAGTTTTTCTTTACA
Source organism: Pseudopipra pipra (assembly GCF_036250125.1). Taxonomy (NCBI): domain Eukaryota; kingdom Metazoa; phylum Chordata; class Aves; order Passeriformes; family Pipridae; genus Pseudopipra; species Pseudopipra pipra. The sequence goes on along the minus strand of NC_087555.1, from coordinate 37,330,480 downwards.
TTCTTTGATTTTTTTCAAGTGATCTTCCTTCCTAAACAGCGGCAACCAGGTTAGTAAAGTGCTATTGAATTAATTCTCTCCATGCCTGGGGTCTGGAGAAGTCAACCTGGAGGCACTGACCTGTTCTAAAGTTGCATTTTGCCTGATTTGAGACAGACCTTACTCTCTCAGATCTCAAGAATTCACATATTTATTTCATGTTCTGGGTTGAGGGGTTCTGTAATTTTAATTCTAGAAAGTTTAGTGAGTGGCATCACCTTCATATGAATAAGTCACGTTCTCAAGGCACTACGTGGGTAAACTGAACAAGTCATTTTGACTGAGTGTCCCATTGTGCTCTGAGACAGCTAAAAACTGGTCCCAAAATCCAGATTATTTCCCCTGGGGCTGAGGAGCTGCTGGATTACAGAGGGCAGGATGAGATGCTGGCTGACATGGGGAGGTGTAGCAGTTTTCTGTCTCTAACAGCAGAAGCAGCCGGTTCTAATCCCTGTGGAGGGAGGAGAAGAACAGAAGGGGACACAAAGTAGCCCCAAACCAATTTGCCTGAAGATGTGTCACTCTGTTTTATGTTCCTGCATTTGCATTGGGACTTTTACTTGTCTTTTGCATTATCTGAGGATTAAACAGACAAGGGGGGTTCACTCTGCTGATATTAAAAAGGTAAAATGTAGGCACTGATGCTTAGTTTTATCTGGGCTGAGTTTATATCTAGATTTAATCTAGACTTCTGTATTAATAATCTGGTTCTTCTAATCCACACATGGCACACACCTATAACCAGGTGCATGCACTCAATCTTGTAATCTGAGCTCACCTGAAGCCAAACTGCTGCCAGTGCTGCTTGCAGGAACACTGAGGTTCGGTTCTAATGGAATTAAAACCAGTTTAATCTCTCCCCACACATCCTCTGAGGCAGCTGTTTTATTTGTCAGCTGGAAAATAACAGATTTGAAAGAGTTTAAATGAAGTAGAAGCAATTTACGTCCAGCAAAGCTCACAGAACTAATAGGTGTAAAATGATGAAAGAATTCCATCAAAAGTGCTTGTTTGCAGAGTTGGTTTTGCTTTCTTTTTTTTTTTTTTTTTAATTCCTTTTAAAAATTGCAATAGTTATTCAGCTTTCTAATTGTCTGAGCAGGTAGGCTTCACCTGTAAGGGTATGAAAGGATTTTCAAGGCAGAAACGAGTGTGGCTCTTCAATTTCCCACCCTGAGGAGGAGGAGGAAAAAAAACCCCTAAAACGAGACAAACCCTTGGAGAATACCTCGAGCCCTGGTATCTCTTAAAATAACAGCTGAAAAAAGAAATCTGAAAAGCAAAACAAAGAGATAAAGAAGCATCAGCAGCTCAAACCCCTCAGGTATTATACCTTCCAGTGTGCACCATCTGACTGACACACTTCTCCATATGCTGAGGAGGAGAAAGAACTATTCCCAGCTAACCCACAATTATGCCTTCATTATTTCTTTTTAATCTCCTCAGAGTTCCCATAGGGCCTCATATTTGGTGAGATGAATGTCCCTGCAACAGCCCCACTCAGAAAGCTCTGCAAGTCTCCAAGAAAACTTTCATGTTATGCTCACTGCAAATTTGGTCCAAAGCTATTTTTATCCTCTCCTTACTCTGTCTTTTTTTTTTTTTTCTTTAATTTCTTTTTCATTCCGTCAGTAAATAAATTATTTTCAGGGCTGCTTTTTATGGAGTTGAAGGATTTGTTAGTATGGAATAGGAATAGTAGGCATTTCAGTAATATTTTTTTCCCAATGGTGGTTTTAGAAGTATTTGTGTTTAGATTTTTTAGAGCTATTTGTATTTATATTTTTTAGAGCTATTTGTATTTAGATGATTTTTTTTTAACAGGTGAGTTGATTTATAGATATAAATCAGGATTTGGACCACTTATGTAATTCTGCAACAAAAATTCCTGGATTCCACTGGAAGAAGCAGTGTGACCTATTAGTCATATCAAATATCCTTTATATTTTTCACACTCTGTTCCATGCAGATTTAACTGAGATAAAATGATACAAACAGAGATAAGTATTTTTTGCCTACCTATTCTGCCTGTAAAGTTATTTAGCTTGGGGGCCCAAAGTATGAGCAGTATAGTATTAATATGGGGAAATTGCTACAATTATGTTGTACTCCCACATTACCTTTGATGTGATATTTTGCAAATTGTTCTGTGCAGAATTATTTTGCTATGGTTACATTGTGAATGTCATTTGGTGATGAGATACTTTGGAGATGTATATAATGACTTATAATAAACTTTATGGAAGAATCATAAATAAGAGATTAAAATCTTATATATTGTAATGGGTTTCTTTTGCATCCTTTTTCTGTACCACCTGTCCTAGATGCTTGGGTTTGAGAATTATCTTTCTTTTGTACTTCAGAAGTTTCTTTAGGGAACTTAGTGCTGAAAGAAGGTGGTTGAAGGACAGGGCTCTTGTGTCACTGCTTGGTCCTTGCTTTTACATGTTCATGTACATGTTTTTAAGTATTAAGCCAACTAGAAAAACATTCAGATCTTCCTTTGACTTCAAGATTTTTATTCTTTACCATTAAGTCCATCAGTGCCTGTCTCTGGATCTCAGCCTTGTCAAGTTTCTACCAAAGCATAGCTAGAATTGTGTGTTTTCTGTTGTTGGGGCCAAGAAAATGAATTAATAACTTGCCTTAGATTTTGTTTCTCTAAGGTGTCATCTTTGCAGTTACAGATGGATAAACTGATTGCTTAAAGCATAAATTTCTGCAGGTTCTCACTGGGTCCAAGAGACTCATCTTCCTATTCCTTGCTATTTTTAATATAAAATATTAAAATGTGGGAACAGGATCCCCAAAGGACAATTTGCATCAAGAAACACTAAAGCCAAAAAAACGTGGAGTGTTGACTGGAATAACTGTGTGTGATGAAGAAGATTTAAAAAGGGGGGAAAAAAAAGGGCAGCAATTACAGCATATTGAAAAGAGCACATTTCTGCCTTTCTAGAAACTTAAAGAAGAAATCAAAACCATGTTTGTGGTTTCACTGCTAACTGGAAGCAGGAGAATATCACTCCTCTGGAGCAGGGTCAGACAGAACCTTTTACTGTGGCTTGTGGAGGGAGGCTGCAGAAATCCACTTAATGGGCTGAGAAAGAGGGTGTTGAAAATAGACCCACGAAAGATAATTCGAAAAAGAAGTTGCCAGTCCCAATAACTTTCTTAAAGCCACATCTTGGAAAGCATTCCTGCTATTTTTGGAGCACGATGAAGTCCATCAAAAAGGGCAATCAGCTTTGAAGGCAATAAAATAAAAATCAGGTTTGCAATTATGGGTTGGGTAAAGTCTTCCAAAAGTTTCTCCATGAGATAGAGAATTTATAATGGCCTTTCTAATGGAAGGTGTCAGGATCTGTTGGTAATCTTTGTATTTCATTAAGAGTAATTGTCTTAAGGTGTTTACTGTGTTGTCCTTAGTAAAATTTTTATTGCATTTCTTTTTTCCAAGTGCATTAAAGCCTTTAATTTAAGGGTTTAAAGGACATTTCGTTCCCTTAGAAAGCCAATCAACAAAATAAAGAGGTTTACAGCCCATTAAACTATTTCAAATATGCTGCTAATGAATAAGGAAGCACAATTAGTCAGGTATAAAAACTCACCTTTCATATTTGCCCCATCCCAGGACAACGAGTCACAAATTGAAGTTATGGGGCAGGATTTGCAATTTTTATTTTTTTTTTTTATTCCTGTGCTTTGGAAGTCCCATATGTCTGTCTGCAGGTTTGGTTTGTCATGTTGCTTGTGTTTATGGCATATATATATATGTATGTATGTTTTCCAGGTGGGGTTTGCTATGGAAAAAAAAGAAAATAAATGGGAGGAGAAGCAGCTTCATCCCAGTAATTTTCTGCCCGCCAGGCCTTTGCACCTCTTCCTCTTTCCCTCCTGCTGCTTCCCAAGCTGAGGTGCTGATGAGGTGCTGGAGTTGCCACAGGCTGACAAAGCCATGACCAGAATTCCTCTTCTGAATAAGCAGGGAAATGAGGGAAAGGGCAGGGAATCAGTCAGGTTAAAGATTTTTGTAGGTATGGCTGTGCTGGAAGGAGGGGTGGTGTTTTGTGCCTTTAAACTCGTATTAGAAGGCCATTTAAAATGTGTGTCAAAATCCCCCTGAGACCTGCCTGGCTGCTCTCTCTAGTTCCCTTTTTGAGGATGGGATTCTCCATGCTGGCATTGCCATTACTCCTGGGATAATGCTGGACATGACCACTGCCAGTGGATTTTTTCAGTGATAGCAGTTTTTGGCAAACCAAGCACGGATATACAGCACTCCCTGTGCTTGGTGTGTATGATTTTTGGTGCTCTTGTCTCAGGTTTTAGGGTATTTTATTTTTTTTTTTGGTGATGGTGTTAATCCAGGAATCACTTCTCTTGCAAGTTCATTCCTACCCTTAGGCTCAGTCTCTTAAGGACACACTGCAAACTGATGCTTAATTAACCACCTGCCTCCCCAGTAAGAGCTCCCTCCAACATGATCCTGAAGGGGCTCCTGATAAAGGAAAATCGATTTTATTTTTTTTTTAATTATAATAACTCATTTTATATTTTTTCAGCATCCCTTGAGTCATGGGCAGGGTGAGGGGAGTGGGATCTCATTTTTAGGGTACCTGTTTTATTAGGAATATGTGTTGGAGATGAAGGTTAAAGCCTTCAAAAGAGTTAAATAAGACACGCTAAATGAATAAAATCAGATCACCCTATTTTTAAATGGTTATATTTTTTCCTTTGTCATGAAGCAAGGTTAGTTTAAGATTTGAAAGTCAGGAGTTTAACCAATAAGCCACGATCTGTGGGCTTTAAACCCAGACTCTTGGCTGCTGCTCTAACTCAAGCACTCCTCAGTCTGTTTAAAGCTGAACTGCTTCAAATTAAACTTCCACAGCAAAATTAAGTTTTCAGACCTGGCAATGGCACAGATTTAATGAAATTTCTGTTTAAAGTTGTGCTGTGAGGGTGATATTATGAACTGGCACCCAGGGCCAAGCTGTGTGTCTGTGTGTTAGGTGGGATATATAATCCAACAGGGTTGGATTTTCGGGCATGGATCTCACTCAGCAGAAGGAAATGAACACGCAGGAATAACGTTCACAGATAAATTATGCCACTTTTTTTTTCAGCCTAAATACCTTGGAATCTGCAAAGACACTTCACAGACAAAGGGGACACCAGCAATAGATTTCTCCACTCATAATGACAGGAACATCTCTCTCAATATTACTTAGCTAATGAAGGAATAGATCTGCTGTGAAGTTCCTAGGAGGCTCATTTTCTTGAGTACAGTAGTAAAAGTTAGCTGATGAATGACCTAAACTGCTTAATGCTTCTACTTATAACTTCTGAGCAGCAAGGCATGTCTCGGAGAGCACTGGAGGAGTTATCCTCAGGAGGCCCCGGTGTCCTTGTAGGTTGTCAGAGTCAATGAGCCAGGTTTATTTCAAATGGCTCCTTAAATGAACATTTATTTTGTGCCAGTAACACGTTTTTGATTAACAGCTCCTTTTGACTAATTTGCTTCCCAAAACAGCCCAATAAAGGACTCGTTTAAAACATAATTAAAAGCATGTTATTGCTGGTAGTTAATACTGATTAAAACAGGCATTAAGACAATTATCGTTGAAGGAAAGTAAGCACCCCGTAGTCAGGATGGAATCCATTCTTACAGTTTTTATGCATTGCATACACAAGTGGGCTGCCTGCCAAATATGCAGGAGTTCTTATCCTGCCCATAACTGTATCAAAATTTGATCCCAATTAATTTTTTTTTTTTTTTTTAATGGACAATGTTTGTGTTGGGCGTTTGGAGTTGGGTTTTTGGGAGAAACGTTCGTTTTCAACAAGTTGAAAAGTTGCCACTTTGTCCTGTCTGGTTATTGAACTGACTAAGAAGGAAAAAAAGTATCCTTGTTGTTGTGATTTGTACTGAGGCTTTAAAGAATTCCTAGCTGGGCTTGGGTTTGCATCTTTAGTTTTGTGTCTCTTCAGCTTTACACTGTAAATTAATTGCTAACTTTTTTTAAGCTAAAACCAAAAAAAGCATGACCAAAATACTGGCAGAGGTGGCATTTATTTTAGGTGTAGAAACGGAAGTTAATCTGAAAATTTTCAAGTCTTAATGAAGAATTCTGGTGGAATTTTTTTTCTTTTGTTTATTTGGTAAGGTTTATTTTTTTAAAAAAAAAAGGATTGGTTTTTTTTTTGAGGTGTTTTTCATTTTCTTTTTCTTTTTTTTTTTTTTGTGTGGCTGAGTGCACAGTCTTTTCTTCAAATATAAAATATATCCTGAACTCATCAGAAAATTCACATAGAAATAATGCCACATTCTTCTATTAAAATAATGGAATATTTTCCATGAGAGTGAAAAATTACAGGTAACTTTTTGAGATCAAGGGCTCTAATTATGACCCTGTAGCTTTTTATACAGTTACTATAGAAAAAAACCCACATAAAAACGTGTTTTCCACCACTTTAAATTTTATGTGAGAGTTCAGCTCATCATTTAACACTTGCATTTCTGTTTTGAACATCTTAATTCCTTAATTTCTCATCATCCTTTATCATGCTTTTGTGATTTATAACAAAGAAAAATTTATATCCACTGTAATCAGTTTTAATTGAACAAATTGGTAAGAATGGGTGAAGACTTCTATTTTTAATAACTTCATCTGTAGTTCAAAATTTCAAGGAGTTTTAAGTAAAGAGTTGCTTTCAACATCGATTTCAGCTTTTTCTGCCTTACCTCAACACAGTGTTATTATTGGAGAACGATCAAAATGATTATGCAGGGCCTTAAAAATGGACTAAAGGAAATTTCATGCTTATTTCCAAATGTGCATTTGATTATGCTCAGACTCTAATTTTTTTGTTTGGTTTTTTTTTTTTCTAATTTAAAAAGAAGGAAATCAAAATATACCAAAGGTTTTTTAACACGTATTTTTACACCTTTGGCTGTACTTGTGCTTTCAGCCTTCCCATCGTGCTGGGTTGAGCAGGGGGAGCTGCCAAGGATGTGACACCTTCTCAGGGGCCAAGACTTTGAGACAGATGGTGCCTGGTGTGGAGGGAGCAGAGTGAGACCAAAGCTTTGGAGCCTGGTGGACTTCCAAGGCCAGCCTGTAACTTGCTGTCCTTGTCTGCTGTAACAAAGCTCTGGGAGCACCTTCCAACCTGAAGTGATTGTGGTGGGTCCAACTTCTTCTGAACTCCAGGTTTTCACAGTAGCATCAGCCCAAGAAATGAATGTTTGCTGTTTTCATCAAGACTAGAGAGCAAAGCATGTGGAGCTGAGCAAGCACAGGCTTGGAAAATCCAGCAGATATAATGTTGATCCTCATCTGGTGGTTCATACCTCCACTTAGGGATGTGGGGAAAGAGCTGGAGATGGTGTGGAGCTGCTTTCCACATCCTGAGCTGTTCCTAGGGGGAAGGTATGAGGCTTTGGAGCTTGTGGGCAGCACTGACCATGGTGGATATCAGCAAAAGCCATAACATGCTATGGCCACACTGGGCATGGCAATAGACTCTGCAACACGAAGGGAAGAGTTAGTTGGAGCTCTGAGTCTGTTCCAAACAGACTGCTTGGTGTGAAATGTGAGATTTTCAATCGCCCCCATCCTGGAAAATTTGAATTTTCCGTTCCTGGTAGATTTCATATAGAAATAGATGCCTGTGGCAAGTGATTGGTATCTTCCTTGGCCAGTTGTCCCGACCTTCTGAGGTGTAACCCTGAATTCAGGTGTGAGTGTGACATTTGTAATCATAGAGTGGCTTGGATTGGAAGGGTCCTTGAATACATTCCAAGCCCCTACCATGGGCAGGGACACCTTCCACTAGCCCAGGTTGCTCCAAGCCCCTTCCCACCTGACCTTGGACACTTCCAGGGATCCAGGGGCAGCCACAGCTTCTCTGGGCAACCTGTGCCAGGGCCTCCCCACCCTCACAGGGAAGAATTTCTTCCTAATATTTAATCTAAACCTACTCTTCCAATTTAAGACCATTTCTCCTTGTCCAATCACTGTATTCCCTCTCCCTTAAGCCAACCCCATATACCTAGAGCTGCCTCTGGAAAAACTTGATCCTGATTCCACTGTAGAACCTTCCTGCCCTTCCTAGTTGGAAGTTGGGCCCGTGCTCCAGGTGGAAAGACAGACCCTTCCCGTTGAAGAGGAAAAATCGTAACTATGGAATTGCATATAATTAAAATCTCATAAATATTTTTCCCCCTCATTCTTCTGAAAATATCAGATGTGTGTATAATCCTCTCAGGGGAACCAACATCTCTCTCAGTTTATCTGTTTTAATTAAACTGTTAGTTAATTCTTCATTCTTGGGTATAAAGAAGGGGAGAGAAAAAATTATTCAGCTGCTATAGTTTAATGGATTTTTAACAATTACAGAATGAAAAGCAATGAAAATAAATAATACAGTTGTTAAAACTAATAATGTAACAAAGGTAAAAAGACATCCCTGTAGGCTGGAAGAAGTATTAACACAAGCAAACAAATCCCAACAATCCTGAAATCAAAGACCAGCCAGCTTTCTTGTTTTCCCACTAGATGGTCTGGCCATTAATAACCCATTTGCAAGAACATCTGAGGAGTGTGGGGCAGTAAGGGAGGGAAAAAAATCCCAAGAGCTTGAAACTGTAGCAAATAGGTGGTGGAAGTTGGATTTAGGTGTGGACTAGATGTGAAATTTGGGGGTTTCATAGTAAATTATAAATGATGGGTCATTATAGTTCTTGCAAATGGCCCTGGTGACAGATGAAGAGGTGGAGAAGGGAAAAAAGGGGCAGGAAGAAATAACTGGAGATTTTGGGGAGGAATTATTTCAGAAGACTGAAGGGATTAAGTGATTTCCATAGGTAAGAGAGATAAATATGGATCTGCCACCAGCCCAAAGTGTCAGAGATCTGCAGAGCTCCCTCCGACCTCCCAGTGGGGTGAGGAGGACAATTCCAGGAGGAAAAGGAACGAGAAAAGGAAAATAGGAAACAAAAAAAGCTCATTGCATTTTTCTTATGCCCCCAACAGGTCCCCAAACAGGCTGCAAGGATCATTGCAGGGAATGAGAGAAAATCAGGCAAAATTCTCTGCAAGTGGCTCGAATCAGATAAAATAAAGCCCACGAGCAAGGGCGTAGAGAGATAATGGAGCAGAAACCTTTCTACTTCAGCCCTGCCTTCCCCAGTCACTTTGAGCTCTCTCCATTTGAAAGTTAAATTTCTAATTTTATTCAAATAAAGCCTGGCTTTCTTGTGTTTAAAAGACTTTTGGTCTTCAGGGATCTCGCTGTAGGTGATGGTTTCAGCAGATCCACTTCAAAGCTTTGGCGGATTCAGTGTCCTATCATAGCATATCCTAATTAGTGAAGCTGTGGGCCAAATTCCTGTGGGATACAACCCAACAGATACAATAGTATAATACTGGAATTAGTCCACTAAACCAAAAGGGTAGACCTGCCTGGACAGAAGTCCGTGGCAAAATTCCAGTCGATTCCAGTAAATATTGGACTGGGACTTAATGAAGAGGTTGGAAAAAAAAATCTTGTGATTATTTTAGGATTGCAAAGGAAAAGATCTGGAGCTCTTTTGTATCAGGAGGAGAAAAAAAAATGTTTTCTTAAAAACTCAGAGTGTATGAGAACACCAATATGAAACCACTCGGTAATAAGGCATTCTTGTGTTTTCTCAACCTAAAAGAAAGCAGAAGATGTATAATGTGCATATATAAACATATAAAAAGGGAATTTCTCACTTGTACACAGAAGAGGAAGAAAAAAAAAGAGTAATATATGGAAGAAAACAGGTGGGAAAAAATGGTACACAGCAGCATAAACTCATTATTCACCATTTTATTGTATGGTATTATTGCTGATGTCAGATGCATTCAGCATTTACCAGTCTATTACAAGAGAAAATGAAGTGCATCTGTCTTAAAACTTCTAAATCCAAAATAGTCAGCTCTGAAAGTGTGTGTTTTCATACCTTGGCTTCCACGCCACTCAGAAAGCAATTGCATATCAAAATGTTTGAGACATCCTTGCCGTGGCAAAGCCTCCGAGCTCTGTGCAGGCTAATAAGGAGATGGCTTTGTGGATACATTTTCGGAGGAGAGTGTATTTGGAAGGAGAAATTGGATGCCGAGCTTTTGTTGTGATAGCTCTAAGACTCTGTGTTTTGGCTTCGAGTTCTAAGGCTCCATCTGAAGGAGGAGAAAAGGAGAGAAACCAGCAGAACCGATTCAGGTGTCAAACAAAAAATCTCTTCCAAGAATAAGATTTATTTCACTCGGTAACCCCTGGCCAGAAGTTTGTGTTTTGGGGAAATGAAAATTTCTGTCTTGGTGGTATTAGTAAAGCAAAACCAGCTGAGTACATTCAAACAATGGACAGAGCATGTCTCTGCTAATTTTGAATTTTCTGGCTTTTGTCACTGGATGTCACAACTATAATTATTACTTAAACACAGAGGTGAACTGCAAAGCAGGAATGAAACTTTAGCTGAGAAATGCTGTAGGAAACAAAAGTTCCTGAAGAGTCGTGCAAAACCTTCAGCAGGGCTCCACGTTTTAATTTATTCTTGGTTAAAATTCTATATCTACCATCTGCAATTACCCCAGTGCAATGAGATTATCCCACTGGAATATTTATTTACCAGCAAAAAATAAGTTTATAAGGTGGTTATTGGGGAATTTGGGCACTTCCAGAGGTTAAATGATGAGCAGAGGGTCTTAATGTCTTGGCAGGGAGCCTGGTCCTCACCTGAGAGTGTGGTCAGGTGCTGGGATGTGAGGCTTCCCTTCCCTCTCCCAGCTGACAGATCACTTTTTCCAGTCATTGTGGAGCAGTTTTGTGTTTCTCTAGTCTGGAAAACTTCACATTTTGACAAAATTGTTGTAGAGTGTGGGGTTTTTTTTAAACACTACAGAACAGTCCACCTACAGCAGCATAGAAAAAAATAATCTACATAAATAAAACCTTAATAAAATTGATGATTTGAAGAAATAGAATCTTATAGCTGTTTTCACATTGACTTTCTAACACAGCCAGGTGTGGCATTGGGACTGCAATATCTCTCTTGGTGGGGATGGGTTGTGAGCTGATGATTCTTCTGTGTGCTCTGCAAATATCTCTGTAGTGTTTTAACTCCTCATCCTCAAAAGTTTTAAACACATGCTTAAAACTGAGGTTGAATTGTAATGAATGCTTTCTTTTGATCTGCTGCACTGGGAGAAAATAACTCTTATTTTCCCACTTTCTCCATAACCAGGGCTGTTGTTTTGCTGCACGTATTTTTAATTAAGGACTTTCATTAGAAGCAGTAAGGGAAGACCAATGGAAAACCTGAAGCAGGAAATCAAATTACTCTCAATCACTGATACCTACATAGTTAGTAAAAAAAAGGTAAAAGGACTTTTAAAACTAGATATATTCAATCTTTTTGTTATATTGTGAAAAGATCCCTTTTTTGTACCAATTTCTGTGCTGGTGCTTAAGCAGATCACAACTGGGAGCAAAACCTTTCCTAAAAATTGAGAGTCCTGGCCTGGGTTTGGTTCTAAATCTGGGAAATGTAGAGTTACTTTTGCATGCAAACAGTGGGTAAAGTGGGTTTTGGGATGGATTAGATGTGAGACCTGTTTCAGGAATCCTCAAATAATGATGAGGTACTTCCTTCACTGGATGATAATGTGGCTTTTGGGTGATTTTGTAAAGCTGTTCTTCCCTTTCTGTCCATGAAAAGCAGTTCATGTGTCCATCCTTAGACACCCCCTTTTGTTTTACCTGGAGTATCCGTTTGAGTTAAGCTTTAAAATGTTATAAACCAGAATCCTGCGTGATGAAAAAAAAATTGTATTGGTACCAGTAGGCAACGTGATATTAAGTCACTGACATTCATACATTCTGTGTCTGTTGTATTTCCTCTTTTTTTTTTTTTCCCTCTGGAACAAACTAAAAAGGCTTTGGCAAGGCAGGGTCTTACAACATCAAACCGTACTGAAGGCAGATTTCCACAAAGTGCTTGCACAGCACAGAAAGTTTAAGTGTTGGCACCGAGACAGGTTTGTGTGGTACAGAAGAATTCTTATATTTGAATGTTTCTCTCTTACAAGCCTTTATATGTCAAACTTTAAGTGGAATTGACTGTTTATCCCAGTTGATTTTGACTAGTGACGCCTTCCAGGTTGGAGGGCGCTCCCTTCACTCTGTTTCCCATCAGCACTCCTTGACTACCGGCATGTGGTGCCAATTTGTTCCTTCTGTACAGAGAAGAAAAGAAGTTTGGATTTAATTTTAAGCCTTGACACAAGGTTTAATTTGCTAAAAAGGGGAGCTGTGCCATTGTAAATCTTGGAGGAGACACCAAGGTTGCAAAAATTGTCAGCCCAATCTGTTTTGAGCACCACTTCAGTCGGGCTATTAAAGGAACAATATTCCTTTTCACAGCTTGTTCAGCTGTGTCAAACCACACAGGTTAGCCTGGAGTTGGCCATTTATTGTACTTTTTATTGCTTTCTGATCGAGTTTGTATGACAAGGGGGAAATTTCTGTGCTGAAAATGATTTATCAATACTGTAAATAGGCAGGGAAAAAAGGTTATTTTTCAGGTGACTAAACCTCAAAGCAGAGCAGCTTAAAAATTTACCAGTGAGACTCACAAAAAAGAATAAGATCATTTTCCTATTAAAATCTTCCTAGACTTACAGAACTAAGTACATTGTGGATCTGCTACTATCTTTTGAGAAGAAAACTCTGGTAGAAGATGGTGTTGGCACTCAAGTACTGGATTATTACCGATGTTGAGTCAAACCACACTGAGCTATAAAAATCTTTGGCCCCACGTGTAGATTCTGATCTTGTCTAAGATGATGTAAATGCTCCCTCTCCCTTCACTGCTTATTTTGTAGAGGAGGAAAGGGTTTAGCATGAAACTCCACATCTCTGCTGACAGTGTGGATTTGGTCATTGGCTTCAGCAGGGTCAGGGTTTTAGCCTCTGTCCTAATTCTTTGTAAATGTTTTCTGAGCCATGATGATATTACCAAAAACAAGGGCAGTATGACGTGATGGGACTCGGTAAATATTTATTTAAACTAGTCTGGTTTAAAAAAAATAATCGTTTTGGGGTTGATTAAAACTCAGATATTTAAAATTACACCAGCAAAGCTCTAATGCATTAATATATACTAAAACCTACACAGTATCTTGCTTCAGCCTCTTTTATTTTGCTTTTTAAGAAATGGATGTCTGACCCAATAGTTCATTTATGCTCATCCGTCACGTAAGTCCTTTTTATTTCTTGGATTAAGTGCTACAGACCTAATAAATCATTGCTGCTCCTCTGGCACCGTTCCAGCTCGTGTTGTCAATCTGGGCAATGTGTAATGTTTTAATTTCTGCAAAACAGCAAGTTTTTGTTAACTTTAACTCTGTGCTGTGACTGACTGAGCCTTCAGGATAGCTTCCAGTTTTCTATATATACCGGGTGACTAATACAGTGATTTTTAATATCATCAAAAATCATTAATTATAACGTAAAAAACATGCTTTGGCCTAAAATGTAAGGGTTATGTTATCCTGCTCCTTCTACTCTTTATTTCTGTTGTGAAGAAAGCCTAAACCCCTTTTAAATGTAGAAAAACACCCCAAAAGGAGCCTAAATCCCCTTTTACTCTCTCTCATTTACCGTGTTTCTAAACTACGTTTCTTTTCGTGTTCTGAACACGTGTTTTACTTTTTCCTCCTCTGCCACGGTTGACTGGGTGGTTAGATGTGTGTACCCTGAAATATTCTTCAGCATTTATCAAGCTGAGCTGTGGTCCAGTATTTTAAAGAAAGAGGAGAAATTAGAGGTGTGCCATAAGTTGGACTATTTATCAAAACCTTTGCTTTTTGGGCATATGTGGCTGGAACGAAACAGCACCTGGTTCTATATTTCCAAGGGCTTTTTTAAGCAACACAAGCACTTTTGCCAAAACAGAAGGGAATGTGGATCCTGTTTTCTCTTTGCATGAGAAACAAGGTGGAATCAGGGCTAGACAGGGAGGGTGGGAGCCAAGGGTGGGGCCCTGTGTGAGCTCAGGAGCACAGGAAAACAAGCCCCTCTCACTGTGCCATTCAAATATCGTCTCTTACATCCCCAAGCACAAGCATTTTGAATTTTTTTCCCCAGCCTTAAGGCCATGCTCTGTGTTGTACATCATCCTCCTGTTCCAGATGAGGGGATTTATGGAGAGGAGGTGTTGGGTGCTTTGCAGGAAACCGTGTAGCCACTTTATCTGTGCACAGCTCCTCACTGAGCAGCTCTGCATCCCAGATCTTTTTCTCCTGGTGTTTATAACAGGATAGTTACTCCTTCTGGAGGTGAGGGAGGAGTGCAGTTAGATGGGCTTCTACAGCCTCTCTGATAACTTGTCCCACTCCACCCCTTAGTGGAAAGATCCGTTTAACCTTTGGCTGCTCTGAGTCAGAAATCCTGCTTTCCCAGTTTCAGGTATCACTGGGGTCTGACACAGGTCTGATGGAGTAAAGCACATTATGTTTTAATCACACATAACAAAGGCCATTTACAAACAGCAGGCCACTTGTAAAATTAACCTGAATTTATGACATCCTACTGCATTTCAGTGAAGAAGATGGATACTGCAGAGGAGTTGATTAGGCTGTGATTCATCATTCCTCTTTCTAGAGCTGAGTTACACCAGATACTTTCTGCTAGTGAGCATTATGTGTTTGTTTTATTTGATGATGGCATGTTTTATTTGTTAATGGCATGTTCTATTCGATGGTGGCACCGCAGATTTCAGTGCAGGGAGTAGTTTGTTTGTCCATCTGATCTAGAAAACAGCCTCAGATCTGAGCAAACCATTCCCACTGAAAAAAGCCTGATGACCCAAGGCCAGCCCTCCCTCTGTGCCAGGAACAGAGACTTAACTCAGCTGCCAAAATCTGGGAGTGCTCATCTCCCAGTGCCCTGCTGAGAGCGGGAGATGCTGTTGGAGAGGGGATGTTTCTCCTAGAAGGAGACCTCCCCAGACTCCCCTCTCATCCCAGTTGTCCTAATATTTCCATTTAGGGCAAGACAACAACTCTGGGACTTCTGCAAGGTCTTGTGATGAAGCAAAATGTTGTTTACCTGCAACAAACAGAGAGAAACCCTCTCCCATGTGGCCACCGGGAATGTCTCCGGAACGTGGTGCTCGTGCACTTAATCAAGCACGTTCTGAAGGCAGGATAATTTGGAAAGATGACCATTTATAGAAGATTAGTTGTCCTCTGACCGCAGTTACAATTATCTGGGAGAACAGATAGGTCAGATTGATTTAAGTTGCTTTTTTTGGTAAAAGCAGTATATTCTGGTAAAACTGGCCGGCGAGGAGATTTGTTTCCGCGCGGGTGCGTTTTTTCAACACTGCGGGGAAATAAATGGTTATTTCATAAGCTTGAAACATCCATCTTCGGATTTACACAAATTTAAAATTATATTCCTAAGAGTTTGCGACGGGAGCCAAGAGTTATTTTCTGCTTATTAATCTTTCTCCCCGATCCAAAAACATCCCCAAACTTTGTTTAGCCGTGCAGTCTCTTCAGACTGTTGATTGTGCTGTAGTGGGGCTGAGAATGTTTCAGTTTATGTAACCAGGCTCTCTGTTTAAATTTCCATGACAGATCTTTTCATTTTGTTTACAGCCAAATAACAATGCAAACGTGTCCTGCTCCAGCCGTGGACGTGGTGTGCGGTCATCGAAAAGGGCGCTCGCCACATTGATTTCTTGATCTTATCCTCTTTAAAACTTATTTAAAAGCATTTCATTGTTATTTGCCGGCTATTAACGAGCAAAAATAAGCTTTCCTTATTTACATAAGGATGAGAGCTGGTCACTGTGTCTTCTTGGTTATTAGTTGTTTGGTTAATCACAAAGCTGTGTTATTACAGCCTATTTGTAGTTTGCAGTTCAACCACACATGGCATGGTGGTGAAACGTTTTCCTGCAAACCCAAATGCTTAAATAAAGTCATATCTTTAATCTGTTTAGAGCCTTGCAATATTTAAAATGGTTAGCATGGGTTTGATTATAGAGTTTTACGTAGATGTGTCGGTGGTGTGGGGTTTGGTAACGCGAACGTCAGCGCGAGGCAGATTTGGGGCAAAATTAATGCTCAGGGACAACTTCCAAGGGAATTCATGGAGTCTCTTCTGGCTTTTCCATCTGGTCCTTATCATGCAGAGATGTCCAGTCAGCAGTGTTCAAGTTGTTCTCAAAATTCTTCCCCAGCCTTTCTAGGCACAGAAGACTCTTGTTATATATCCTTGATGAGATTTCCGAACCTTCCTAAATCCTTTCTGCTCTTAAGGAAAATAGAATAACTTCTATTTGCTTTAGTAGAATTAATTTAAGTGCTTACTTAGTATTTTAACACGGCTTTTTGAGGTAGGTTCATAGCACAGTCTGAGCTTAGGCTCTATTTCTGCCTAGTGCAAAAAACACTCTATATCCTAAAATTCTGTTCAGAAATTCATCGCCCTCTGTCTTGAAACTAGTTGAGTATTTTCCTTCTGCTGCTTTCCCTGTGGTGCATTCAGGAATGATGTTCCTGTTGTGTTTTTTTCTAATATCCAGCTAAAACTCAACAACAGCAAGTTCATACGCATTCATACCTGTGCCAAGACTAAGATCTCTTCATTTACCTTTCTGATATCCTGAGCAGTCACATTCCTCATCCCCTACTGCTTTTCCTGGGATTAATGTGCCACCTTGAACTTGTACATTCTATAACTATATTTAATTCCATTTATATTAATCTGATCAAGGACAGATGATACATTTATAGGAACCATTACTACCTTTCTGTGTATGTTTGATACCCAGTATTTTTTTACCACCAATAAACTTCACCACACTCCTCTTTATGACAAAAATCATAAATGAAAGATAAAGGCTTATTTTAAAAATCTTATTTAAGGAGCTTCCCCAGTATCTCCCCTCCAGTTCAAGAGTAAAACCTATTGAAGTTGATGCTTCACATTGTTTATTTTTCATTCTTAGTTTGCTGCTTTCCACCTCATTTCTCTTTCTTCAGCTTCAGTTTCTCCTTGATGAGTGCTGTGTTTACAGTTGATTTTCATGGTTCTAACAGGGTTGACTATCACTGTCTTGCAAAAACATTTACCATCTACCTCTTTCTTTTTCAGAAATAAAGAGTGTATTATAGAGCATATATTTAAAATTCCCCAGACAAATATTTTTTCTTTTTCCTTTTTTTCCTCTCACTTATTTTTTTCTGCATGAAATTTAGTGACTTAAATACTGTTTGTTCAGGATTTCTGGATATCTGACTACCTGGGAAACACAGTAGATCCAAATTGTCCCCTGGATATTTGGGAATTCTGGAAATGCCCTTTGCAGAGAACAAGTGCAGTGGGGCTTCTGTTCCCGGGAAATGTCCAACCAAACAGCATCTTCATGGTCAGGGCATGCACAGTAAATCAGTTTTTTCCAGGAATCATGAGTTTTATGGACTTTATATGACCCAGTGTGTGCACACAGACTCCTTTTCGAAAAATACTGATCAAATGGGTGACAACCATTGTTTACTCCACTTTTTGCATGCTCTGGAAAAAGAAAGAGGAGCTGTTTCAGTTTTTGTGTTGTATTCCCAGCATATCAGTGGCCCCAAATAGGGAGAGAGGGTTTAAGCTGTGTCTGCTTGGTAAACTAAAACATGTTTATGTGCCTGATTTGATTTTTATATAAAATTTTTGCCTGTTTTCCCTAGAACTTTTATTTGGGTATTACCCAACCTGGGATGCAGCTCCACAGGTATTTTCATAGCTCAGAGTGTCTGGCTGTGGATAATATCAAGTTCTGAGGTGGAGATGGATCCATGAGATCCTTCTTAACTTCGTAGAGTCATAGAATAGTTTGGGTTTTGTTGAAAGGGACCTAAAAGATCATCTCCTTCCATCCCAGGGACACCTTCCACTACCCCAGGTTGCTCCAAGCCCAGTCCAACCTGGCCTTGGATGCTTCCAGGGATCCAGGGGCAGCCACAGCTTCTCTGGGCAACCTGTGCCTGTGAAACATCTCTGGGTGTAATATTTTCTGTGAAAATACCAATCTCCACAAAGGTGAGCAATTAATTACTTCATGCTGAGGTGGAGATCAGAATTCAGATGGATGAAATGATAAATGTGAAAGGTGTGGAGATGGCACAAAGGGTAAAAATTCCATGAGGTGACTAAAAAAAACTTGAATGACTGTCGTCGAATTCTTTCAGCTACAGATGATTAAGTGCATCCCCATTATATGAAAACTTTTATAAAGGAGCCAAAAATGTTAAGTGAACTTGCAAGAAATGAGGAAGAATATAAAAAACCCAGGAAACAAACCTTTCAGATTTCCAAGAAACGCTTTTTCTTTGGAAAGAAAACATGAAACCCCCCCCCTGTTTTCTGAACAAATGCATGTGAAGTGTGAGTGACCAAGGGATTAATTCTTCCCCTGCATAAACCCGGGATGAAATACTCAAATTCTCAACTATATGAACTGCTCAGCACCTGAGGAAGTTAAATAGTTATTGCAAGAGGAAAATGTGGAGCAGAACTATCAGGCAAAGAGAAATCCCATTCACATGCCTGAGAAAAGTTCAGGCAATGTCTCAGAAGGAAAGTTCTGGAAAAGCTCTGCTAAGAAAACAGAAGCTGTGAATTGTGCCATGTGGTATTAAAGAATTTAGAGGGCACACTGAGAAGTTCCATATCAATGCTTTTTCTTAAATATATTCAACAAAGGGCCTATTTCCCTTCAGCACTTTCAAATTTCAGCTTTCTCTCCCTTCTGCTTTTTAGCAGAACCACTCAAAAAAAAAAAAACCAACTTGCACAGTTATAGCTTTTAGTGTAAAATCCCTGGATTTCTTGCTTTTTTATTTTGCTGCTTCTCAATTGGTTTAGAGAGAATTTTCGAGTTATAGCCTAAAAAGGGAATATTAAAAGAAAGAGATTATAAAAGCAATTGTAGAAAAGTTTGGGAGCTCAGAACTTGTAACTCTTGTAGTAGCTACAGCAGGGCTGCACATGAGAACATGTCATTTTGCTCTCCCACAGTGCTCTAAAGTGGAAAAAATAACTTATTGAAGCTTTGATTTCTTCTCAGGACTTTGCTGATCCATCAGTACAAAATATGTTTCCAATAATGATGGTTGAAGGAAGAAATTCAGACTCTCGGGCTCCTCGAATAAAGCATTTTAAAAACTCATTGTCTACTCAATTTTGCTTGAACTTCAATTACTATTTGGTGAATCCTGCATGTCTAGAAGTGTAAATCAGTTCAGGAAGTTTGGGTTTTATCTGATTCCCTGGAAAAATCTTAATAACTGGCCACTGGCATTGAGTTTCCTGGAACAGGCTGAGTATGGGAATTCTCCAGCTCTAGTTTGGGTTTTTTCCTGCTCCTAATCAGAGTTCACAACTTTAACTTAGATAAGTTGACAGTTTTTGTTGCTTTCTTGTGTGGTTTTTTTAATTTTGGTTTTGTTTTTATATAATAGAAAATGATTACTGGGGGCTTGGCTTGTACAGGGGTCTAAATGGATCATTCTTATCTTGAAATATTGTAGGGGAGCAGAACATCACGCAAACAAAAGCAGCTTCAACCTTCAGACTAATCAACAGCGTCTCACTTGTGAACTTTTGTTTGCAGAATTTATTTAGTGTGATTTTTTTTCTTGTAGTTACAATGAGATCTTTGAAACAACTGTTGAAATGATGGATTAATGAAATTTTTGGCAAAAACGGATGTTTCCCTAGTGCATATTTTTGTTCATTAAACACACAAAACCCTGCAGCAGGAAAAGAGTTAAGTTTTGAAATGGCTCAGGAAAAAAATTGTGCTTTCCTGTGGACATAAAGTAAATTTTCTGTACTTTGTGATTTTAATAATAAAAGTAATATACAGGATAAACTAACATTTAAGGAAAGCTATATTTTAACTTCTCTGGCTTTTCATCTGCTGTAATAGATGGGAATTTTCACTTCTCTATCCTCTCAATTGTGTGCTGTAAAACCTGTTAGTGTCACTGAAGATTATACTATGGAGAAATTTAGTCTATATTTTACATATATAAAATTGTTAAAAATGGTGTCACATTCCTAAAATGATTCTGCAGGACAGTAACTCATAGGAAGCTGCTTTTAGACCTTTCAAGGTATAATTAAACAGGGAAGGAAATGGGTGGGAGAAAGCCTTGTTTGCTCAAACAAACTAAATGCCCTGGGGTAAAATTAAATATACAAAAGAAATAAAAACTAAATATATAGAAGAAATAGAAGGATGTGTGTTTTATCCAAGTGGTTGCCACTTGGTGCTGGAATATTGCTGTGGGAGCTCTCCTGGTTTAGATCTGTGCTGTGTTGCAAGGTTTTCTTTTCTGGGTGAAAAGGTGGGTTTGGAATTTATCCCTGGTTATTCTGTGGGATGAGGAGAGACAACTGGCAAATGGATTGGTGCCTTGAGAAGGAAAATAGTTTGTTGTACAGGTGGATTTCTGTTAAAATGAAGTTTTATCGTGTCCTAGAGTCCCTGGTGCCCTGCTGGCCATGGGAGAGATAATTAAATAATTAGTAATTTTGATCCCCACCAGGTGTAGAAACATAGTGTTTATTGGGTGTAAATTGTTCTGTGATCATGTGAAAATGCAGAGAAGGAGGTTTTTGGGGAGCAGGAAGGAGGCATGACCCGTGATTTAATCCTGATCTCCAAGGGGTGACACCTTCCCTTCGGCTGGGAGGTCAGGAGCGTGGTCCCCTCTGTCACTGGTGGTTTTTGGGGTGGCCCATCTGCTCCTGCAGCAGATGGGCTTCACCCCAGGCTGTTTTCAGTCCCCTCTGACCTGGGGCATGGGAACCTCAATGCTCTTCCCAGCCCGGATCTCATTAGTGAGGTACAATTAGATTATCGAAGAATGTGCTTGACAAAAGACACCTATCAATTGTAATTTGTGCTCCGGCTAAAAATTGCTTCAGACTGAAGTTTCTTCAAGTCCCAAAGAATCTAATAAGGAAAAACAACACATTAGGCTGTTATATTAAAACATTTTAACTGGTTGCATGCATAAGAATATTCCCAATTTTATTGCTTCGAGAAAAAATGTAACACTTCTATTTTTCAACTCCCTTCTATGCTGTGTGAGGGTTTTCCTTGCATTTTATTGGTTTAACACAGAAACTGCGTAAAACTGCCTTTTTCTTGCATGGGGGGCATTTATTAAAAGAAGTTCACAAGTGGATTTTATTAGTGTAGAAGTCTGGAAAGTTTGTGGCATATTAAACTGTGCTCAAGCTGCATCTTTTTGTCATAAAACACTGTTGTCTCTCTGAACTGTACTTTTCTCAATAGAATGTTTAGAAAATAAAAGCACAGCTTAAATTTATTTTTAAACAGGCTTAAATGAACTAAAGATACAGCACTTCACTTCTTTATATTGTATATCCCTGCACAGTGTTATTTTGAGTATTGATTTTTCTTTTTTCAGGCATACGTTTCTTTAAATTCCTGCAGAATTTAAAGTACTATTTTGACTCCTGTTATGGTTCAGAAGGTATTGAAAATATCTGTTTTTCCCCCAAAGATCTACTGAGTTATATTTTACCTTTAGCATTGCAGTAAATGCCAATTGATACAACAAATGTGAGCTGCAGTCTGAATAGTTAATTAATTATTACATTAAAAAGAGTTTATTTTTGCAGTGATTTAGTGTTGCAGTGTGATGTGGGATTACTGATGTACTGAAACATTATTAGGTTTTTTATGAGGAATTCAGGATGGTTTATTTTTTTCCCACTGGGAATAGATGGAAAAATAAGTATACAAGGAAGACCATAAACCCTAAATGTGTGTTCTTCACCAGACTAAGAAATTGGTTAAAATTCTGCTGAAGTTCACTAAAAAGGGGATTTTTAGGTAAACTATCCTGGCCATCACTTATTTCCTCTCACATCAATGATATTTCTATTGTCTGTTTTATGCTAAAAGTTGAGGCTTGGTAAATATCTTTCCTGTTTTAGAGGTGGTTAAAATAAGGTAGAGATGGTCCAAGATAATTCTGTTGATAATTTCATTAATCAGGACCAGGGTGGGAACTTCTGGTATAATCACAGTGTAATTCTAGAGTTTATTTAAATATAACAATATTATTAAATTATACCAGCAAAAATCATTGCAACATGAGACATAGCAGTAGTTTTATTTTGTTTTTTTTGTGTTTGGCAAGTTTTTTCCCTCTGCTTGTCTAAATGTTGTGATTTTGTTCGTAACAACACATTATAATACATATAAAGTCAAAGGGAAATTCAACTTCAAGGTTTCTGTGCACGCCCTGTGCTGATTTCCTCAATTCAATGGTATTATTGGACTGTTTTCCCACAAATGCATAAGGTTTTCTGTCTGACTGACAGAAACTGTGCACCAAACAATTAAACCCAAGATATTTATAATGTCTACATGGTGTTATTCCTCCAAGCCTTAAAGCTGGTTGCATTGTGAAGCTGCTCTGTCTGCTGTGGCTGAATCTCCCCCCCAAAGAGTTTTGCCAGTTCCCTCTGGCCAGAAAACACTTCTGGAATTATAAAATGTACTGGGCCTGTTCTTCCTTCCCTTCAGTAGGCAAAGCTTAACAAGACCAAAGCCTGCTGGACAAATAAAAAGAACTAAAGAGTTGAAAGAACTTGCAGAAAAAGCAGATTCAGGCTTTTTTTTTCCCTATCCATGGATGCCAAAAGGCACAACAAGGAGGAGATTCATATCAACAGTGTGACAGATATCTTTTATTCTATAGTGACCCTGTCAGTAAAAGAAATTTAATATGGACTCTCCTGCCACTCTCTACCATCTCATTTAGGAACGTAGGTGACCGAGTAATGCACCCCAGGAAAATCCATCTTCTCAGAATCTGTAATTTTCTGACACAGAAAAATGCATTGTGCTGGAAAAGGGATGAGAAGCAGTTCTTGTGCAGGGGAGTATTTTATTTTATCCAGTGTATGATATTTCTAAATACTGCAGTGAAATTACAGGAGTGGCAACGTTACACTGTCGAGTGTTTGGTGACTACTGAGTGGTTTTCAAGCTTATTTATACTTACCTTGTTGAATGAGACGTAAAAGGCAGATATTTTTTGGCACCATTTATTTATTTAAAGGTAATACAGCAAAGATTCTTCCCTTGATCAGCTGAGGGTATAATCTGCCCTCTGGGAATTTGTATTTATCTGGAAACCTTAGTGGTGGCACCACTTTGCTGTTGGTGGGAAGCATGTCCAGCCCATTATCTAAAGTTCTTCTGCTTCCCACCATCCCAGGCTCTCAATAAATCCCTTTTTGTGGGATAATTTCTCCTTATGCTTGAACCTGGACTATATTTTCTAGCTGATCCAGGTGTACTGACCCTCAAACCAACACGAAAAGGGTTTCTTGGATACAGTTAGAACAAAATGAAACTCTTTCATTTCTGTACAAATTAATCCTCGATGCTTGAAAAGTGTCTGGTTGTTTTCCAGTGGCACAAGGAGGTGATGAATGTAATTACCAAAGGAGTGGGCTGCAATCAGCTGATTTGTAGGATCTGTCCAGGAGTGTAGGAAAAGGGGAAGACAGATGTAGGCATTGCTGCCAGATTCCCTGGGATTCACTTACCCCACGTCTTATCAAATAGTTTTCCCTGCAAAAGCACTCATAGGGTGAGTAAAAAATGTGTGTCCAAAAAGTTATGCTTCATTTGAAGCAGAGAAGTTTGTAAGAGAGAAGGTATTCTGTAATTAATATTTAATAATATGTCAGAATTAAGATTTATTGCCCATCTTGCTACAAACAAATGTATATAAAGGCATACAAGAAAAATGTGGCGTAGGAAATACTTATTAAGAAAAGGATTTGGCATCAAAAAGCTTGAAATTCTCAAATCTGAAAGAGAAATCTGTGTTCTCATTCCTCTTTAACTGGGATAGGAAGACGAAGGAATTTGGGCAAAGCTTCAGAGCACATCTGTGATGCAGAATTTAACCCTAATTATCGTGTCAATCTTTAACAGCAAGACTAATTTGTTTTATCAGTTATGAATTTACTTTGTCTCAGAATTTGTTTCTGGTTGTTTTCAGCAGCTGTGGGTGTAAATTCTGATATTTTGACGCAGGCAAAAGGTGAAAGGACCTGTGGACTTAAATAGATGAACAAACTGGTGCTGCAATAATTAAAGCTACTCTGCTTCTCTGAGGAAACTTCAGAGGAGCTGTTCCTGCCTGTGCTTGTCTCACATTTGAGGACTTTAAAAGGATTTTCTGTCTTTACTTTAGTTTATTGTTGAGCCTCAGCTCAGCTTTTCTCACAGGCATTCCTGATCCATGACCCTCAGAGCAGGTAGGATGGGGGAAATCTCTTTCTCATTCCACTTGCATCCCAAAGCCCATGGTAAGGATCCCTGGAGAGGGACAGGGAGTTTCTTTAGGCTGAGAGGTTCAATTCTTACCCGGTGCTGAGTATATTTTGTGACTTTGTTTTTGGAGCCCGGGGTCCTGAGCACCCCAACACATGGAGGTTGTTCCCATGGCTGGATGTCAGCTCCTGAAAACAGGGATTATATGGGAAATACACTTTTCTTTCAAACTTATCTCTCCGGCCCTGTTTAATAAATGATGTGTTCATGATCTTTTAACATCAGTAACAATTTGTTAGTCATATTACACTGCAGAAGAGAGAGACTGGGAAGCTATCTGAACCATTTTAAAACTTAAATTAGCCACCATAAAGTGCAGAATAAAATTATAAAGACTTTCTTGTAATACAAAATTCATAGAGGCAAAACTCTAATTTCCTGATGGATATATGATATTAATGTAACGGATACCTCAGTGTAGTTAAATTGCATTAAATGGTTATTAATGCTTGAATAAACTTCAAGGAAGTGGGTACTGGTTGAAATGGGATAATATTTTGTTCTGCTAAATTATACGTTAATTGGTATTTCCTCTCTCGTAAAAGGACCTAAAGGGCTTAATAAAAGATGTGGGAGAAACACTAGTTTTTCTTCTTCTTGAGATGTTAAGTCTGGAGCTTAACTGGAAACATTTCAAATCGTTCCCAGAAAATTCACTGGCACTCCTGATGACATGGTTTCCAGGACTCCCCAGAGGAAATAATTCCGGATTTCGGTTAGTCGGGAATACACAGGGCAACGAGCAAGGAAGGGGAAGAAAAGCTATGAGGGACCTGTTTGCTGTTTGGTTTTTATATTTGGAATTATACTTACTTTGTTCAGATGTAGGAACTGCTTCCAGTGTAATCTGGTGGATAATGAAGGCTGTTGGCACGACATGGGGGCTTTCACTCCTGGAATAACAGAGAAGGGGGAACAAGGAAAGGGCTTCAGTGCCTATCTCTGGGTAATTTGGGGCAGTATCAGCAAATCAGGAGAAGATTATTTAAGGAAATCTCATTTAATATATCCTGTTGAATAGCTGAAACTTTCCTGAAGCGATTTTTATTCCTTCTTTGTAGAACTGCTTATTCCTTGTTGTGTCATAACTCATTGAAATTGTGTGAGAACCGAGTATGATATTCCTACATGGAAGTATCAGATATGAATACTCCTTCATTTGGAGCAGGGAAAGAGGAAAAAAAAGATAATATCTTTATGAATATATATATTTATATATTATATGCATGAATTTATTAGTATTATTAATAGAATTGATTTGGATTGAATGTTCACTTGAAATTTCAATAATACTGTGCTTAACAGTCACTGAAAATGAGATATTTCCAACTTTTCTTCTTGTAGAACTTTAGTTGACTGATGACTGAATGCCTACAGATAGTTAACTACAACACAGAAAGGATGTAAAATTATTTGCTTAAGAACCCAGGAACCAGTGGAGATGCCTCAACCTCTCTCTTGGCAAAAGCCATCATGTTTTCATTGCAATGCTGTTGGGTTTTCCAAGGTGAATACATGAGGTTGTATTTTTTCTGCTCCTCCTGACCCCCTCCCCATGTTAAAATGAGCTCCTCTCTTTCAGAGTTTCCATAAATATTGTATTTTTCAGGTGATACTTTCTGGGAAACACAAAGTGAGGTATTCCTGGTGTAACTTGAAGCACATCACTGACAAAGAATGAGGTTAGCCAAAGTTTTTGGGCTCTGTGGTTTGTCTTAGAAGAAAAAACGTGATAGTGCAATCAGATACTTTTGATGAAATGTAAATACCTTCATATTTACAAAGAATGGGCAAGTTCCCATTTCCTGATTGCTGAAGGCATCATACAGGAGACAGCATTTTGTTTGCAGCCAAGGGTGATCCCTTTCAGAGATTTAATTCAGGCTCTGGCTACAACTATTTCTCTACTGTGCCTTGTCTGTTCTCAGCTTCTCTCCTCTTTGTTTTTCTCATCTTAGAGAATCACAGACTGATTTGGGTTGCAAGAACCTAAAAATTCATCTCATTCCACCCCCCTGCCATGGGCAGGGACACCTTCCACTATCCCAGGTTGTTCCAAGCCCAACCTGACCTTGGACACTTCCAGGGATGGGGCAGAACTGATTGTGACCCAAAACTATTTTATAAAAGCCAGGTGCTGCAAAGCCTTTAGAGCAAACTCTTTGTTGGCTTGTCAGAGGGAATTTGAATGATTTATGGCTTAGCATAACTTTTCAGCAGTGTAGGATGTTTGATCATGGAAGAATAAAGCCATGGAGTGAAGAAATTTCTCTGAGGGGAAAAAAACCAAACAATAAACTTCTTACTTGGCTTATTATTTTAAGTTCTACTCATCCTCAGCTGGTGCCAGAAGAACACATGGCTTTTAGGGATTGGATTTTTTTAGGTTCATGATCTTAAGTGTCTTTCCCATCCTGATAAGTCCAAGGAACTCCCTCATTCCCAGTCAGTCCATGGCAGCAGCTCACATGGATGCTGGAGTTCACCTGAGGCAGCACAGGGTGTTGTGAGACCTTTTGTGCACAGTGAGAGTGACCAATCTGAGCCCTGAGGGGACTCAGAATTTGTAAGAATAAAGATCCCTGGGAGTTATACCCATTTTTTTGGCTGGCCAAGGGCGGCTGATGCAGCAAAAGGAGTGTGAGGGACACCTTGAGCTATTCAGTGTTGCTGACTAAGTTCATTTTGGGTGGGAAACACATAAAAATAGTCCAGGCAAAGTCATTTTACCCTTAGAAATCCTTTTTGGTCTGAGAAAGAGAAAAAGAGAATTTAAATGGCATGATACCCACAGCTGAAATTAGAAGTAAATTGTAATATTTGTCTGTGTGGTGTTTTCCAAGATCCAACCCATAAGTTATCCAGCCACTGACATTCCTCACCCTAAGGCAGCTGGTGAGCTCTCCCAAAGCATGGAATGAGGGTTATTCTGGGCAGAGTTTCATGGTTTGGTCCCAAAGGAAACAATAACTTAATTACCCTTTGCAATCCTCAGCCTGGCCCCCTCTTGAAAGGTTTCTCCCCATGGGACTGCACACGAGAGTTTCCACTCCCACAGGGGGGAAAAAAAGAGAATAATTCCCTCTGCAACAAGGATTCATGTGGAAAAGTCTGTGGCCTGACTTATCTGGGAGATCAGTCTGGAGAATCCAAAGATTCCCACAGGGTAATAAAATCTAGGAATTAATGACATTCCTCACTCTAAGGCAGCTGGTGAGCTCAACCAAGACATGGAATGAGGCTTATTCTGGGCAGAGGTTCATGGCTTGGTCCCAAAGGACCTATAATAATAATAATAATAATAATAATAATAATAATAATAATAATACTTTTATTATCCTTTGGGATCCTCAGCCTGGCCCCCTCTGGAAAGGTGTTCTCCCCATGGGACTATACACAACAGTTTCCACTCCCACAGGGGCAAAAAAGAAAGAATAATTCCCTCTGCCATAAGGATTCATGTGGAAAAGTCTGTGGCCTGACTTATCTGGGAGGTCAGTCTGGAGAATCCAAAGATTCCCAAAGGATAATAAAATCTAGGAATTACTGACATTCCTCACCCTAAGGCAACAGATGAGCTCAACCAAGACATGGAATGAGACTTATTCTGGGCAGAGGTTCATGGCTTGGTCCCAAAGGAATTACTTTAATTATCCTTTGGGATCCTCAGACTGGCCCCCTCTGGAAAGGTGTTCTCCCCACAGGACTGCACACAACAGTTTCCACTCCCACAGGGGGAAAAAAGAAAGAATAATTCCCTCTGCAACAAGGATTCACATGGAAAAGTCTGTGGCCCAAAGGAGGTTGTATCCATGCTTGTGTGGGGTATTGCTGAGTGGTTTTTAAGGAACAAACTGCTGTTTTGGTGTGTTATCACTATTTTCTCCAGAGCAGAGGGAGCTCAGAACTAAGTTGTGCTCCACCAGGGAGGACTGATTTGTGGGATGATCTCCCTGGGATCCAGCCTTTTCCTTCCTGGCATCAATACCCTGCACAAGAATGGAAACACTTCACTGGCTTCATCTTAACAGGGGCTCCCCCACTCCAAAACAAGATCTTTATCCAAAGATTTTAATTAATTGCAAAAGTTAAAAATAAATCGTGCTGGAGCACCATTGATAATCCTCCTAGGCTGCCTTTCATTCATGTTAATGTGTAATACAGCCACAGTAAGATTTAATTTTAACCATAATTATAAAAGTTTGAAATTAAATCTTACTAGGGATGTGTTCTCCATTAATATGGACAAAAACTGATCTGGGAGGATTATTATGGGGGACACAAGAAAGATTTAATTTTTAACTTTTATAATTAATTCAAAAATGTGATAAAGGATTTTGTTTCAGGGGAGGAGGAGGGGAGGGGGTTGCTCTCCAGACCACTAAGACATCCCAGCAGTCTTTCAGAGCCATCTTAATTACAGCCACAAAGAATTATTTGTTAGAGAATAGTGGTCAGGAGCTCAAACTGCTTCTTTTATCCAGAAATAAAAGTGCAGACACTTGGAAACTTTCACTGAATAAAGAACTGCAGTGAGAAAAGAGCTCAGAGGGACATATGTAAACACATATATTTATATTTATATTTTTGTGCATATATGTGAGAATACATGAACACATAGAGGTAGAAACACACATATAAAAGTGTATGTAGATATGTAAATATACATATATTTTATGAATACATGAATTATAAAACTTGTAACAAAAATGCATTTGTCCTTTTCTACTTTTCTAATCCTTTTTATAGATATATTGGCACAGGTACATAAACATATGAATATGAATATTCCCATTAAAAAAAAGAAGCTACCTCGGTAGAAGAAAAGGAAGATTAATGAAAACCATCTCGTCCAATAGATGCAGTTTTATGTGGCTGCAGAGAATTTTGGTTTATTTTTCATGTGCACAGTGGGCAGAAATCAGGTAAATTTACTGAAAATTTTCTACTGAGGGTCAGGTTGTGTTAAAATTAAAGGTGTATGAAAAAGATTAAAAGGAGTGAAGTATTCATTTCACAGGTACATGTTTAGGAATCAGTTTTGGCTTCAAATCTCCACTCTTTGAAATACTAAGCCTTGATAGTTTCATGTCCTCTGCATCTTAGTGATTCCACATCAAATACACCGATTTTCCAGTGCATAGAAGTTGGATTTTTGAGTCCATCTTGTGATCCCCTTCTGTTCTTTTTTGCTCCTGTTTTTTGCCTTTAACTCCAGTGCTGGAATTTTGCCATTCAGTCTGAAAAGTCAAGAAGATTCTTTCCCTCTCATGCCAAGGACTAGCACTGAGTGATGAGCCTTGGTGTGAGGATTCTCAGAGTTCAGAGCCGGGTTTAAATCCTTTTCCTGACAGTTTTTCATCTGCTTGGGTTAATTTTTAATTATTTTTTTTTTTTAAAAGGTGGGAGCTCTTTATACTAAGTACATTTTTATTACAATATGAATAATAACAATCTTTTTCTTATTTTTACTTTATTATTTCTAGTTTTAGGAGTTGTGGGTTTTTTTTGCATTTTCTCATAATTTTTACTGAGTTAATTTAATTAAAAAAAACAGAAGAAAAACTACAAAATGTTTAACTTTTATTTTTAACAATCACCTAAATTTAGGAAGCATGAAAAACAATATTCCAGAAGAGTAAAATATGGATAGTGACAATTATTTTAGCAAAATTTTGCGTCCTTGCAAATATATATATCAAGCTAGTCAGAGATTCTTCTCAACTCATCTTTTCAGATAATATATCTGTATTTGTGGCTCTCCTAATTAAATAATTACAGAAGTAAAATCTGAACTAGTCCATCTTCCACTCCTTAATTCAATATGATGTTTAATGTAGTGTTTTCTACATTTTTTTTTCCATTTTTATTGTAGGGTTTTTTCTGGGCTTCTCCTCTCATTCTTTATTGTCCTCACCACAAGTAATCAGGTTTGGGCCTCATTGGAAAACACATTATTATGAAATTCTGTAGTTATTATGAAATTTTGCAGTTCTAAAAGGCAGATTCTTCCTGCATTAGCACCAATAACCCCTCCTTGCTGAACATTTACTTCAGTAAATGGCCCCAAGTAAGTAAAAAGTGATGAGTGGAAGAGCATTTTCAGATATAAATGATCTTGGAATCACCTTTATCATCTTGAACCTCGACTTGACTGTGGGATACACAGAGAAGGTCACTCTGAACTTCCCCCCCAGCTGCTGAAAAATCAAAAATTAGTGTTTTTTAGGTAAAAACACTAATTGTGTTGAGTGTCTGACTGAAAAATGTGTGTGTCATGTGCTACTTCTACCTTTTGGAGCTCATTGAGGGCTTTTCTTTTTCACAGAAAACTCCCCAAATTTATAGTTTCTTTCCATGACCTGAGGTGGGAACGGCAGTTTCTTCTTTGTTTCAGAGAGGAACTCTTAAACCAGCACAAGTCTCATCAGCCCTGTCACGTTCCCAGGAAAATAAAACTGGAAGAACTTTACAGTGGAGCTCCTACTGGTGTCCCTTGTTTTCTACTGCAGATGCTGCTTTGCACTTTTTATGTTGTTTTTTGGATGTATCTGCAGAGAACACACGTATGGAGGCAGCAAGAAAGGACAAAAAGGTCTAAATGTGGCAATGAATTAAATATTTGATGCCTTTTATGGTTATAAGTCTTTTATTTTTAGCATTATTTGTCACAGACAGCTGCTCTCCTTTGCAAAAGATTTGGAATAATAATGATAATAAAATCAAACTTGAGGAAAATGTTTTATTTCCCCCCCCCTTTTCTACAAGGAACTTTTTGTGGTTTTTGAGAGGCTGTTTTAATGTTCAAACAGAGTTTGACATGGATGGCAAAGCCATGGAGTGTCTCTTGACTTCAGTGGTCCTTGAGTCTGATCCACAATAAATGTTTAAAGGAGGATAGGATTAATCCAGGGAAATGCTGAAAAGTGAAATTGTATTTTTAAGGTGAGATTTTGCTTTCATAATAACTCATCACTTCCTAAAATTTCTGTGTAGAATGAATAAAATTAGAGATATTTAAGCAATACATTCTGAGGATCTCAGTCTTTTAAGCAGTTAATAATTTTTCTGTTCTTAAATAAGGCATTATCAGAGTATATTATGAATGCAACATTATGCAAGATACTTTAAAAATAGTGGTAACATCATTGTGATTGTATTTAAATTGATGTGAACATTGAATTTATCAGGGATAAAATGCTTCCTGTTCAGCTCCCTGGAAAGCAGGCGAGGGACTGACTGACTGTGATCCAGTTATGGGGTGAACTGTAAGAAAATATTGCTCCTGATTTTAGCAGAGAAAGTCTCATCTCAAAAAGAAGATTTCCATGGCCAAGGTTAGTGCTGTTCATGGCCTCAATAACTGAATTAATTGAGGAAACTCAATCTTTACCTGCAGTTTCTTGGCACTTTGTCCTGTACTGTCCATGTCTTGGTGGGCAAGAAATTTTGACTGAAATTTTGGTTCTTGTGGCAAATTCACCTTAATAAATTTAAGATATCCCCTTATGACATGCATCTAATTAACTCTAATTTAAGGTGAATGGAAGAAAATGATAAAGGCTTTTCCTCCAAACTAAAAAGAGTTAAATTAAAAAGTTAATTAAAAAGTTACCCTATTCCTTCCTGCTACAAACAATTCTCTATATTTTTGTGTCTTGAATTTGTCATTACCATAGAGAACATGTTACAAAATAATAATACTTTGCTCTAATACCTTCCACCTGAGTACATCTAATTGTTTTATGAACAGAAAGGAATGAAGTCACACACCATCTCTGCAAACATGGGAATGCATCTAATTTCTGGATGGGAAAAGTGCTATTAATTTATATTTTAAGAACATAATTATAGTATAATTTAAGAACAGATTCCAGAAATCCAAATTTGACACATTGTTCATTCTTGTTGTGGCAGAACAACATCTAAGTGTGCAACTCTTTCCTCTCATCTTCAACATTCCTGGATTTCCAAGAACATTCTGAATAACAACTGGGACATTTGGTATTTCATAAAAATGAATTTTGGAGTCTGTGCAGGCCTTTGGAGATATTTTAGATAATGATTGACCATTTAAATTAAGATCTGTTGCAATTTGGTGTCTACATTTGGCAAAAGGGAAATGGTGGCAATTTCAAAAAGCCCCCAACCTCGTCAGAAAATGCCAAAGTTCTTCTAAACCTTTGCCATTAAAAAAAAAATTAATAAAAAATATTTTGTTACAGGGTCTCCCCTTCAGTCTCCCTGGCTTTGAGCCAAAGTACACTATGAAGTAACAGTTGGAAATGACCCTGTGTTGTTTCTTTGGTTTGGCTTAAAATTAATCACTTTTTTTTTTTTTTTTTAAAGAATAATATTGTAGACATCTCTTGGTAAGCCCCAATCTTTCCTCTCCACATGGCTCTTTGCCAGCCTCTCGTGTGACATCCCAGTGATGTTGCTGGGATTCTGCAGCACAGTTTGGAGCTGTGATCCATTGTTGGGATGATGTATGGAACATTGACGTGGAACTTGAATATATAATTGGCACTGACAAAAGAAAGCATGATTTAATATCTTCCATGCCACCCTCCCCACTCGAGCTGCTCGGGGTCATGTCTTCCCAGTGCATTCTCATTATTTCCAGCAGAATATCCTGATGTTCAGCAAGTATTTATGGGAACCTACAAGAGCCTCTCTGTTGATATGTTTTGTGCTTAACACAACAGTCAAGGGATTTCTAATATGACATTTTTCTTGCAAAGGAGAGCCTTTAAAATAGATATTCCCCCCCCTCATATCTAGAAGATAAGACAATGCTCAGTTGAACATTAGGTCATTTTAATGATAATATTATAACTAGATAAGCTTAAAATATATCACAGCCTGCAAAAACCCTCAGCTAATCAGTGCATGAGTTGCTTTCAACTTGTTTGATTTGTTCTAAGAATTACATATTGTATTTATAAACTCACAGAGGACCCTTTGGATATGAACTGTCCTTTACACTTTCACTTCTCCAGCCCAACATTCCCTTTCCCATCATGTCTCCTTGGCTTTGGTTCCTCCCAGTATTCAGCAGAAATGTGCTCTGTCAAACCCAGCCAGGAGATATCAACCCCTCGAGGAAAGTGGAGCATTTGTGTTCCCATGAAGTTCTTCCCCCCCTTCCCAGTGGTGCTGAAGTGAGGAAATCTTCCCAGCTGTTACTCCCTCTTCCCATATTCCTCAGCACCAGGGTTGGCATTTTTGGTCCAGTCAATCTTCTTTCCTTTTCAGAAAACACAAGTAAAGTACCTGGACTATTCAGTTTTACTTTCTGCATGTTGGAGCCTTCTCTCCATTTTGCACTTTTTTGTCAAAGGGAAGGAAAATTATATTTGTTTTGAAATAATAAAACCTCTATTTGTGCAAAGCTGACGTTCCTTAAGGGACTCAAAATGTTATTTAACTTGGCCATGTCACAGTTTTGTCACACGAGTCTTTACATATGTAGTTTTCTATACTTAATGCCTATTTTTCTCAGAGATAAGGAAATCTACTTTTCCAGGAGACTAATTTAGGTACGACATCCTCCTTTTTTTGCATTAACCATATAAAAAAGAACAATGACTCCCACAACCACAGTGATGTGGCTTATTCCTCGTCTAAGAAATCAGTTTTGGCAGCACAGTTTGCTGTATAAGCCCATGGATCTCAGGGAAGCAGATTTTTTGGGACACTTACAAAGGCTTTTTTCAACTTTTCCCTCAGTGTGAGGGAGATTTTTTTTAGGACACCCTGTGAAAAACCCAGAGATGTGTCTGCATCAAATCAAAATTGTGATTAGCCAATGGAATTCTGCATTTCCATTAACGCTGAAGCCCAGTGTCCCTGAGATTTATATCCCTGAATCTCTCAATTGATTTATAACCTGGTAATCCTTTTATCCCCATTTATATGCAGCATAACTTGACATAAGTGCAAGAATGTCTCCATTAATCGAATTCAAGAGTGTTGGACTGAGAAACTGGAGGAAAAACTTTTAGGCCACACTGTAAATACACTTTGTGTCAGAGGAAGGCAGGAGGAAATATGTCCTTGAGGTGCTTCAGCTTTATGTTCACTCTTAAGTAAAATGAAGGAGAAAAAAAACACCTATTAATGCTTTTTTTTTGGTGTATCTACTGTGATAAAACATGTTAAAATATATTTTTTATTTTTTTTTTTTGCACACTGAGCACAACCCCTTTCCCCAGTGATTGCAATGCAGTGTGGATATAGGGGAGCTCCACACGGGCTACCTGCTTCCTATAGGTTCCTACAACAGTCTGGATCCCAAAAATATAGTGCTTTTGTAGGGCTGCTCAAATGCCATAGGGATCAATAGGAACTATGAGTCTGGATTTTGAAAAGTGTCACTGGAAACCAGTTCACTCTCCACATGGTTTGGGGGTTGGAAGATGTCCTTTGTAGGCCACACAAGTGAGAAGTCCCAGCCCTGCTAATTTTAATTATGTCCTGGGAAATTTAGTAGTCACAGCAGCTTTGCATTATTGCTGCTCCTTTAGAGTGGACTTAGAAATAGGTAAAAACCTCACTTAGGAGGAAATCTGTGGACTGTGGCTCTCCAGCACAGCCCCTTCCATAACCTTTACTGTCCCTGCCTACAGAGAGTGGGAGACTCCCAGGTTACCCTTAAATCAAACATGTGGCCCAGCAAACAAAGGAGCTATTAAAATATATTTATTATTCATTATTACTAAATTGCCTGTGTGTGGTTTTGCTGGAGAGCAGCAAACTTGCAATTCTGTTGACTCATTGAAAGCCTACGGTGTGATGTCCTGCAACCCCCAAATTTGTATTTATAGCATTAATTTTAAAGCTCCATTTAAGCAATTCCATCTGTGCATTGCATGGAAGAGATGCAGAATGAAGGTAAATGTTGCAGTTTGTTGGAAATAAACTGGTTGAACACACTCCTGTCTATCTTGAGACTTAATGTGCTGTTGGGATAGAACCTGATTTAACCCAGAAATGTCCAGGTGAGACTGGAGAAGGTAATGTGTGCCACCACTGAGGATGTGTTAATAAATTATAATTCTGGGTGCTGCTCGCATTCCAATTGCCTCTTTAGTAAATACTTAACACATTAAAGGCTGCCAGGAAATCAGATGAAATGAAACCAATTTAATTCCTTAATTTGTATGGTGTTATGCAATCCTACAGCATGTTGCATCCATAGAAACAAGAAATTGATATTTTCTGAATGTGATCTCCTGTTTCTCGGCACTTTGATAATGTGCTGGGTCTCTCTTTGGGGAGAGAATGATAAGATAAATTTCCATTTTTTGGGTATAATTTTTGGGAGGAGAAAGGAATAAATAAGAAAAGAGGAAGGCCATCATTCCTGCCTTCCTGTGTTATCATGAGAAAGCTTTACTGCCTGAATAAGAGCTTAATTCATTGAAACATTGTCAAGATTGTTGTGTTTAATGATAAAATCATTTTTTCCATCATGCCTGAAATTTACTGTGAGCACTTTGTTGAAAATGAAACATGTATCTGTGCAGTATTAATTAGCAAATATGTACATCTCTAAATAAAACCAGCTGAACACATCCATGAGGGGGAAATGCTCCTCTGCCCATTGCATGTGTGGGATGAGCAGAAAGGCCATCAAACATAAAAAAAAAAAAAAGCCAATTAGTCTGAAAAATTGTCTGAGAAATGAAAAAAAAATAATTTTGTGAACTGTTTCAAAAAGGCAGCTCCATGGCATTAAGAGGAGAATTGGTTGAAGAGTGAACTGTTTGTGAACATTAAAAAAATCCTTAGTAATTTTCTTTTTTTTTTTTTTTTTTAATTAAGCAGGGTACAGGTTATAAAATTCTTGAGAATTCACTAAAACCCCCCAAAACTCCAGACTTGACATTGTAACACCCTGGACAAAAAAAGCAAATAAAAAAAGGATTTAAACATCACTTAAATTCTCCAAGAGCACTTTTAGTCCTCTTTGTTGATCCTAAAACCACCCGAGTGACTCCTTCAATGATTCATAATTTGCTTTTCTAGTTCCTAAAAGAAGCCAAAGTCAAAAGAAGAACCATCTTCTGTGTTTTGGCCGTGTGCTGGATACAATAATTGACTGCCTGCTGAAAAACTGTCTTGTCATATTTTGTAATAAAATAATGTTTTCTGTGCATAACTTGACCTGTCCTAGTGAGTTATGCTGCTCATTGTTTCACAGGAACAATTTCCAGTGGGATTTTCACAATACTCCTGCTCTTACCATCCTGTACAATGTAAGCTGCTACATTCAATTTGTAAGAAAAAATATTCAGGTACAAAACCCAGATAATCTGTATCCCTTTAGAATCAAAAGTCACTTTGCCAAAATATTTTAACACGTGAAATTGCTTCTTAAGAGATGTTTGCTATGATAAAACGACAGAAAACTACATTTCCATTATAATTATAACTGACTAGTGGTGCTAAGTTTTTATAATTTAAAGGTATTCTCAAATCTGACAGCTCTTCCATGTTGAATTATGCATTTCTGGCTCTTAAATAGTTCTGCTGGCATGAGACAGCTGAGATGAAGTTGTCTTTCTAAAATAATTGCTCCATGGAGCATCCATTATACCTTCAGAAAAAATGTATTACTTGACTTCTACAAATTATAGACTAGCCTATAATGGGTATTTTTGACAGCTATTAGCTTTTTAAAAAAAATCTGAACAGCAAAATGAGTATTGATATCACTCTGCCGTGTCTTGCATGTTAATCCCAACCTCTTCTGGGCTCCTTTTCCAAAGCATGATGTAATCATTAATTACAATAATATTGATGTAATTGCACTCATCCTAAACTCCCTCCCACACAAGAGCAACATGGGATTTTTTTTTTTTTAACAGTAGTACTCAATTCATATTTCATGTTATTGGAAAAAGAAGGAAAAAAAATGACTTAAGCATAAAATTTCGCTGTATTTTGACACAGAACGTGGCCTGAGTGGGGTGTTAATCTTTTCGTGCCTAATATTGTCTTGCAGCTCTTAGGAAAATGGAATAATCCCAGAGCCCACACATGGCAAGTTCCGGGAGTGGGACAGAAAAACCCACTGAAGTTATTGAATAACGTGAGATATTTTGTACATTTAGTATATATTGTCCGTATTTTATTTCATGGGCTTGTATCTAGAAAATATCTAAACTATAACAACATTATTATAGCGTGCAAAATAGATGGACTGACTAATTTCAGGTGAATATATTAATTTACAGTGATTTTAACCACAGTGATAAGGGCTTGTCCAAGGTTTTCTGCACCTCAGTCCTGTGGTGTGGAAGAGCCAGACTGGGTCAGCCCCACATTTATGTTTGTTTGAATATTTGGTGTTTGACTAACGAGTCTGGGAGGCTCCAAAATCTCTTGATCTGAGGAAAGAGGAGGGAACAGAAGATATGGCTGGGAGGGTTATTCAGAAAAAACATCAGAACCTGTAAGAGCAGAAAAACTTGGAGCAACGGGTGAAATCAGATTAATTTAATTACTGTGGGAATCAAGGAAAAACTCACTGCTGGGTTCAATTTTGCCTGTGTGCTGAGAACATTTTGCTTACTTTTCACTCAGATGACTGATATTTTCCTTAAAAATCATCCAGTCCAACCATCTGAGGTGTTTGTAAAAATAACAAAAAAGGTAAGGATGTGTAATCTTAATTCCAGTGATGTGCAGGGACAGCTGAAGAGCAATGAAAAATTCACTCCTGGCTGGACCTGCAGGTACTTTGTGTCCTTTGATTTCTTGTCACCATCTTAAGTGTCAAAACCAGCTCGTGAAGAGCAGTGAAAAAAAAGAAAAGGACCAAAGCAAATATTTCCCCTCTCCCAAAATCATCAACACTCCAAGTATTTTGAAATGAAGTTAATACCACAATAAAAAATGTTCACAGCAGCAGAAGTTCTCAGCGTTGATGGAACAAACTCCAAGAATTCCATTATAATCTCACAAAAAAACCCAATTTAATGGTGCTGTAATCAGTGTAACACAAACTATATTTAGAAGCACTACAATTATTACATAATACATCACATAGACCCTCCAGAGATGGTATTACCAGAGATTATGGGCTACTTCTGAAAGCCATTAAGGACCTATTAGTTGCCCAACTGGTCCATCCATAACTTTCAGTAATGTCCTCTCTGGAGTATTATTTTCTTATCACATAATATCTGTCGTAGGGAAACTTAAGCTTTCAACCCAGGACTGCTGAAAGAAAAAGTAGCCTTGACATCTTGGCTATTTTATAATTAATACCTTTATTATTGTTTTACAATTAACGGGGGAATTAATCAATATATCTGCTGAGATTTGTAATTTTTTTGTTTGCTTTGGGGTGTTTTTTTCCCCACTCTCCATTAGGTAAATTTTGGAGTAAAATACAAAATATGTGTTTTCATGTGAATGGAAATCCGTTGGATTAAATATAAGGCAGATAAGAAGTTCAGAATTTGGCACAGGTTTGTGAACTGGAACAAAAAATTGGCATGAAATCATAAAAAAACCGTTGGTGAGTCATGTTTTCTTTCAGCAGGAGTGGTTGAAAGGTGATCAACTCTTTGAACAAATCGTACAAAAGGCTTGATTATAAATTTGGGAAAAGTAACATTATTGTTTTAGAGCCACAAGCCAGGATCCTGTTACAAGAGGGGCTGCAGAACAACAGTTTTATAAATGGTGATTGATGCAACTTTTTCAAGAAAATCAGGATTTTAAAAAATTTAAACATTAAAATTCCACAAAAATTAAAGTATTTGCACCTACAAATTAATACTCTTCATCATTTTTGGTATTGGTGAAGAGATTTTGTGCAGCCTGATCTTTTGGTAGAATGGAAGTCTCTCATTTCTTTTTCCAATCTCTTATTTAAGAATGAGAAGTTTCAGATTTAGTTGCGAGAGTTTCTGAAGTGGTTCATGTGACACCTTAAATGCTGTGACATGGATCTGATTTCATTTGTAGTCATTCACCAAATACCTGATTCCATTTGGAATATGGAGAGAAAATTTGTTTTGCTGCTGCTTTTTGAAGCAAATTTCCACAGAATGTTGTTTGTTAAACATTCCTCTGAATTAATTAATTCTCTTTACTGGAGGAGAAGAAAAAGCCATTGTTCTAAAAAAAATATAATAAAATTAGAATAAGAACAAAAAAATGAATTCTTTGAATGGTTACACTGTCACTAATAAATAAATAAATTATTACATTATGGTATTATAACCTCTATCCTATTGATCCATGGATGCAGAACATTGGCACAATATATAGACTTGGGGAATACCTGAGGACATGTGTGTTCATAAATAAATTATTATACTTTGCAGGAGGCTAATATAAAATAATAGAGAATCATCAGTATTATTACAGTTTTGAATATTATATATAATTTTGCATCTACTTTGCAAAAGAGTAAATGGCTGCACAAGGTGCAAATCGGTGAAAATCCAAGACCATGAACTTTTCTAAGCACAGAATGGGGACTCTTATTTTGGGAATGATATCAAATGCCATTAATGAAGAAAAGTGTATGGATTTTAGAGTTTACTTTACTCTTTACTGCAAGATCAGGGTAAAATCTCCAGTGTTAAATTCTTAGGTGTAAAATCAGGGCTGTCAAATCCTTTAATCACAGGACAGCAGCGTGGATTTTGTGTGTGAGGAGGAGATTTTTCCCTGGCCCTCCCAGCAGCTCCAAGGTGGTGTGTGGGATGCAGCTTGTCACCATATTATAGCCAAAACCAAAAAAATAAAAAAATAAATAATCAAGAAACGTCTGATTAAGTCAGAGAAAAGTTCCTGCATTATTAAAGCGGGGGAAGCATTTTTATTTTTTTTTTGCTTTCCTATGGTTTGTCAAATTTATAAAATATTATATTTCTCTTCAGCTAGAGTTACATACTGTGTAGCTCAGAGATAATCCCCATGGTCTTGGCATATGTTACTTAATTGTCTCAGAAGGAAATACCATAAATACCATGCTGTCATCTCCCATGGGCATTTGCTCATCTGTCACAGTGGGAGCTCCAGACTGGGTGAGGTGCTCTAAGACATTTCTTAAACTATGTAAATCACAGCCATTTCTCCTTCCCACTTCCCAAATGGTCAATTATGTATAAACATGTGTTAATAAAAATTTTGCTTCTTTTGCCTCCGAGGAACACACCCAGAAAGCTGAGGATGATAAACTAGAAAATGCCATTTTTCTGCAGTTCAACCTATGACATAAATTGCTGCTTTAAAATGCCGACGTGGAAAGGGAAGTCTGAGTTTCAGGCCTAAAGTAGAAGCAAAAAAAAAACCAAACCATCAATAAAAGTCATTAAAGGAACAGGAGAAATTTCTCTCCTCCTCTTTCAAGGAAACTGGTTTGTCTCTACCTATGGAGAGAAAAGCAATTAGAAGATTATGTTGAAATTATGCTAAAGGCTATTGGACACATTTGCTGCTTAGTGACCTCTGCACAGGTTCAGTTGCCACATGAGAGAGAAAAAACAGCCCAAGCTGAAGGGAGGCAGCTTGGAAACAACTTTGGGGAACATTGATCCAAATAGAAAACAGAAAGGCAGGGGAGAAGGTGCCCTGTGCTTGGTTGTGACACTGAATAACCAGGAGATCCCCTTGGGGTGTAAGGAAAAGACCTTATATTACAACAGCCCACATTTTTATGAAATTTTAGTCTTCACACCACCCCTGATGAGCATCTCTTATTTATCAGACATTTATTCCCCACTCTAAATCATTCCTGGCTCTACTTCCATAGTCATCATGGTTATTTAGAAGCAGAATCTCTGCTTGAATTTAAACCCATCCATAATGAGGATGATAAAGTCAATTAAGTATTAAAACTGATCCCATGCTATTGATTAATGTTCCTTAAATATCTGAATGGTGAAATGTTCCTGTTGTATTGAGAAACTGGGTTGCCTGCAAGTATTCCTGCTGGATGGATGGGGAGTCTGGAATAACTGTTGGATCACATTATAAACAATTTTATATTCCATGTTTCCCTGAGATACACAACACTTGAAAAGCAGGTGTATATAAGCCAAATATCTTCAGAGCAGCTCATTAAGAATTACATAATTTCAGGGGGAAGATGAGAAAGATACTGCATAGAAATGACACAAAACTTGGTCTGAAAATCACTCAGAAGAACTGAAGTCGAGTCATTTGTAGCAAAAAATGGGGTGGTGATAATTCTTTGCGTAGTTTTTATAGGTTTTGTTAAAAAAATGAATTGTAAAATAATGGTTTAAAAACAGAGGCCAGAGCATCACCCAGATCAGAGCATGGAAAGTCCGAGGGAATGAAGGAATGAGGGATGTGTCACTACCTTAAAATTGACCTCTTCCTCCAAATCCCAAATGCAAATCCCACAACCTGAACCTGCAGGAAATCCTCTTTCTTCCCATTTCCAAACACCAGCAGCTCCACTCTGAATTCAGGTTCCTCTGTTGGGGGTTGCTCTGTTTTAACCAAGCCCTCAGAAAACTTTCCCGATGCAAATGAGTTTTTTCCCGGAGTGTTTTCTTTTGGAAGGAGGGATTTGAAGCGAAGTCATTTAATTTTTTATTTCCCATTCATGTTTTGTGGCTTAACAAGCATCAGTGTGTTATTCTTTATTTTGTGGTGAGAGCTCTGTGTGTTAAATGTCTTTATGTTTGGTAGTATGAGGGAGAAAAAGGATAATAGGCTGGAATTGTTGGGGTTTTTTGTCATGTTATGGCTTTCTGGTCATACTTAGAGAGTCAAATTGATAGTGTGAATTATGATGAATTTGTATCATGATGAATTTATGTGTTTCACTTCCCTCCTCAAGAAAAAAAATGCTCAGTGTAATGTGATGCATTTGAATCTATTGCCATTCATCAAAACTGGCTTTTGGCAGCATTTTATCACCAACAAACATATAAAACCCAAACATATAAAAAACAATACACGTGCAGTTCTGTGAAGCAGGAAAGGAGGTTCGATGGGAAGGTCTATGACATCATTTGGGGACCTTTTTTTCCTTCTCCCCAAACAAAACGGGAGCGGCACCGTTCAAGTTGCTGGGGCTGAGGGCCATCGTAAACCCCTGTTTTCATGGGGTTGTAGATTGTTACTGAGCCATTAAAAACTAGACTACCTTTAAAACTGGCATTTTTCTGAGGGCTGAGCTGGGAAAGGGGAATGTGCCTGTGTATTTTTAAATCAGGAAAAATATTTGCCGGTTCAAAAGGTCAAGCACCTCATATTTATTTACATTGCTCAGTTTGAAAACTGTTGCATCTTAGTGTTCAGCATGTGCTTAAACCTCCCTCTCTCTATATATGAGTGTTTTAAAATGTTCATTTGTCTTTTTGTTCCCAAAATCTGGTTTTGTGGGAAAACATGAACTTAATAATAAGATTTAACCCGTCCTGATCACACAGAAACACGAGCTTATGCTAAATTTTACATGCTCAGAGTAGTACTAGGGAGGTAGGAAAGCTTGTGTGGGGCTGGAAATTAAAATCCAGCACCTTTTATACTCACAGCTCTTTGATGCACTACCAATATTTGCCATTCTAACTGCACTTACAATGG
Organism: Pseudopipra pipra; assembly: GCF_036250125.1. Lineage (NCBI taxonomy): Eukaryota > Metazoa > Chordata > Aves > Passeriformes > Pipridae > Pseudopipra > Pseudopipra pipra. The sequence continues at coordinate 37,287,354 of NC_087555.1, read as the reverse complement.
AGCCAGCAATGAACAGCCATAATTTTATTGCAAACCCATGATTTGGTTTGTTAAAGCATCTGCAGAGAGGAGAGAGAGGATCCTTGGGTTGTAATAATACTGTTTTCCAAACATCCATCAGAATGTGGAACCCTTTTTCTCCATTGTTTATATGATCTCAGAAAATCTTCTTTTATAACCTACACAATGATCAGCCTTTAAAATGCAGCTAATATTGTGCTGCAAGTCTAATCTTTGCCTGTGAAGTAGGTGAGGTGTTATATTATCTATGGGAGGAGCAAACATCTTGATAATTTTCTTGTGTCACACTGATGTAAAATTATTAAGCAGGATCATTTGAACACATTTTCCATGTGTGTTTCATGGAGAAAAGCCCATGTAATTTTAATTTTCCATTTCAGTCATCTGCTCTGTGTTCTCTAGCAAGAAACTTTTATTCTATCTTTCAGTAACTTTATTAATTTCAATGCATGTTGTAGAATTAAACCACCTGAATGATGCCACATTAAAATGAATAAAAATAAGGATGGTGGTATGTGTTATAAAGAAGGATATTTATACTAGTTATCTGATTATGGGATATTCATTCCCTGATCATGGATGAAAATTTTATCAGCTGCTCTGTGACCTTCAAAGTCTAATTATTCTCAGGTAATATTGGGCACCTGAGTTTTAAAATGAAAATATGGACTGTGTGCCCTTGTGACTGAAGAGGAGAAATGTCATTATCACTATTGTTAATTTAAGTCCAGTTAAACTATCTGAGGAACCACATGTAAACGTGAATCATATGAATTCTTCATTTAAATTTAAAATTTTAGGGGCAGAAGTCCAACAACTTGCCAGAAACATGCAGTACAAGATTAATAACCAAAGGCAAACAGTGACATATGTTAAAAGGAGCTCTATATTTACCTCTCCTGGTTTATTGTAAGATGTCCTCCACCTCTACATGACACATAATTCCTGCCTAATGTAGGAGTAGGTGCTCTCCACTGTGTGTGTGGTGTTTGCTGTGCTCAATGACCTGTTTGACTATTGCTTGTTTTCCACCTGCTTCCAAGAACAAATACCCAAAGCACAACCAGAACTTGCACAGGTGGTGAGTCCTCAAGATCTTCAGTTCTCCATCTCAACCTAAACTAAGGAAAATATGGATAAAAAATACAAAAGAAGGTTAGAATGGGTGAGAAAAGAGGAGAATAGGTGGTACAGAGAAAAAGCGGGGGATATTTAAAGTGAAACTTGGAATAATAATGTGCTAATTAGGGACTGATGTATTTTCTGAGGAGAAAATTAACTGCTGTGGCCATCAGGCTAAATCGAAGCTGATTTTACATGAAATGTGGTATCAAGTTTTATAAAGATACTGTAGGTACCATCAGGGTGGCAAATCTGGTCACACACAACCTCTGCTGAGGGGAGGTTGGGGCATATCTGAAGTGGTGAGAGGGTGAAACAAATGGAAGGACACAGGAGGGGGCAGAAGGATGTGCTGGAAGCTCAATCTGCTTTATGACAAACTATGTGATAAACGGACTTGTGTTTGAAGGGGTGAAATAAATACATCTCATCCACCAAAGTCCTGCTGCCAGAAATTTTATTGTAGGGGCCAAAAAAAAAAAAAAAAAAAGCAAGGTCCCTCCCTTCAAAGTCTCCTTGAAAAACTTTAAAACCCCCTTGACTTGGTGTAAATAAATAGCAAAGCTCAGGAACAGGATAATTTCAGTTTTATGCTCTTTAAAACTCCACCACAGCTCTTATTTCCTGCAGCTGAAGAGTTTGGTTTAGCAGAGGGTGGTTTGGGGCTGTAGGACTTTGCCATGGGGAGTTCATGTCAGTTGGGAGACAAGGAAGAAAGCTGGGAAGCAGGAATGTGTGTGGAGCCCAGCACGTGGAAGGAGTGGAACAGCTACAAAATCCACGACAGCTCCTTTTCTCCTCACTTCTGTCCACATTTTTGTTGCTGAGTTTGAACTTGTGAATTGTCGTGCAAGAACTTGCAGGTTAAAAAAAAAAAAAAATTTGTATTGCAATTTAAAAGAAAAATATCTATTTTGAAGTTGTGATTGTTGTTGTTGTTGGTTGTTTTTTTTTTCCTTACAGTTATGGTAGATCTGTCTGCAGCTGTAAAAAGGCAGAATTTAGCACTTGGTGGGAGCTGTCAACATTAAGAAGGTCCACAGGATGCTCCAGGGGAAAAGGGAGAGAAGAAATGCCCTTTGTGGGGCTCTACCTGCCTAGTAAATATTGTTTATTGTGTGACTTTGTCCAGCAGGTACTTATTTTCCCTAAATGATCTCACATCTGCACAATTTGGAGAAAGAAATCAACTTGTCTACCTTGGAAAGCTACATATTTATTATATATATATATATATATACACATACACACACACAGAGATATATATAAATATTTTTATTCCTGCTAAAGCCCTATAGAAGTGCATTAATACACTTGAAGAATACCAAAAATGCACCACATTTTCACATTATTACAGGACGAGTTAGCCTATCTGAATTAGAAATACATTAGCAAAGGGATTTGGGTAGACATGTCTATATGGATTAAACAGAGCTGCACTTTGCTTTCCTGAGGTTGTTTTTTTTTTTTTCTTCCTTTTTTTTTTTAAATTTTATTTTTTTCTCCTCAATCATAATGAGAGGTGATTGAATTTATTTGGGCAACATCCAAGCAGAGGATATTTTCAGAGCTATCTTTTTTAGATACTTGCCATATCAACCAAAATCTGTTTTTAGGCCTAGATATTTAAGGCTGCCTTAAAGACTAATGAAATATAGTGTGATAGGATGTTACCCCGTTTCAGGGACTTTAAAGTAAGTTACTTTCAGAAATAGAGGAAAAAAAACCCCAACTATAATCTTCAAGCCCTGCTTTGGTCCTACTTTTTGAGATCATACATTTATTTTCTGTAGGAAGATGCTCTGTGTAATGTATATGTTAATCTGCCAAAAAAAAAAATAAAATCAGAAGTTGGGTCTGAATTTTCCTAACTAAGAGAGATTTGTAATGGAAGAGGAAGTACTGAACAATTTAAAAAATGCTTCATTTTTTAAACTGATTTTGATGCTTGATTTTCCAAGTCTCCAAGTGATTTGGGAGCAGGAGTGGGAATCCTCCCCCAGCCCTCCAAGAGCATCACTGCTGACAGTCTGTGCATTTAAAACATGACACACTGTACCATTAGCATTTTGTCACTGTCTTCTTTTGCAAAGCCAGATATATTTAGGCTTCTAAACCTGAAATCCTGCTTTGTGTGCTCTGGAGATTATAATTTTTTGTCATATTATTATTTTTTACAGTGTGGCATATTTAAGAAAACAGCAGGACATCAATCGCTTGTTTTCAGGTGATTTTTGTGTTAGAGGATGACCAACATATATTTGTGAGATTTCTTCATAGATAACACTGCACAATTATTTTATGAAAAGCCCCTGAAAGTAATCAGGTTTTAAAGAAAAGATTCTGTGACTTTAAATTTTTAAATCACTGTTTAATATACTTTACATTTTTGACTTAGAATGGAATACAAGCCAAGCATTGATTTGTAACATTATTTGTCGTTCTTTACTCATGTTATATTTTCATATTTTTTTATTTTTTATCTCCATATTTTTATAGAAAAACACATTTTTCTGTTTAAAAATATGGCCCATGTTTAAAATCAAGTGAGAGCAGTTGTCTTAAGGATCCTTTTTAGTGTTCTTTTTTATTTCAGTGCTCTGACAATTGTCCTGTCTCTTCTGTTCAAGTGCAAACATTACCTACGAAGCAGAAACAGCTTCATGCAATGCACCAAAAATATAATGGAATGATTGCTAACTTTGCAGAGCATAAAGTAAATAAGGATGACACTGCAAAGGCCTAATTTACACCTGAAGAGGGCCAAAAAACAAAGGGAAAAAAAAATATTGTGTCAGTTCCGGGTCTTCAGTTCAACTGCAAATTCATAAAGAGAAAACGCTGCTCAAATAAGGTTTAAGGATGTGACTTGAAAGGTCATGAAATTCAGATTTACATCTAAAATTCATCGTGTTGTTCCTCGCTGGAGCAGAGATCTCGTAACAAGGAGTGATGTTACTCACAGGGCTGCGTCTCTGGGTACTCGGGAGGATAAACCACTGAGTGGGATTCCTTGGGAGAATCATTTCCTCAAATTGTTGTGGCTCTTCTTCTGTGCCCAAACACAGGCTGCATTTATCTGAGCTTCTAAAATGGCTATTGTCTGTATTATTATTATTATTATTATTATTAATTATTATTATAATTTGTGCAGTAGAGATTTCTATAATTAAAAACGTCTTTTCCATATTTTCCTTCGCCTCGAAGAGACGTAAAATTAAACGGCGTTTCTTCTTCACAGTCTGAAAACTAAATGAACCCTGTTGGAAGAATAAAAATCATATTTTAGTAAGAAAGCTGAGGAATGCATTACAAATGGCCTTTTAAAATAAATCAGAGATTTATTTTAATTTTTTTTTCCCCTGGAATGTCTTTGTACACAAGGCAGTGTCCAGGTGAGGAGGAAGGGAGAAAGGTCCATCCCACTCTGGGGAGCTCCGAGGATTTTCCCAGCTTCAGGAAAGTTGGTGCAAACACCGGGAGAGCCAAGAATATCAGCATTTAGGCACTTGCTTGCCTTTTTCTCAGGCAGGCAGAGGAGGAGCTCCATCCTCCACGTCTGTGGTTTCGGTGGAAATTTGAATTCCGAGTGTGAAAACTTCCCAGCTTTATTCCCGTGGAAAGTTTGGATTCGGCGTTTTCAGCTCAAAAACATTTTGCTGGAAAAATCTTCCGGCACTTAAGGCAAAACGAATGAAAACAGTGAGGCAAGGGCTGTTTCATTTAATACCTTTTTCTTTTTTTCTTCTTTTTTTTCACATGCGAGGAGCCTCATTTGACAAAATTCAGCCCACGGCGTTCGAGAAACTGTCTGCATTTCTTAACTGTTTTTGTCTGTCTCTGGGAGAGTGGTGGTGGTGATGTAAGTGCAATGTCAGTGCAGCTTCTGCCATGGAAAAGGATGGAAAGGAGGGAGCAGATAAAGCAAATCTCAACTGAAGAAATCAAATGTTTAATTGCAATAGAGGAAATATCTGCCTGGATGACAATACTCTAGAAAAACTGACTGCTTTTAGGCTTCCCATTTCTGCAGTATCTAAGCAACTCAGATTTTTGTTCAGTCCTTAGCCCAAATTTCCATGAATTTGGGACAGAACCATGAGAAAATTAAGGTTGGAAAAGACCATTGAGTCCAACCATCAGCCTAAACATGTGCCTTTATTTTCAAGCAGAAACTCTCTGGTGAAAAAGGGAACTAAGCCCATCAGTCAAATATTCTGAATCCTAATCATGATGTCATTCCTCAGAGTTATAATTAATCTTTCATCATTAAACACTTTGATCCATGCTTTTTCAAGAAGCTGCACAGCCCTACGTGCAAACAAATATTGTTAGGGGTATATTGATGGCTTTTATGTCATAAAAAACCCTAACAAATCATTCAAATTGGATATTTAGTGATAAAACTTTGGGACACTGCAATATGGGTCTAAGGTCTTTGCCACGCAGTAACTACTTTATTCTGAATTCTAAGTCTTCTAAACACCCTTTTCTCTTCAGTCTAAATTCAATATTCCTTTAGCAGGGCAAGCTGGCCTCAAGAGGCGGTTTTTGGTCAAAAGTGCATTGACTTCAGATTTCTAACTGTACCAACCATAGCATTTCTGGTTGCATGTGGTTCTTGTATTCAAATATTGGGTGTAGATTGCCTTAGTTAGCAGACTTTGTCAAGAGATCCTCCGTAAAACAGTGTTAATCATTATTCTGCCTTCGTTTCGCCACATATTTAATTTCCAATAGATTAGTGCAGCGACTTCATTGCAGGTATTTAGAGTAGATGGGTAAATTCATTTGTGCTGATTGAGCCCACATTGATTTGGGCTGATTGGTGCCACAGTCTATACATCTGCTGGGAGGCTGACCTGAAAAAGTGTAACCACAGAGCCAAGGCTGTCTCCCTGTTCTAATTGTCTGGCTTTTCTTCATTGGGTTACATGCACATTATTGCAATTGAGCTAAAATAGGCCTGTTTTTCACTGTGCACAATTTAGTCATGCATCAATACATTTTTAATTAAAAGTGTGTGACAGGTACAATAGTAGAGTACTCCAAATAATTTTCTCAAGCAGTCCATTTCCTCACGGACAAGTAATCGGAATCTGTCTCAGTTAGGCAGGGGATGTGTGATTTTTTATTAAGATATATGATTAAGCATCTAAAAAGTTTGTGCTAAATTGTCAGATTTGGGTTGTAAGCACCGTAGTGTGAATATTTGAAGTTTATAACAGCAAAGTGAGGCGTCCTTTTTGACAGGAGGGGAAGATCTTGCTGGACAACTTGATGAGCTCTTTTTGTAGGAATAGTCAATGTTGGGATCACCTGGGTGGCTGCAAGTCAGGGATGGAGCAGAGGGATCCATTGTGGCATTGGGATATCTGTTCCCAAGGTCAGTGGGACAGCAGTGGAAAAGGGGGGGTTATTTCTCCTCAATTTCTTTTCCTAAGAGGATTTCATGTCAAAACATGAAGAATCATGAGAAGTTGGCTCATGAGGCCCACAGAGGTTGTGGGTGTCCCATCCCTGGAAGTGTCCAAGGCCAGGTTGGACAGGGCTTGGAGCAACCTGGGCTAGTGGAAGGTGTCCCTGCCCATAGCAGGGGGTTGGAAGGAGATGAGCTCTAAGATCCCTTCCAACCCAAACCATGATTTTATGACTGCTTTGGGGCAGATTGTCATCTACCTTAAAATAGCTTAGTCCTAAAAGACTGCCTGGCCAGAAAAGCAAACAACTCTTGGAGGATTTTCCCACTGAAATGACTTTAAGATGGTTTTATAAGGACCTAAAGGACTTATGATGATAAAAAAATCTTTACCAGCCGTTTGACTCACTCTGGTTTAAATACCAAAGCTGATGGTGAGATCTGGAATGTCTGAGAGTCTTGACATAACTGGGAGTTGACCAAAGTTGAATGAGGTTCCAGAATGTCCTGAGTGTTGGGCACTTACCTGGGGCTGTAACACAGGAGTAGATAAAAATAAATGTATTTTTGTGCCCAAGCATCCCCCTTGCTTTTTAAGCACTTCCCACTCTCTGGGCTGCCTTCACAGTGATAGTAGAAATCTGGTCTAGAACAAAATGAAAGGCAAATATTTATTATGAAGGTAGAGAATATAAAACAGTAATATTTATATCTATATAGATGGAGAAATAACAAGATTTGGGCACCCAGAAAACAGAAAAATAAATTAAAAATTAGAATTAACAATGCAATACCTTTCTTTCTTTAATTGAATGAATTTAAAAATAATCAAAAGCTTTTTTTTTTGTTATTTGAAGGCAAAGCCTAAAATCTCTGCTCAGATTCATTACTCCAGTAAATGTGCAAAAAAATGGACAAAACTGCCTATTTATCATTTCTCCAGTTAATATTTTCTGCAGTTTCCTCTTACTATTTTGCCAGGCAAAGGAAAAATGATGAGTGGTATTTCTGTGTCCTGATATTTGTGCAAATTATGATTCCAGCTGTCTGAGGGGTGTAGAAAAGCTGTAGATACTCTCCCTGCCCACATAATATTTCTTTAGTTTGTAATGAGAGCACCCTGGAGGAGTTTCTGTGATGCTGGTAGATTAAAGGTCATCAGTTTTATTTCTACATGATTCTCATAAATAGATTGAGCTTATTGAGTCTATCATTTTAGCACAGTATCCTTATTCATAACTTCCCGATTTTCCCTTATTTCTTTTTTCTTTCCCATTTAACAACCACAACCTTGATAGGAATGTTACCACCAATTTGGGTTTCAATTTGGGTTGCACTTGCTCTGTGAACCAAAATAGGCTTGGCCAGCAAAAGGGGATGAGGGATGTCCTGTGCTTTGTTATTTTTCCTCTCCTCAGAAAGGGCTGAGAATGTCAGGAATAAAGTCATTCACAGCTGCTTTTTGTTCGTGTTCCAAGGTAACACTACAGGATTTTTCTGATAAATAAGTTGATACCAACCTTGGAAGTGTCCAAGGCCAGGTTGGACTTGGATTGGAACAACCTGGTCTAGTGGAGGGTGTCCCTGCCCATGGCAGGGAGTGGAATTAGGGGAACTTTAGGGTCCCTTCAACCCAAATCCTTCTGTGATTCCCTGGTTAGACTGTTCCAATCATCTTTCCTCAGGAATGCCACAAGAAAGATGACCAACCCTGATTTGTAATTGTTTTAGGAAGCCTTCTCCTCTCTGTAATTACACCATGGTGGCTGAGAAGAGTATAATATTCTTAAAAAAAATCACTTTCCACTTAGCTAAGTGTATAAACACTATCAGTCATTAATAGTAAATTAGTGGAGGATTTTTTCAGGAAGTCATTAGACTCACACTTAAGGTTTTGGGTGGCAGACATTGCTGTGAATGTCTGGATTGTTAAAAATTCTTTCATTCCCGTAGCTCTCAAATCAGAGTTCATCAAATAGCTTCTTAAAAGAAAAAAAAAATTACAGATTAAAACACTTTGAATTATGGCTTTTGCATTCTTGTGACTTATTCTCTCCCCGAAATGAAGAAAATAATCACTGTCAGGTCAAATGAAATATTTGAGTTTCGTTGTTTTCCTTCAGTTTTCTGTATCAAAAATATTTCACTTTGAAACTCTATTTTACTTAAGATGTCAAGAATTATTTTACTGATTTGCTTCCTTAATTCTAGATCCCATTTAATGTAATATTAAGGGTCATCAGTACACATTCTCTAGTTTACACATAGGAAGTGCACAACTAATACATTCCTTTCTGTATTAATTGTGCTGTTGTAGTTACACTTAAAGTACTAAATATTAGGAAGGTACCAAATATTAGATAGTACTAAATATTAGGTAGGAAATCCTCTCTCTTTTTCCTTTTTTTTTTGGTGTACATCACGTTGGAAACAACATGGAAAACTTGGATGCAGTTCACACTCTGGTGTGTCCAGCTGCAGGGGTGCAAACAAAACCCCCAAAAACTCAGATCTGGATTTATCAGGGAATTCTTGCACCATCCTGGAGAAATCATGTAACCTCCCCACGTTTCTGTGAGATGGAGATAACACATTATTTCTCCCCCTTTTTCTTGATTTGACTGCAAATCTCTCAGGGCAGAGGTGCCTGTGCTGTGTCTGTGCAGAGAACGTGGCACAATGAATTGGAAGTTCTGCTCGGGGCACATCAGCATTAGTACAATGCAGATTAATATATTTTTTTCCCCCTCTTTCATTTATTTAAAGAAGATACAATCTACCTCTGCTTGAGCTCTGCCTGAGGTATGAAATAAGTGGGAAAAGTTCACGTTTTTAGCAGCAAGATGTTTCTTAATTAGAGCTCTTCTTATCACTCGGCTTCTTTTAACCATTTAGATTTAAATTTCGTCTCCAATTTTCAAAAATATGTCATATTCTTTTAATTCCCCCCCCATTATCATCTAAATTACGTGCATTACTTTGTGGGTTGCAGTGCAATAATTCTTCCTCCTAACTTACAATGGCAAAGGGAAGATGGAAAGGTGTATTGTGCCACTGATGTGATGAATATTAATTTGGTGGAGACCAAACAAGATCTACACTTGTAGGAGAACTTTCCCCATGTCTTTCCAAGAGGGAGAGAGAGATTTCCCACAGAAACCTCTAAACATGAAAGGACACCCCCCTGCCCAGAGATCCAAGAAACCCCCTAATTAAATGAATTAGGATATAGGGGCCATAAAATTATGTTTCTGCTCTGCCATAGCAGACTCCACAACCCCGGGGACATTGTTGAGCCAGAAGTATAAATGAACTCTGACTCTGATAACTTCGAGTCCTAACACAGACAGAGTGGTGGAAAGTTTGCCAGAGAGGCCCCAGAGATAAGAGTCAGAATTATATAATGTGCACATATAGGACAAAACCCCCAACGATTTCCTCCTTTAGCATGACAGTTTCAACTCTGAATGTGACTTCAAGGAAAATTGTTGTGATTTGGAGACAGAAAATAATGACTTCTGGCCCAATCTGGCCCCTCCCATCGAGGCTGCCTGACGGGGATTTGTAGGGATGCTGTTTTTGCAGGAGGCAGAAGCACATCAGAGCTACTTTGGAGATATTTCTAAGCCCCTTAGTTCTCTCTGAACTAGGGGATTTGGAATAGGGAATCCTCTGAATTGCCACATTAATTTTCTCCCATCCATGCCCTGTGTTCGTACTTTTGCTCGGGAAACACAGATATTTACCTTTCCTTGCCTCGATGGGTTCAGGGTGTTCCTGCCCTGATTATCTTTGGAAAAATCAAACAAACCAGAGCTTATCAATATACAAAAAGAAACAATTTCTCTAAATTTTATTAAATTACTTTTCTGTGGTGTTTTTACAGATGTTGAAATTTAGCCTCAAATATGTAGGTAATTGATTATTCCTTAGCATCCCAGAAGTATTAAAAGGAAAGCAATCCCTTTTCTGACACTGGAAACTTTTTGGAGTCCATCTGCCAGATTTAGGGGCAAATTTTATCTTTGGATGTACATCCTGGCTTGTTACCCTAATCTGGAAGTATAGAGGATTATGAATTAAACCCAGGATGCTGCCTTTATTTTGAATGTTATTTACAAACCTATGAAGAAAAATAAAATGACATTTATCAAAAGCTACAGCTTGACCAGGCTGAACATTTGCTTTGCTGGAATGGAGAGTGGTCACTTATCCTTGATTGTCTTCTGAATTATTTGAGGACTTAAGTATAGTTAAAATGTGACCTGAAACCAATGCCTTTAAGGGAGATGGAATTGCTTCGCTGCCACAGAAATACCAGTACAAGTCAGGAAAATTCAGTTGCTTTCTCTAATCTTCTTTCCTTTGGAAACTTTGCTAATGAGATCAATTCCAGAGACAGTTGCCTTGATCCACAGTAGTAAAAGTCCTTCTGTCTGCAGCTAAATAAAGCTGGATAACCTAAAGCTATGTTAAGAATTCGTGGAGTAATGTAAGGTGAACAGACAACCTGGCTTTTCTGAGGCAATGCTGATACTTAAGTGTGTCAGATTTGGTTTGACTGCTAAAAATGGCCTGTAACTGTGCTTTTACCAGAGCATCCTTCCTTTGTGTCCTGCTGCAAATGAGAAACTACATCCTTCATCGACATGACGTGCAATTCAGATGTAGCCCCAGCTGCTTTTGGAACTCAGGGGTAGGTAGGAGGAAAGAAAGCAGTGGGAATATTCCCTTTAGCTCAGTGTTTAGGGGCTTGGCTGAAAAATAAAATCTTGGAGCATATTGGGTGCTAATTGTCCACTCAACACCTTTCTGTGAGCCATAGAATCAGCAAAGGTTTGTTTAGAGAAACGGAAATAAGAAATTTTGTTGAAGGTAGAAAAGAACTGGAAAAAATCCGCACAGATCCTCTATTTTCCTATGTTCAAAATAGGAGGGGGAATGTATTTTGAGGGGTTGGAATTAGATGATCTTTAAGGTCCCTTTCAACTCAAACTCTTATTCTATTAATCACAGGTGAACTAGGGAGCATGTGGGTCCTGGACTTTGCTTCACACAAGTCTTCTGAGCTGTTGGAAGGTTCAGGAGGTACATGGAGATTAAAAGACATTTCTGAGTCTTTGCATATGTTTGCAGTGATTCTGTGATTACATCAAATCCAAGGAATTCTGGAAATGGTGCCTCTGCAGTAAAGTGAAAAGTTAGGATATCTATTCATTAGCAGAATTAAGAATGTGCTTTTCTTTAATAGCAGGTCCCCTATAGCAAGAAAGGTAACTCAGCATAGCTGCTATAAACAGATTTTCATCTTGAGTTGGCAAATGAATGCAGAGTTTTAATGATCTCATTCTTCCCCACTTCCATCATATACAATGCTGAAAAACTCTGGAATTTTCTTACTCTGCATTTCTGTAATTCCAAGTGAAAAAGGTGTGGTGTTGGTTTTTTTTTTTCTTGCTGTATCTCATTAATAAATTTTACCTCATTAGGAAATTCTTTAAAATGCTTGAATTGCTCTCCAGAAGAATTAAGTCCTCCATTTATCGACAGAACATGTGCAGCTTTGCCACAAGTGGTGTAAATCCACCACTGGTTCCTGTCAGTGGTTTTCTGTCCTGCTTGGGAGAAACACCTCTAGAGAGGGTTGTTCAGGCTGTGCAGACACTCTGATTTTGACCTGACTCATAAGTAGACTTTGCAAGATGGGATAAAGAGGTTTCATGATCTCAAGTAATATATTTTCTTTGATTTAATGGATGAGGGTACATTCCATAACCCTTTCCCCCACCCCCCTTTTTTTAGTTATATTGCAGATTCTGCAAACTGAAACTATTGTAAGGTGACAGTGCCAACATTTCTGAGGTGCTTCTTGATGCTCAAAAAGATCCAAACGGGAATAATTTATTAATTTTGCAGCTGATCAGGCAATAGAATTAAAATAGTAACAGGTTGTATCTTAGTCTTTGTAAAATGGAATTCACCTAGAAGCAAAATCTCTTGAAAATAAAAGTTGGGGTAAAATTTTGGGCCACATTCTTGGCCACTGTTAATTTTCAGAGCTAAGTTCAAGCCTGCAAAGTTCTAAAGGTCTAAATTCACTGAATATAAGTTTAAAAGGCCTCTGACTCAACCAAAGGGTTCAGGGATGCTCATGAGCATGACAGAGGTTCAGCCTCAGCTAATTCAGGCAAGGCTGGGGAATTTCTGCACCCCAGTCAATTCATCAGGTTTGGGACCAGGTTTCCCAAGAAAAATTTTTGCCACCTGAAATGGCCTCTCTACTCTTTCCCATTATTTTGGTTTGATTATTAATTTGCTGCTGTGGTAAACACAGAGCTCAGTGTTTTCATCTTGTCTTCTTCAGTGGAAGTAAAGGCTGACACCAAAAAAAAAAAAACCACATGAATTTTGATGTTTGTTTGATTTGTAATGAATGTAGAAGATTTAGGGGGAAAAAATTTCTCAAGTAAAGCAAAAAAATTAATTAAATGATTAAACTCATATTGGTTAGACTGGACTCTAAGATTTGGTCATTGCTTTAATCCACCTTTAAAATTAACTTTTAGTTGCACAGACCCTTGGTGACAAAGACTCTGTTGGTCTGATTTTTGCCAAAATTTGGTGAAGTAAGCAGAGATATTTGTGGAGAAAAGACAGAAACTGAGAAGATACTGAGACACTTTTGTAGATGTGGGGTCTGAGATCCTGGGATGTAAACTTTGCTAAACCTTGAATTAAACTGGGGCAACACCAGGCTCAGTTCTGCTACTATGCACAAGGGCAGATATTTGGTGGACATTAATTATTTGGTCACTCAACCAAAGGACAGTTATTTTGTGACAATAAAACTCACTATACTGATCTGCAGAAGGCAGAATCAGTCCCCAAATTTGCAGGCCGTGAATATTCTTATTTCTAAATTCAAACGTGTATGTTAGGAAAATATCCATGAGAGGATAATTGGTATCATGTGAGTTGGTAAGTTTGTTTGTTGATAATTGGGAATACATTTATTTTAATTCCAGGGGATCCATTTTGCTGTAAATTCAGGCCTGTTTTGTTCCTGTCACATACGAGCTCACGTATTTATTACATGACAGACCTTTGAGTAAAATGATACATTTTCCTCCAGATCAGCCTGTCTGGCCTCAGCAAGTTTATTCAGGCAGTGGAAATCCCTTATTAAATACATTTTTCAAAACTTCCTGCAATACTGTTTATTTATAGATTACAGGGGAGATAATCAGTGCTTTCCACTCATATTCCCTTAGTTCTTCCTAATGATACCTAGTCACACTCAGTCATGGTCATGCATACTCTGCTCCACTCACAGTAAATTCCATTCACAGTAAATTTGAATTCACACTTCATAGTCAATCATTTAACTCATTCACATCAGTCACACTGAATCAATACTCCCCAGCTCCCTTTTTTTTTTTTTAGTGCTCATCCCTTTCCTTTCACATTTACTCTTAAACATCTGCAATCACCCTCGTTTGCTTGGTGTTTGTCCTCAGAGCAAGAACCTCGCTGTCATTAATTATAAGCCCCTTGTTACTCATGAATTAAAAGGGTTATTGCAGGGCCAGACAAATATTGTAGAATCACAGGTGCTGCTCAAATTTCTTGCTGATGGCAAAAAAAAAAAAGCAGAGGTGATGCCGTGCTCCTTATTTTGGAGTGGGAATCTCACACACATGAGTGTGTTACCTCATTATACCCAGTGCAGCCTCGTGTGGGATGTGGATCTCTCAGCCCCAGGTTGGTTTTTTGGATCACCCTGAGGATGCACAACAATTAAGTAGAGTTGATGTTGCTTTTTTTTCTTTTCTTCTTCCTTTTTTTTTTTTTTTTATATTCAATTTAATTTGATTCTAAACAAAGGTGAAATATTGTGAGAACAGCACGGGAGGCTGACTACGTTGTGGTGGTCAGAAATGTTTATTTAGGAACTAGGATTTTTTAATAGAATTTCAGAGTTACAAACTCTTTTTTCTCCCTGGTATACCTGAAACCTGGCTCAGGAGAGGATGAACCCATCACCCTGTTCACATATTTGGTCCAGTGTCCCTGATCTCAGGGAGCTGTTTCATGCAAGACTGAATGGTTGGGGAAAGGGTTTGTAAAAAGGGATTGTAGATATATTTGTACCTTTTTTTCCCTTCCAGATGGCATCAGGCAACTATTTTTCTGAGAAAGCTTTGATGTCAAAATGCTGAAGATACCTTTAAGCTCTAAATTTCCCACGGAGTATTATTACAGCATGGAAGTCACTGGTGAGATTTCCTGGTAAGAACTGGGATGTGCAAGAATATCAATGCAGATATTTTAACCAAATACTGAAATTACTGATGAGGAATATATCAATCTTCTTTTATTTTTTCCCCCTTTATTTATGTTTGTATTGATAATTGACAGCTGTAAAAAAAAATAGAAATAAGTAGCATTTAACCAAAGGACACCATTGAAAACTGGATGGGAAAAATAGGAATAATGGGGAAAAAGGGCAAGGAGGAACGTATAAAGGCTCTAAAGAAATTGCTGGAGCAGTTCTGGTGGGCAAATCCTTGGTGTGCAAAGTCTCTCTCAAGTTCAGGGCTCTCAGGAGTCCTCCAAAAGGAGGAAAGACGAGGCAGCATTACTTGGAACATATTGTGAGTTCCAGTGAATGGGAAAAGGAACTATTGCATTGAATTAATAGCCTTGTGTTTGGGGACAAAAGAGCACATCCCATGAGACGCAAAAGGATCATATCTATCATCTTGAGATTGGCCTGGGAGGAGAGAAAGTACATTTGATAGACTATTATCCTAATTTCTGTCCTGAAAATCTCAGGGACGTGGACAGTGGAGCATCAGCTGTAACCTCGGAGCCGCAAACCTGAAGCAAGAGGCTGTAACTGGGTTGTTCTTTTCCCTTTTTTTTTTTATTTGGTTCTGTTATTTATCCTTAAGAAAGAAAGAAAACAAGACAATTACATGCTCTGAGGAGTCACAGTAATCAATAGCAGAAGCCAGCAGGGAAATGGGGCTGGATGGCTGAGGGCTGAAGGGAAGGAACACGAGGCTTTCAGGACACGGAGTTTTCAGGGGTGAGGAGCAGAGCTGGGGGCACCAAAGCCCCACGTGCCACCAGGTATGGGGGGCATGGGCAGAAAGGTTCATGTGGCATTAAATTAACATTTTCAGGGCAAGATGTGACTGCAAAGTTAACCTGGGGTTACCTGGTCTCTACAGTGCAGCACTAGGGAGTTTTCCTGGCCCTTTTTCACTCTCTTGGCAAACTCACACCATAGCAATGACTATGAAGTGAAAAATCAAGAGCTGACCCATAAGCAAGAACCAGTGGCCAACTTCCCTAATGTATTTTCTGAGTCAATAATGCCTTTCACCCCCCCAAAAATATTCTTTTCACCCTCAGGTTTTGGTTTTTGTTAGTTGTTTTGTTTTTGCTTTTTTGCCACACAGTTCTTAAACAAAGATTTCTGTGTCAATTAGTGGGGTGCATTTGGACTCTGGGTCCTCAGCGTGTGCTCAGCAGATGTTCAGAGAAAAGCAAAGTTTACCCAAACATTGCTGAGGTTGGAGTTTGTATATGCAGCCTCTCTCTTTTCTTTCCAAAGGGTACCATATTAACAATTCTTTTCTCGCCAGTATAAATATTTTTCCTGCAATTAACTGCGTAATGGTGCAACACAAATACTTGAAAGAGGGTCTACTTATCCACTACCATTTGAGTCATGCCTTTACAGTAGCACCCACCCCTGATGTATTAGAAACCCTCTGAATTTTTAGTGAAAAAACATCTAAATATGGGAATAATTCCCTAACCTGTTTATTTTGAAAAGTGCTTTGCCTTCTAACAACACAAGCCCAGCGAGCATCTATTAGCTTTGTTTTCCTTTATTATTTTCTGAGTCACTCTTTGATTTTCAAAACATTTTGGTCATCCACAGACTCCAAGTCTCCTTCCAGGAGAAACAGTGAAGAATCAAGTGCATCTCTCCTGCCTTTTAAAATTACCCTTCAGGGCAGTGCACACACAGAGTGACCCTGGCTTTTGACAAACCTTTGCTGAACAAAATGTAACAAGCCCTGTGTATTTTGAGCAGCATTTTCTATTCTGACAGAGACAGCTCGGTAGCATTTGATGTCTGCTTGCTGGTCATAGATAATGGTGCATCCTGGGACCATTGTCATCCCTGTCAATAAGAAGGCCTGGGGGGACATTCAACAAAGCTACCTTTTGATTCACCGTTTTCCCTTCCTTCCCAAGACATTTGTAAGCCTGTGGTCAGCCAGGTCACTTTATTTCATCCTGATGTGCCTTGATAATGGCATCATGTCTAACAAAAAAATTTGACAGACCATCGATGTGTGTTTCTTTGGTTTCCTTGTGTTTTCTCTGCCTCCTCAATGTCAAACAGGCTTTGAAAGCTACTGATTATGTTTGTTTGGACTGAATTTGACAAGATTCCTCCTCTTTGAAGCAATTAAGCTCCTGAGGATGGATCTTGGGATTTGAGCTAATTTTTTTCTTTTTAGCATTGCAGGAATCAACCAGAGCATATCCCATGCTTTAGCTTTTTTTTTGTTGTCGTTGTTGTTTCAAGGTTGTGTTTTCATTGTAGCTTTAGAAATACCTTAACCCAAAGGAAACTTTTAAGCTTCAGAAGAAAAATCAAAAAGGAAAAAAGAACAACCTGGGGTTTGAAACTAAAATTTTCCCTGTGTATAAATATATTTTATCAGAAAATGGCAAATTTGGCAAGTTCAGGTGGTGAATTTAACTGTTTTCTGGCTCTATGGGCTGTCCACTCGCAAAATATATTTTAGGAGCTAATCTATGCTTATAAAGAGATGGAAAATAAGGTATTTTGCTCAACTAGCCACAGGTAACAGCTCCCAGCCTGGCTTGCCTATTGTTTCAATTACTTGCAGGCAACGTAGTGTTTTACAAATGGGAATTAGCAGCATTTTTTTTTTTGTTTATCAGTTATCTAAATTGTTAAATGGTGGTGCTGGAGTTCAGTAAAGCATCTCCAAAGCCACACAACCTTGGCAGTCACAGCCAGAAGTTTGCATCCTGCCCCTGTAGCAGTGGGCGTGAAGCTCACACACCTTTCATTGGGTGAGAGCTTTCTTTCTTTCTTTCTCTGGCACCTAAAGATGAATTTATCACAGTTCATGTAATATCAAAAAAGGCAAATAGTAATTTCCTGTTACAGAAAAAAATTTAAAAAAATCCCAACAATGAAAAAAGCCTTTCCTTTCTGTTCTCTGCTGTGTTTTAAGAAATTTTTGTGGCCTTTAAATCCATTTAAATTGAAGTTTTTTTCCTTTATCAGTACACAGCGGAAAGGACCTTCCCTTTGTAAAAAACCACTAAAAAAAGTCAGGGTTTTTTTTAATATTTGATGACACTTAAGGCCAAATCCCAAAGGACTTGTGCGTGTCCAGATCCCACTTTATGACTGGAAATCTGGAGGTGTTTGGAATCCTGAGTTTCTCAACCTCTGACAGCAGCTGGGCAGGGACTTTTATCTTCATGCTGCCTTTCAAAGCAATTGAGAAACTTCAGGAATAACAGGAGGGATATAAATCCAGAAGAGTAAGTGACCTTTTAGGATCAACTCTCCATTATTTCTTGGGAATCAGCAACCATCAGTTAAAGGAAATAAAGCTGAGGTTAAACTACAAAGCTGGAGTGACCAGCTGTGATTCCGGGTATTCCCACACTTGCAACACATTCCTGTGTCTTCTACCAACACAATTTGGGTGGACAATCTGAATTCCAACTTACTGGAATGTTCATCTGCCAGCATGGTTCTGTCACTGGCCTCCAGGACTAGTGTAGTTTCCCTCTGCATAAAAGCAGGATATAAGTATTAACATCTCCTTTCCAAAGTGATTTTGGTGTCTCTCATTGAAAGTAATGTAGAGGGAAAGTAAAACTGCAAAGCAAACTATTTTCTTTATTATTAGAATTTGTATTTAGTTTGAATATTATGACTAAAATGACAACCTCTCATTTCCATACGTTTTTGCTTTCATTTGGAGTTATTAGCTGGGTTGTGTTACCTTGAAAACATGTTTTTAGAGAGTTACAATGGCTATAGAGGAAAATTCAGCTTTTAGTCACCTACTGCAAATTTATGCATTTTTCTTTCTCATAGCCTATCAAAATCACAAATTTTCCCAAGGAATTCAGCTCCTTTTGCTTGTGGCCAGGAAATTCCCTCTCCCTGCCACACTCTGAGCCAATATAATGATTTCTGTCCCTAGTAATGCCACCAAAGCCATGTCTGAAGGCATCCAGAAAAGTATTGAGGACAAGGAAGAATGAATTGGTTTTCTTGCTTTCCACTGGTATTTTTTTCCCAGGAATACAGTATTTCCCCAAAATTAATAGTGATGCTTTTCTGGCTTTTATATTCAGTGCCTTTCTGTCAGGCTATCTATAGTTCTTCAGGGCAGTATTGTCTAGTTATTCTTTCATATTAAATGATTGGGTTATTACTTCTATGTCTTTAGAATATTTCATTTTCCTGATTTCTCCATATTAAAAAGATGATAAATTATAGCAGCTATTAAGGGCCCAATCCTGAATTCTTAATGGAGTAATTTCCATTAAAGTTCCCCCTGACATAGATTTATATGGAATCTGATGAATTTCTGCTTGGCAAATTCCTGGAGAAACTACAGAAACCTGAATTAAATTAGTCTGTTAAAATAATCAACACCAGCCCAATCTTGTCAAGTAAGTGGTAGATGAGTGTGTTCTGCTCAGTGCAGGACAGGAGTTAATGACTAATTATTAAGCACCAAGATGGGAAAAGTGCAGTGGGATTTCCAGGCACATCAGGGATTTAGGACTGAACCCTATTTTTGCTTTAAATCTTAATCGTCTGCAGGGCTTTTTTTCCTCACATTTCTAATCTATTTTCCTCTACTACGTGAAAAATGTAAAAAAATGATTTTTTTTTTTATTAATGATGATTCAGGACACAGGATGGGCCCTTTCCTGGGTGGAGTTTGAACACAGGCTGTGGGTCCTGTGGTGATGCTGATTCACTTTGTGGAATGTTGAAACCACTGATGTCAAAATCAGGTTTTCCCTCACGTTGGCCTGAAAAGATTTCTTTGGGCAACACCTAAACCAACAATTCACTGCTTTTGCTTCTTGAAGAAAACCTTTCTGAGCCAACAAATGGAAGAATCTGAACTTGTCAGAATTTGGTTTTGAGGAATATTTTATTTCATACAATTAAAAAATCAGCAATTAATAAGCAAAATAATACCCTTCCTCTTTGAGATGCAATATCAGTGTGATGCAGTCGGGTAAAAATCCCAAATTTAATTCTAGCCCTTTTCTCATGATATGGTGACTAGTTTTTAAAATGTGAATATCAACACAAATGCAGTCACATCAAAATTGTTTTTCTGATATGCAATAATTCAAATGCAAAGCACAGGTCACAAAGGTTGAAGCCCTTAATTGTGCCGTAAACATCTTGGAAAAAGGAAATACACCTAAGGAACCCCCTTAGGTCCATTTTAAGATAAGATGTTCAGCCATGTGGAGACTGGCTGTTCCTCTACATAAGGTTTTATGTAGCAAAACCTTGTTTTCAAATTCCTTCTTACAGTTTTTTAGCCATAATTTTATATAACACTTCAATTAGTCCTTACTTATATATTGAATTATGGATGTTATTAAACAAAACTTCTACCTGTTCTTAGCAGACTGTTGTAATATTCCTCTTTTTCAATACTATGTCTTTATTCTTTACTTGGACTACCTTGTTCTTTGAAAATGTGATGATTTCCTGAAAAGAAACCAAATTCTATCTCCTTTAGACCTAATTCTGAGCAGTTTTGATCCACTGTCCTTATTCTGCCACTCAGTTTTAAGTGTTTATAATTATGAACTTTCTCATTCTTCTCTGCCTCTTTGTCATTCATTTCACAGGAAATGTTCAGATTATTTTCCTAATAATTTGGCCACTTAAAATACACCAAGGCAGAGCACAGAGGATGAACATGGATGAATTCAATGCTTTCGTGGCAATTGTGTGAAGTAATTAATAGTTGAGCAACTACCAGAAAGAGAGGAGACAGAATAGATGTTAAAATTTGGATTTGTCCAAATATGAAGAATTTACCTGTCTGGAAATTCATCTAAGAAATGGCACTTCTGTTAATGCTCTTACTTGATGAACAATAAGGTCATTCTGGTCCATGATGACCACAAGAGAACAGACCAGTTTTACACACATGTTGTGAAAATCCTTAGGACACTTAAAGCTTTCTCCTCTTTCCAACACATGACATTGGAACACGTGTTTGATGTCTCTAAAATGTAAATTTACACCCAGAGGTTTCAAAGAGTGTGAAGAGTGTGACCTTAGAAAAAGGTCAGGCTGGCATAGAAGGTGCAACATCATGGAATGAGACAAGACTAAAAACAAGTAATAGAGATGTTTAACGTAGTTACTGGTTTAAAACTGAAAGACAGGAGGTTTAGATGGGATATTTGGAAGGAATTTCTGGCTGGGAGGGTGGGGAGGCCCTGGCTCAGGTTGCCCAGAGAAGCTGTGGCTGCCCCTGGATCCCTGGAAGTGTCCAAGGCCAGGTTGGACGGGGCTTGGAGCAATCTGGGATAGTGGAAGGTGTCCCTGCTTGTGGCAATGAGATGATCTTAAAGATCCCTTCCAACCCCAACCATTCCATGGTTCTATGATAATTAATTTTACAGCTGATTGTGCGTGATCTATTTTTAAATAGATGCTATAATTTTGAATAATTAAAAAAATAAATTAAGAAAAAAAATGCTTGTTGGACAAAAACTGTATTTTCTTATTTTTTCCCTATTTTAGCATTCTAGCTGTTGAATTGAAGACCAAATTCTTTACTGATCTCTGTATATGAATATCTCTTCCATCTTGTATGTTCCTTAACTTTGCCTTAGAAAAAACAAAGCACAAAGGTAGACTTACCAGATTGTCACTTTAATAAAGTCCTTAATTTAATGTAGGTTTCTTAGCAGGAGCTAAATTTCAAGAAGAAAGAAAAAGTCCTGTCTAGAATAATAATTGTCTATGGCAGGAAAACTCTTGGTAGTGAAAACAAGGATTTATCTTTAGTTGGAGTGAATTTTCTCTGTCAATTGGCATCTGAAAAAGATTGGGCAGGGAGAGTTAAGTGACTAAATAGTTCTCAAATGACTGAAACCAATGGATACTTTAATGAAAATCTTTGGAATGTCACTCAAAATCCAGATTTTATGATACTGTTCATATGTGTTGCTGGGTTGGTGGTTTTTCCTTCAATCTAAGTTGAATTTGAGGTTTTGTTACTGAAAACTATATCCCCTATCAATTTGACTTGCTTTGATCAGTTCCAAATGTTGACCACATTTTTTTGATGTGTTGAGGAGGATCTTCATCAGCTTTCAGGTCTAAACCAAGGGTGGCTTTTTAATGATAATTTTAACTAATTAACAGAGGCTCTGGGTTATGAAATATCCTTGAGCCTTCACACATGGTACCAGTCACCAGAATGAATTGGTTGAAATTTAGTTTTCAGTCATCCTAGGCTTTTATAGGGTATTAGTTTGGGGGGAAAAAAAGTGTACTCTATAGTTTACTTTGGCCTGACAGTGTTTATCCTGAATGTTTGTAGAAATAAACAGGAAAACCCTTAAACACTAACAATCCCATTTGAATCTTGATGCTTCTTGGCAACTAATCACAACAACTCCTCGGCGAGGTCCTGTGTATGACATGTAAATATTTGACAGAAAGGTAAAATATAGATATCTGAGCCCCTTATATATTTAATGATCCCAAACAATTTCTTGGACAATAGGCCAACAGCAAAATGTCACTTGTTTGAAAGAGGAGAGGAAAAAAAAATCCATGAGCAAGCTGTTCCTTTCTTATGTTTGCAGTTATTTTTCATGTAATAGCTGCTTATGTGCTGTTATTTACTATGAGGAATAAACCTATTTCATTTTAGTGCTATAATTATACACACATTTAGCAATGGACAGGTGAATTTTATTTCTGATTTTTTTTTTCCCCCAAATGAAGGTTTCCCTAAGGATTTCTATGATTTCTTTGCTGTTTCCCATCAGAAGATCTGTCATCAGCTCAACCTTTTGGATCAACATCCCTTCCAACTCTTGTGATGTTGGGCAGTTCAGGTTCATGCCTGTGATACTGAGAATATTGCCCCAAACCCATTCTGGTCATGACCTGTAGGATTTGCTATCAGGCCTAATTATTTTGCTTTTATTTTAATATATATATATATATGGTCTTTGGTCTCAGTACTTTCATATACTCATTGCTATACCCTTAGTCTGAATTCTCAATAATGCTTAAAAATCTTATGGGTTTGCACATTGAACATATTTAGAGATTTAAAAATTTCCAGTTATTTTGTCTTTTTAACTCCCTGCATGGAAACATTTGCTATATTCCATCTTCCTTAACCTTCTATACATTATATATTGCTCTGCATCTTCTCCCACTGTCCCCTTTTGCCTGATTTCTGGAATCAAAGAATCATTTAGGTTGGAAAAGATCTCCAAGATCATCGAGTCCAACCTTGTCAGTTAGATCATGGTCCCCTCCACAGCTGCCCATGGACCTTTGGAATAATTCTAACACTGATTGACCTGGAATGGGAAAGCTGTAGCAGGTTTGTGGGATGGATTATCCTCATATCCAAAAAGTTCCCATGGGGGGTCATGTTCTGCTGCTGTGGAAGTGCCTCCCAATCTTCCTGGGGACTTGGAGGAAAGAAATCTTCTTAGCTCCAGAACCCACCAGGATTTGCTTGTGCTTAAAAAAACCTGTGGTTGTCCATGAAGAATTTGTCAGAAACTCTTCCTCAGTTCTTAGTGGGAAGTATAAAAACGAGTGATAATGCAAGATCAAAACAAAACTTTGGGCAGAGAGGAGTTTCTTAAGGAAAAAAACAAAGCAAAACTGGGAGGAAAAGGCTGATACCTTTGAAGCCACAGCTAATGCAAAGAAGGAAAAACCAAATTCAAACAGCCTTTGAAAGCCTTGCTTTGGAACTGCACGAAGCTCAGCAAAGAATTGCTTATATGGAGGGTGTGAATCGCTGGATAATTACATTGACGATCTAGAAAACAAGCTTAGAAACGAGGTTTGTGACTCGTGGAGGATTCCTGAAGGATCAGAGGCTGGGCACCAGTAATTTTTTGCCCACCCCTATTTTGTCTCTGGGTTTTATGCTGCGTTTTGCAGACATAGAGAACATATAAATCAGCTGTGACTGCTGTTTGCTTTGAAAATCTTCAAATTAGTTTCGTCAAGGCTTTCAGAGAAGCCTCAGCACCGAAATCTTTCCAAGAGAAACTTTGATTTGTATTATTTTTGGTGGCTTTATTTTTCCCTCCCAAAGGTTGCTGCCACTGTTGGTTTAACGGTGTTTATGTGATCTTATAATAAGTGTTATCACTTTGTATAATTATTATGTGTGATTAATTCTGTTCACACTTGAAAGCTGTGGTTTTTTTTTTATTTTTTTTTTTAATTTTTTACCAGAGGGTATGTCTTTAAGCCTTTGTGTTGTTCACTTATAATGATAGCTGACAAGAGCTATGTAAAGAGGGAGGAGGGTGGAAACTGGAATAAACTGTGGAATGAAGAAAGATCTCTGGAATTTTTTTAATTTATTTTTTTTTTGGATTGGCATCTTCCATAACTAAAAATCAACCAATTTTCTTGAGGAAGATGGTGGATGCAACATATAGATCCCTGATAATTTGATGTGTTGCATGGATTTCTAGAGCAATCAGGTTATGAAAGAGTTTGGAAGAATGTGCATTTTTCAAATTTTTCCTTTTATTTTTTTCTTTTCAATTTTTCTCCTTTTGGAGAAATTCAACCTGTTTTAAATTGAAGCCTTAAAGAAGACATTCTCAACCTTTGCAAACATCAGCTGGTGTAAACAGAGTTCATTTTTGTGTTTGAAGGGGATTTGGCCCTTAATGTGGCAAGGGGTGGGGTAACAGAACAGCTTATTTTTGGGGTTGAATAGATTGGAGTTTGGATCTTCTCTCCTTCAAAAATCATGATTATATATACATTTTATTATTTTTTTTCCAAATCTTGTACATTTTTGGCACTAAGGGTGGGATTTCTGTGTTAGTGAAATATCAGAAACCCTGCTGTGATCAAAACTTCTCCAGAAGCTCAGTGGTTGTATGGACACATCACCTGGTTCCCAGCAGGAACCAACAAATTTAAGTGCTTATATTGGTTATAAACAATAATAAACTTTATACCACATTATCTCCCTGCTTTCTGAGAGCTGCTTTCTACCTGGTTTGTGATTCTACACTTTCACATTTGGCCTTCAGGCAGAAGTGATTTGGTAGTTGAGAATTTTTTTTTGGAATTCTGAAGCTGCTTATTCAAAAACTGATATTTGTATTATTTGATAGCATTGCAGAAAATTGTGTTTATTGCTCTTAGCATCTGTACCATAAATGATTTGACTCTTTCATTTAGAGTGATGAATAAGCATGAGCATCCCAAACTCAGACCAGCTTTCAGACAAGCTGAATTCAGAAAGAGAATAATATATTCTCACTTTAACTAACTAGAAATTGAAAGGAATATCTGTAGGTATTATAACATATATACTTCAGTACAGTGACATTGCTGTTTTATTTAAATACATTTTTATGCCTTTTTAAATATATATAACGTCTTCATATTGACTTCAGATGTTAAACAATTTTAAATAATATTTGCAACTTTAAAGCTGATTAAAATTCCCTACATCTCTCCAGAGTTACTGTGCTCCAGGAGCCTGAAGTAGCACAAAATACATTAATGGAGATATCCCCAACATTAATGAAAAATCAATATCTCATATATAATTGTTTCATGTGCAGGTAGAAATAGCTGATCCCCACAGCCAGTTTAAACCAATTAACTTGGAGCATTTGGTTTTCAAAAGGACTCTGGAAATTGAAGTAGGGAGTCAAAAATATGATGAAATGAGACAGAAATATATGTATATTTATTTCAAATTGGTTATAATGTCAAATATTACTTAAAGAAGAAAATAGGTTTAAACAAGAGATTTAACAGAAGTGTGTGGGATATTTGGAGAAAATTTTTCTGGCAGTTTTTAATGTTATTTTAAAATATGCATCAATCCTATCATTATCTGGTGCTGATTTTATAAGTTCCTTTACAGCTGTACATCCTTCACTGCACTTTCAGATCAAATTCTGTTCTCTCTTAGCAAGACTGGGAAGTTTTTGGGTTGGGCAGAAGGAGTATGAAGTCACTAATATCTGTAGCATTTATGGTCTCCAGTCACAGATAAACATCAAACTTAAATTATAAAATTGTTTCAACTCAGATAATGTTTACCATTGATTTATCTAGATTAGCAAGTTTACCAGCTTCTTGGGCATAATGTAAAAAAAGTACAAGGAGAAGGGAAAATATTAAGAATCAACATAATTTCTGTTTCAGGAAATTATTAGTTTCAATTATTGCAGTGTATTTTCAGTGTTTTTCAGAATTCCTATGATTTTTACACAGATTCTACTTTGCTTTGCAAAACTGCTGGGGAGCTCTTCTAATCAGACACATGTGATTCAGTTTTAGGTTTTAACTGCACCAATGTACAGTTTGTCCAGTTTTCAAACCCCAGTGCCTGAGGAGTCAGTAAATCTTCAGTTTCTTGATACATTGATAATCCTCTCTCATTCTGTTTTCATCCCGGACAGAGGATATAAGTTTCAGATCACAGCCTGTCTTCTTAGTGGTTGACCATAAAAACTAACTCTTTATAAGCAGTGACTTTGGTTATGCTGAGATCAAAAACACCAACACAGGTTGGGATGATGTGGGTGTTGATTTTCCCGTTGCCCATCAAGCAGAACCTAAATCCAACAAAAACATTTCGTGTGCTCCACGAGCAACTTGCTAATTCCAGATGATGCATCGATAACACAATCATGGCTGCCTTTTCTTAGAATTATGGTTATCTGTTTTGTCCTCAAAATATGCACATGGAGCAATTTCATCTGTGAGAACTTGGGAAAATTATATTAATCATCATAACTGAGTACAGCTTCTTTCTCAGCATGAGCCATAAATATCTTTGAGCATTAAACCTCTTTACAATAACATTAATTTAATCTATAAGAGGACACTGCGTGCAATAAATTCCATTTACAAATCAGAGTGGGCAATGAAGAGAAAGCTGTAGCTTACTTTTTAAAAAAATTTTTTCTATGCTGAAGATCAGGAAAAAAATGCCCCAAAATAAGTTTCCCTCAGCCCAAAATGCACAGGACTAGGAAGGAAAACAGAGCTTCCTGATTGATTTGCCTCTGTGCTATTGCTTAGTTTGCTGCCAGTCAGGAGCTTATATAGCTTAAAAGATTGTTATTGATTGTTCAATTTGGTGTTCATATATTTAAATTTTATTCAGGTTAGAGTGATGTTGAAAATTGGGGTCCACATGCTAGATTGCCAGCACAGTGGTTGACAACACAAACGTTAAAATACAATAATCCTTGTTGTATAAAATGGCCATTGACAGTCTAATTTCCATTTTGTGGTTTATGGCCTCTACTGAATATCTGATAATGTAATTATGCTTCAGTAAAGAATGAATCCTCTCTGGTAAACTGAGCTGTGTATGCAATGCCAATGTGAATTAAATAAAGTGACATCAAAGCTCAGTCAGGGCTTATTTTAGGAGCACATTTTTAAACATTTACTATGGTTTGTTCTACAGTAATGCCAGGGAGCAGATTTATGGCTGTTAGCATATTCATGTTGAAGAAATGTGTTACTTCTTTCTTTATTTTAGCCCAGGAGAGCAAACAAAACATCTCCCATAAAAGTGAGTGCTGCTCTGTGGCTTAGGTATGAAAGTTTTCCGAGGATGCCACCACCAACCTCCCCGAGCAGCACAGGCAGGAAAGTGGCAGCTGTGCAGTGAGGAAATTAAAATGCAAAGGCAACCACCCCCAAATTATTTGCACTCCCCACAAATGAGACAACGTTTGCTTCTTGGCAATAGGTACATGATCAGCTTTTCTGCTTGGATCCTTTTGCTGCCGGGTTTATAAGTGTATAGGAATATACAATATGATCCTACCCTTAAAGAATTTCCTCCTTTTAAATTCCAGTTGTCAAGTTCTGTTATGCTGTTTATAATGCAGTGAATTATGGTCTGTCCCATCCCATTCCCTGCTAGCATAATGCAACTTAACATCAGGCCACATAACAGAATATGACAGTTAAAATTTCGAAGTACCCTCATTGTATTTGTGAATTGAATACTCAAGTGTGTGATTTAAAGATGGACTGGCATCTTGACTCCAGAAACAAGTAATGTTACTTGAATGCATTTTTTTTTCCCCCTAATATGTTTGCATTGCCGTTTTGACCTTCTTCCCAACAGGAAAAAAAAATAACCCTAAGCAACTGGCATGTATTGACATGGAGGTATTGAAAAGTTAACGTGATGCTGCAGACGTGTTTAGAGGAACTTCTGAAATCATGAATTTGATGGGATAGACTGATTCACAATGTCACTTTATCATGGAAGCAGCAGGGAGAGAGCCAAGCCTCACATGTGGATTTTAAATGTCCCAAAGCATTAGGATTAAAATGTGGGGCCTGGTTCCACCCGCGATAAAGGGAGGTGTCAAATCACATCATGGTTTAGCTTTCATTTCCAGTCTCACAAAGATCAGCTCTGCAGAACTTGTATTAGCAGCAGTTTGGCAGATCCTTTAGGACCTGTCAGTGATTCAGGAGCCAAAGGTCAGCCCCTTTATCTCACCTGCTCTTTTGTGATGGTCAAAACTGTAGAGCAATAGGGAAACCTCTTGGCTTTTCCTCATGCTTGTACGGATATAAATCATTTCCTGTTGCACCCCAAGTCCCTCTCTGCTTTTCATCTCAATCTGCTTTGCTTTCAGTGAGTCCATATCCAGAAGCCCACCTGCTCCACGCTCCAGTCAGAGCAGCCCCAGGAGATTCAGGAGGAGAGGAGCAGCTTCCCCAACTCCTTGGGAAAAAGCAGAAATAGGATCAGACACAGGCACAAATGTGTTAAACGCAGTATAATCCTACATGACCATCCCTGGGCTGGCTCTTTCCTTTCTAAGGTGCAACATGAATTTGGCTCCTGGGCTTAATAATCTCAGGGGTATGTGTCTGAAGGAGAAGGTGAAGGCAGCACATGAGGTTGGTTGTGAAACAATTCCTGTTGTAAACTATCCGTGTCCATAAGGAGATTGTTATTTATATTATTTATACTGTTTACTTTTTATTTATGTGAATACCTTGCTGTAGGAGTTACACTTGAGTTATCAATGTCTAGTGTAAGAATCATCAAAGAATCATGAAATTCTAGAATGCTTTGTGTTGTGAGGGAACTTAAATCTCATCACTTTCCAAACCCCTGCCATGGTCAGGGACACCTTCCACTAGCCCAGGTTGCTCCAAGCCCCATCCAACCTGGCCTTGGATACTTCCAGGGATCCAGGGGCAGCCACAGCTTCTCTGGGCAACCTGGGCCAGGGTCTCACCACCCTCACAGGGAAGAATTTTTTCCCGATCTCTAATCTAACCCTGCCCTCTTTCAGATGAGAAGAGAGCAGGTTTAAAAAGCTGAATGCAGATAGATTGCAGACAGTGTGGGCAGCCAATGAGACAGTATTAGTCAGCATGTTAGTGGTTTAATCACTGTTATAAGCATTACAAATATTAGTTATTATTATTTATTACTTATGCAACACCCACACACTGTGCAAGACATTTAACAAACCACATAAAAGGCAGGGCTGCACCACAGAGCGATTGCTGGCTGGATTTTAGGTGTGATGGATTGCTATTAGCTCCTTGTTTGTGTTCCTTTGTGCTGAAAAAATTCCTAAAGGTCCCAACCAAGGAGACCTCAGCTATGCTTGGCACTGTTCAAATGCACCATTAAAGAAAATGGTCTCTAGATAGAGAAAAATCACAGATTTATTTATGTGGTGATGTCAGGATCTGCCCACAGAGCATCTTGCAAGAGTTTCTGCCCCAGTGAAAGCAATAATAGAGGTGAAACCACATCAGGTTAAAAGTGTTTGTGAAGCCTTTAGGTGTTCTCACCCAGGTGCTGGTTTTTTGCCCCACAAATGAAGTTTCTGCTCTAAGTGCTTTGAAATCCTGGCTCTGTGTACGAGGATTTTGGGATGTCACCTTTGCATGGTGTGCACGTGCCATCAGCAGCCTCTAAAATCCCAACTTAGATATAGATCTGAGGTAAAATATAGATATAAAGTATAGATATATAGATATAATACAGATATAAATCTGTAGTAAAACTTCTTTCATGAGGCCAGACACTCACATAAGATATAGCTGGAGGTCTCAATGTCTTAACACTGGCTTTTTTTTGTGCAATCCTAAACCCATATGTGTTGGCAGCTTCTGGCAGCCCAAATCACACCAGCTGATGAGTTTGGCCTTTTTATGTGCAGCCCTTTACGGATGTAGATACCCAGCACAGAATTAACAACTCTCACACATCACTGGTTTGTTTCTTTGCTCTTGTTCTGTCCATTGACTCTTTGGAATAATTTCTCCAAGGCATTGATGCTGCTTGTCCCATTTCCTCACACTGTGTGCTCTTCATGCCTGGTTAAAATCTCTTCCCGGGCAGGGTTATCCATTAAAAGCTTGTACCTTCTTCTGGATGTTGGGCTTTTCCTTGACACGAGTTGTTTGTCACAGCATGTGTGTTCCTGTGTGTTATTTGATGTCAGTCTCTCACTCCCAATGCTGCAACATTTTTGCCTCACACAATCCTTGTTATTCTTCATGTTCCCAAATCTATTGACAACACCCTCCATGTTTCACCCTGGTCTTGTTTCTTTTTTTTTTTTTCCCTTTTCAGGAATTAATTAGGAATATTTGTCTCTGGACACGACCATAGTTTCATCAGTATCCAAGATTTACTCAGAACTTCAGGACTGGAGAGGAGGATTGACCCTTAGTCTTGGATCTCTCACTGCTCTGCTGTGATTTCACAGTACTTTGTCCCCTCTGTTTTTTTGAAGTATTAATCTTCCCTTTCCATAACACTTCTTGAATATCTTTTCAGAGTTGGGTTGTTCTGTCTAAATATTAAAAACATCCACAAGCTGAGAATCAGCTTTTGTCACGAAATATATATATATATATATAACAAGAGTTACATTTGTTTTTTGCTGGCACCCCTTCCTTGGAAAGAGATTGAAACACTCCTAAAATCTTTTCCAGCTGTCCTCCAGACATCTAAACTTTAGGGCTTTTAACCACTCTACTCTCCCCTCTCTAAAGTTTTTGTGCCCTTTGAGGGTAAATAATCACCTAGACCTGCATCCCTGAGCTCTGCTGTGGTTTGGGGGGCTCCACCTTGGCATAATGAGCTGTTTTAAGCCAGGCTTTCT
This sequence comes from Pseudopipra pipra, assembly GCF_036250125.1. Classification (NCBI taxonomy): domain Eukaryota; kingdom Metazoa; phylum Chordata; class Aves; order Passeriformes; family Pipridae; genus Pseudopipra; species Pseudopipra pipra. The sequence continues at coordinate 37,256,288 of NC_087555.1, read as the reverse complement.
CAGGGTTGGTTTCCCACACACCACTTGGTGTCCTTTGAAGAAAATGAGCACAGCAAAAGTGTCAGATGGCAAGGAATGGGGCAGTGATAACTAGAAGAATATGTGGCTACAGGGAACACGTAGATCTGATTTTGTTCTAACGGTCTTTAAAATTATATCTCAGTTTTGTATTTGCTTTTTTACATTTTTGATCTATTTATTTTTACGTAATTTGAAATTCTCCTGGACAGGGATCTCCAATATCTTAATATTTAAAGAATGAATGAGTTTGAAAAAGTCTGTGCTGCTGGCTGCCAGGAGAAGTCACCATCCCTGGAAGTGTTCAAAAAATCAAGTAGACGTGGCACTTTGCAGTGTGGTTTAGTGGCCATGGTTGGAGTTGATGATCTTGAAGGTCTTTTCCAACCTCAAAAATTCTATGATTCTACAAGAAACTACATTTTTTTCCTTCGTAATTTTTCCTTTTCCTTTCTTTTCCTCCCTGTCAGGAGCCTTGTCTTCTTTAGTGACACTGCAAAGACCTTACAGGTGAGGCTCTTCCTGCTGCTGTCCTGAAGAATCAGAAGAATATTTTTAAAATTGCCATTTGAATGGCATTTAAGTTCTTAATCAAAGCTGTGTTATTGGGAAATGAGGACCACTGGATTTGGGCTTTTCAGGAGGTGTAACCTGTGCCAGGTTTGTCAGCACAGGTAAGTTGTACTCACATCTCTTCCCAGATATGAGCACCCAAAAAGGCTCTTAGGGAAATAGAAGCATCAGTTTAAATTCCTGTTTTAACTGTTTGTCATATAAATTCAGTTTTTAGATAATCCCTTAGTGCAATAATTCCTTATTATGCATATGGAAAAGCATCTATTAAAGGCGTTTTTAACTTTCTGGGTAGAGTTTCTTTATCTGTATTTTACAGTACAGCAAAATGTAATTAATTCATTCCTAGACATATAACATATGGATAATTTTTATGGATTTATGGCACATTTTAGGGGATGTGAAAATGCTGCAATTATTTTAAAAGTAATGCAATACAAATTCAGGGTTAGTTCATAGATTTATGGTTGGATTATATTTTCCACAGCCAACTGCCAAACATGGAGTAGATAAAATCTATGTTTCTTTTTATCCACTTTACCTCTTTTATCCCATCTCTGGTTTATATTTTCACATAACTACAAATAAATATTCTGAATTTGTCTTATTTATAAATTGGAAATTTGGTGAAATGTATTAACCCTCAGAAAACAGTTCACAGTGTTTAATTAGTAAAGAAAAACATACTGCACACAGAAATTACAGTGACAATCTTTCAAAACACTATTAATTACAGTTGATATTTAACCATACATTTCTCAAAAACCCTCTAAAATAGAGGTAGACCTCGCTCAACTATTGGTTTGAACCTCTGAGGAAACTCAGGTCTGAATAGAGAAGCCAGTTTGTGGAGGCAGAGTAGTATTTATTCTGTGGGTAATATTTAATCTGCGGTTTAATTTTATTTTTTGGGACTAGGAACCACCTCTGACACAGGGCTTTTTCTACCCATCTCATATCTGTGAGCCTTCCTTGAGTAACAGGGTATATTTTATGAACAGCTGACACCCAGAAAGTTATTTGTTGTCATAAATTTGTAGAATCACAGAATGGTTTGGAAGGAACCTTAAAGCCCATCTCATTCCATCCCCTGCCCCATGGGGCAGGGACACCTTTCACTAGAACAGGCTACTCCAACCTGGCCTTGAACACTTCTAGGGATGGGTTGGCAACAACTTCTATGGTTTTTCTGCTTAAATTATTAAAATATGGACTCAAACTCTTGTGTAAATTTAAGGAATTGACTCGACCACGTAATTCTTGAAGAATCACCCCATCATCGCTCATTAACAGCCTGGTACAAATCTAAGCCTTCAAGATTTATTTTCTCTTACTTTGAAGGCAAGTAACTTTACTGACATATTAATGTTCTAACTGTGAATAGAATATCTCATTCTGTGTGAAGGATAGTTCCCCTGATCCATTAAATAAATACTCCATGTAGGGAAAAGAAGGGTGTTAGACCGATATGCAACAACCACCATGGCTGGGCACAGATTTATGGTGGAAGGGAGTAAAAGGAAGTGATATGACTGGGAAAGGAGGAATAAAATGACACTTATGGGCACTAAATCCTCCAGTATTGAAAAATATCAGCAATTTGTGTTTAGAACACACACTATTTACTAGAAATGGACTTGCATCGATAAATCAACCGTTTCTGTGGTTGACACCAAAATGTAGCGTTTCTGCCAAGTCACAAACTGAGAATTCGGTTGTGTTCCTGTTGGATTTGAGAACTGTGACCTTTGCCATGTTGCTTGGTGTTTTGCCCCTGTCCCTACTGCCTTGGTTAGTGGGGATTTCTCACCAGCTTGGTGGCCCTGTGTTCAAAGTGATGATTTTACACTCAATCCTTCAAACCAACGCGGTCACTTGAGTGGAGCCTGATGATCTTGGAGGAACTTGTTCGTCAGAGTCTGCAAAGCATCTTGGGTGAGCAGCTCCACACAGCCCTAATTTAACAGACTCTGAGGCTTATGTGCTGATGATTTCTGCTGGTAAAGTGTTATAATTGGATTATTGAAGTATTAGGTAAATTCAGTCGGATTTGCTGTTTGAAGTGGAAATACAAAAAAAGCTGGGATGCTATTACTGCTTTGTCATACCTATTAACAACATATTCCAGTGTTGCAGCAACAACAGATTTGCTTTCAACTATTTAGACTTTCCAGTGTGGAAATTTATATCATTTAGGTGGGGAAGATGGCAAATGTCTGTGACCTCCACAGACCCCGTTGGGTCATTTTTTTAAAGAGCACAGCCTTTATTACTTGGAAATTCCTCTGAAAACATGTTTGACGCGTTTCTTCTTAGAGTAGAAACATGTTATAGCTAATCTTGGAGCAACAAAATGATACAATCCAGTATATTTTACAAAATACACAGTGTTTGAATGTCCATAGGATTACAATTCCTTGTTGCCCAGGTAAAAGAATAAACCAGAAGCTTTCACTGTTATAAACTAACTCAACATATATAATGAATAAAACCAAGCTTGTTTGTCTTTATCATTCTTTATTCCTTATCCTATATCATCCTTCATTAAAACCCTTATTTCAAAGTAAGCAACCTGTGACATGAAGGGATATTTGGTCAAATCCAGCCAACAAGTGACAAAATATCTACTCTGTGTTTTGAAGAATATATTTAGAATTTTGCAGGTAAGGTTTTCAAGTGACCTACATTTATTGGGATTTGAGGTTTTTCAGGACATTGAAGGAAAATTTGTGATATCCCTTCATGAAGGGATATTTGGCCAAATCCACCCAGCAAGTGACAACCATGTCTACTCTGTCTTTTGAATGCTAAATATATTTATTTAGTATTTTGAAGGTCATATTTTCAAGTGACCAACATTTACTGGGACTTGAGGTTTTTCAGGTGGTTTTGAGAAATTCATCTTGGAGCATGACTTTAATAATGTTAAGCCTTAGTCTGTTTTTAAATACAAACCTGGGTTTATCTAATCTGGGATGAATGATTGAAGCACCATGGCATCACCTCCACTTTTCACTGCTAAAATCCATATTAAATTATTATTAAATATTATTATTATTATTAAGTATATCTGTTTCTCCTTTTTATATTAATATCAAGTACCCTCAATCACAAAATTATACACTTGAAACAGCTTGAAAGCAAATCTTGATGTTGCCCAAGCAGAACATGAGAGAGCTGTGGATCAGAGATGTATTGAAACAGCAGTCAGAAATATTCCAAAAAAACCTATAGTCAATTTAAACCCGGATGCAAACTGCTCAGGATGTATAAAACACAGCATGGGGCAAAACATCCCATGTGTTCAAACGTGTGCAAGACCCTGATGAGGATTTATTATATCAAGGGCTGCAATCTCTGTTACCCAGGGGACCACAAGTGAACCCAACCTGGTTGTTGAACAAGCTCCCTCACCTAATAAATGTGCTTTATTTGATGTGGAAAGCTCAGGAAGGAGGTTTTAGGGGACCTGTCTCAGCAGTCAGATTCTTTCATGGAGGCACCGGGGGCAGGAGGTTTGAGTTCAGGTATTGCCCTTTCTCAGGAGCTGCCCTAAACTTTAAGACCCTGAAGATAAAGGGCCAGGGAATGATGTTTTTCCTGAGGTGTGGTCCCCTAAATCTCTGGAAATAAAAAAAATTCTTCCAGGTTAAAGGTCTATTCCTTCCTATCACTTGTTAGTCATAACCTGTTTTGTTTCTGTTTCACTTTTTGTCACTGTAGTGTAAATACCTTCTCAAAAATCAAGAAGTAGAAGTCTAAGGTGGAAAAGTTGCCACACGTATCAGAAGAATCATGGAGAGCACCCATAAGGAATGAAATTTCCTTTGTAATAGAAAAAGGCCAAGATCCTTTTACTGCACCTTGTGGGGTGGACTCCTGATTTTTGCAAAAATTTCATTGGCTTGGAAAGAGCTTTTCAGTCTAATAAAGGCTGTTTCATTTATTTATTTATTTATTTGTTTATTTATTTATTCAATTATTTATTTATTTTTAAATGCATCATCAGTAAACTTGCTTTGGAAAAAAATTCCTTCTGCCAATTTCTTGTTTCTAATAATTTCCCACTGCAGTTATAATTTAAAAAGTCACACACAGTGCCCACATTACACACTAATGGTCTGCATAAGTTCTTTACCAAGTTCTTTTTTATTATTATTATTTATAATAATAATAATATTATTATTATTTTTCAAATTAAGCATGTCCTAAAAAAAAGCCCAATTCTTTATAATTCAGATCCTTAAAAAGATCCCAAACAAAGAGTCTTTGGAGAGAACTTTCAGAGCCTTATTTTAGCCTGTGGTTGGTTTTCACAGCTAAATTACAACAGCAGCACTGGCTTAGGATGGAAGTGCTGGCAGAGTTTGAACTCCAGCAAGGTTAGTGGGCATCACTCTGATGCCATAAATCTGGTGTGGGCACACAAAATCAAATTTAAACTAAAGTTATTCTACAAAGAATCTTAAGGTACTTAAGGTTGACTGTAATTGTTGCATTATTAAAGACCCAAAGCATTCTCAGAAATAATTAAGTGGAGAAACAAAAGAAAGTCAAATTATCTGAGCCAATTTCTGTACACCTGCCCCCTACATTTGAATAAAACTGACACCAGATTTCAGAGCTCGAAAATGAGGAATTAGAAAGTATCCAGATATCACTCAAATTGGCTATTAAAAGATTAGAGGCTTTTAAAAAAATTGATAGGACGTCGGAATCAGACAAAATCCATCCAAGAGAGCCAAAGGAAGTAAGGAGGGAAATTGGAGACTTTATTAGAAATTTCAGATCCTTGAAGGCTGGTGAAATCTAATAAAGGAATTATTTAAAAGTGGTCCAGGGACGTATGGGGAAAGAACATATCACTGGGATAAACTGTGGAGAGTGTCCTAGATAATATTTTAAGGAATCAAATGAGAGGTAGGCTGGGACAAGCACTCCCTGATTAGAGAAAGCAAATTTAATTTGAGGAGGGGCAAGTCCTTGTGTGTGGGAGATATACTGGAATATACTTTATCTTTTATCATTATTATTCCTGCCAGGATAGACAAGGCAATGCAAGAGACATCCTATACTTACATTTTCAGGCATCCTTTGACAGGGTTTCCTAAAAGAGGTTAATGCTGAGATGTGGAGCCACAGAATAAGTGGAAAGTTGAGTTTAATGGATTTAAAATTGACTTAAAAAAACACAAAACAAAGTGTTGCACCCCAGCAATCAGTGGAGCCTGGACCAGCCAGGAAGGTTAGTGGTGGGATACAGCAGAAATTATCCTGGGTCCATGGAGGTTTCTGTGAAAAAATTACAGGGTGCTGCATAATACTGAAAGCAAGTTTTCGGATTTTGTTGATGACATTAAATTGCAGGAAACTGATGAGAAACAATGACACAAAGCTGCTTTATGAAATCATCTCATTTACTATCAGGGTTTGAAATGGCGTGACAGACTCCCCTGTGCAAGAGAAAATTGACAATTTTTGTGGTGCAAATATTGCACCAAGGAAGAGGGAGCAGACCTTGAGCTTTGTACTGAATGTTTTCAGGATAGCAGATAACTCTATGGTTAAAATTCCAGAAAATTTTAGCTGGGAATAAAACTTTCTAGTCCAACAGAAATAAAATATGTAGCAGGTTTAATACAGATGATTATCAGGTGAACTTGTGAAATTTGGCTGAAAGAAGAAAGGGAGACAGTCTGTGAAATTACTGCAGTTTATTCATTTATGAGCTCATTAATCTGTGATAGAGCTGGGAAAATAATGAATTTGTCCTGTTTCAGGTGAGGCTACAAAAATAGCAGAAACCTGAGAAAGGTCAAATTAAATAAGAATCAACAGGGAATTTTTGGCACAAAAGGAAAAAAAAAGGATTAATAAAAATTGCTAAGAATTTTTAAGTTATTAAAACCTGAATTCAGCTGATATAGTTGATCAAGGTGAAATGTTTAGATTAGTTTTGAATTATTTAACATTTTAACTTTCTCTGAACCCGTTTCTTTTCAAATTTCACTTCAAAAATCAGACCACAGCAGTTCCACTTTGAAAGCATCAAAACAAAGCACGTCATTTCTGAGGCACATTTCATTTCAAACAAATATTGGGGGAAAAAAAAAAAAATGTCTCCTTCTTGTGGTCCTTTTTATCAGATGAGATCTGAATTTGTGATTAGATTACTTCCCAGAATTTGTATTTCTTTTGTGTGAAACGTATCAGCAATTAGAGAAAAACTTCACCCCCTCTGCTCGGGGAGAGGGGGGCACAACAAAACAACCATCATTTGGCTGATAGGCAAATAAAAAGGACCCTGTTTGAAAGCAAGTTTGAATTCTGAGTGATTTTACAGCCTGTGATATGAGATAAATTACACCCTTTCCTTTGCTTAATACACCAATTGAAGCCTTTCAGAGCTGCCGGGTGCCCTCACTCAGGGTGGATCCATCACACATTAACTCAGCCTGGTTCTGTGTCATCCCCCCACTATTTGTATTCAAAAACCACATGAAAATTTTAGGCAATCTTCACTTTCACTCCTACCTGTGTGTGAGAGAGGCAGTAATGAAAGAGGAGTTGAAGCTGAAAGGAAAAGATCTATTTTATCAAAATTTGAGAGCAATATTAACTCTACTTATTGATAACTCGGGGATAGGAGAATTAAAAAGGCATAGTAGTGTTTTTCCCTTTTTTCAAGAGTTTTTTTCCTTTTTTTTTAATTTTAATTCATGGGCTTATCCTGCCAAATGTTCCTCTGAAAAACGATAACAAAAGTTCCATTCCTGGAACGAATTGTTTCTACAAACTGTGATCCCAGAAATACAAACATGGATAAATGGTCCCATTTTAAGTTTGAATGCGGGATAACTTACTGAAAACAATCTGACAGTCTGCCAGCTCGCCTTCAACAATGGCACAGGACCAAAACTAAGATTTACAGAGGAGAGAGGCATCACATTTTAGAAAATAATTTCTCAACTGGAAAGGTAAGAGCGGGAGAAAACTCCCCACCAAATAACAGCAAAAGGAGGAGGTAGGAGAAGAAGTGAGAACAATATTTCCTGCAACATCTTTTGCAGGATGGAGCTGTCTGTCCAAGAGCTCCTGGAGAGGGTAGAATATGGGAATGGCACTGGTGGCAAGAGCCAAAGGTTGGGGTTGTGTCCCCTACACAATGGCCATGAGGAATTATTAGAAAGCATCATTAAAACAGATATTTAGAATAGTAGACTCATAGAATATCCTCAGTTGGAAGGGATCCACAAGGTTCATCAAAGTGCAGCTTCATGTAGCTGTGATGAAGGCTTTAAGTCAACACCCAACCAGCTTGTACTTGTGAGTCTGGGACTAAGATTTCTCTGCATGTAAACTTTTCCCAAATGTTTACATCGTGACTTGGGAGTGTGCAAGGAGATTGTCCTGGGTCAAGGGGTTCTGAAAGGAGGCAGATCTCAATCTGTCTCCAGCTGCAAAGGCCAGCACCAGCAGTGGTGCCTGGCACTCTCCGTTTTATTGCTCTCTTGCAATAAAAATTCTCTTTCTGCTTTTGGAAAAACAGAATTTTTCTGAAATACTTACTCGTGGTCTTTCGCTCTGAGTTTCTTCCTCTGTCCCCGAATTCCAGCTCGATCTGAGACACTGTTCTGTTAAATTTGGGGATCAAAACATTTTTAGGAATTCTTTTGTCGCTGACAGAACTGCAGGTTTTTATGGGGAAAAAAAAAGTTTGAGGAAGTTTCTGGCTTGATTGAATCATAGTGAGAAATAGATAAAGCTGCAGTTCATACACTGTAAGGGTAGTTTACCCTCTTGTTATTCAGAATGTAAAAGGAAAAAAAAAAAGAAGGCATCCATAATCTATTTGTACTTCTCATAAACTCTCTTCAGGAATACAACCCCATCATGCCAGAGTTCAAGTATACAAATAATAATATTAGTCAGAATATTCACTCCCAAAGCAATTTTAACACCATTCAAAATATAATCCTTCTATGCAATATACCTCATTTAACAACCATTAGTGCCTTTTCCATCTCAGATCTCATGTACCCAGTAATGATTTATTTTTACCCATTGTTTGAACTGATTTCATTCCACCAATGGGCCTGTACTAATCATGGGGAGTGCAATATATGCAGAGTGTGTTTGCTAGAGATTTTTTAAAATTAGCTGGGCAATTTACAACAGAAAGAACTGAAATTATAAATGTTCTCTTCACTTGCTAGAAAATAAAGTAGAGGAAAATAAAAAACCCAACCAACCCCTTGACCAATTTTGCATTTGAGAAAGAGAGTTCATTTCTTATATCTGAACTAAAGCAGTCCCTTAATTATACCCTGGTAGGTTGATTACAGGCAACATTACACAAAATCTATACATCTTGTTTGGCAATGGATCAAACCAAGGCACATTGTCAACTCAGTGTTAACTGTTTTCCTTTCCTGGGAGTCTGATCTTTCCAGGCACCCTCAGCTCCCGCTGGGCCAAATCATAAGATCCATACTCTGCCTGGAGCAAGGGAAACTCCCACCTGCTCCAGCATGTTTTAGACACCAGATCAGGAATTGTTGGGCTGGAACCACCTTGTGGGGAGTGTGTGCCTGGAGGAGGAAGGGTTGGGTCAAACCTTACAGAGGTGGGGTGGCATCATATCCCTCATGGCAGCCCCTGGAGCCCACGTGGGGAAGCCACGGAGCAGCTACCAGTCACAAACATCCAGGGAAACCTTCCCCATCCACAGCTCCTGGAGGCCCTAACCCAGCTCAGATTGGCAGGGACAGTGAGAACAATGCCCCTCACCCTGTCCTGGAGCCTCAAAGTGGCCAGTGGGTCTGAGACCCACCCCTGCCTGGGAGGGGTGGCCATAAGGACCAGAGCAGATCAAACCAAAGGTGTGCACTCTCCACGTGGTCGTGGCCCTGCCATGTGGTCTTCCACGAGGTTCCAGTGGTAGCTACATAATCTGTCTCTCCCTCTTTTTCCTTCTTCTCTCTTCTTGCTCCCTCTTCTCTTTCTTCACTCCTTTCTTGATGCTTTGGATAGCTTAAAGCTGGAGGGGTTGGATTTTGACTCAAATGCTGTGGAATAGCACGCGCTGGGGTGACGTTGTGATGGAATATTTTCTCTGGATTGTGTGGTGCCCTTTTGAATTTTGCCAAATTCCTCTATTTTGTCCCCTAAATAATCAATAAAAGTAACAAGTCTGTGGCTTATTCTCGAGATATTAAAGAACCCTGTATGTGTATTTTAAAGTAAAACTCCTGGCTGAGCCTGTGAGTTTGTGGCTCCAGAGTGTTACAGCGCGGGATTTGCTCGGGAATAAATACCATTAAACAATATGGCAATATGTAAACAGATAGAGAGTCAAAATCTTGCAAATGAGATATTCATTATGAAATATTCCCACAGCTTGGCTGAGTGGGCCCTGCAGCAGAGCGACGACGTTCTCGGCCCTCTATAAATAGGGAAAGCGGTGCAGAGTACGTGCAACTTCCTCACGGAGCACCCAACAGATGATACCACTCCCAAGGCCTGTTTCCCCGCCATAATTTCTCATCTAAGCTCCTAATTACACACCACTTCACATTCTGGGATATATAAATACATTTTTTTCAGATGTACACTGTGCTAATGGTATGCACGGGAGAGCGGGAATGTTCTCTGGCATCAGCGCTCAATAGAAAAAGTGAAAATCATCTCTCCAAACTCTGTTATAGAGAAGTGAGAGCCCCAAAACTACCGAGAAAAGTGGAGATACTTTGCCATAACCACGTGCTTGTCTCAGCAAAACCAGCTCTTAATGTTTTTCTAGGTCCTATGGGACAGCTGGGTATGTTTGCATCAACCTTGGTGTGGGGCAGTGGAAGCAGAGTGAAACCACGATGCTGAAGCCTATAAATGTTCCAGAAATTGGGGGTTTTTACACAGAATAAATCCAGTTTGTTTATTTGGAGATTGACATTATTCATGAAAATCAGGGAGCAATCAGCAGGGACCACTGGGTATCTGAACTAACTCACTCCTGGATTAGTTTCTGAAGGGGCCTACAAGGAAGTCTGAGAGGGATCTTCATCAGGAATTGCAGGGACACAACAAGGGGGAATGGCTTCAACCTGGAAGACAGGAGGTTTTGATTGGATATTAGGGAAAAAATTCTTCCCTGTGAGGATGGGGAGGCCCTGGCACAGGTTGTCCAGAGAAGCTGTGGCTTCTCCATCCCTGGAAGTGTCCAAGGCCAGGCTGGATGGGACTTGGAGCAACCCGGGATAGTGGAAGGTGTCCCTGCCCATGGCAGGGGGGTCAAATAGACATGAACTTTAAGGTGTCTTCCAACCCAACTCCTTCTATAATTCTGTGTAGATGTTCCTATTCTGTCCCAGGGATACACATATTCCTGGTCAATGCAATGAAGAAATATCTATGTAAATATTTTTATTTTGAATGATTGATTAATGAATCCTCCTAGAAGAATTTCAGGTGTGTTAGCTATGGTTTATTAACACTTTTTCCATCATAGGACTATAATATTAATGGTTAAACCGTGCTTAGAACACAGAATGCTTTTCATACCATCAAAAAGGCTTTGTTACATCGTTACATCCCCAAACTTTTTACAGGTACTGGGTACCATCTGTGTGAGGAGCTGGGATCCTTTCCCTTCCGAGCTTGAGAGGTACCACCATATGGCACAGAGGATGCTCAACTTTGCAACACCAAAGGCTTTTTTGGCAACTTTCCAGGAGCTTGAGGGCCACACCTCATTTGCATATACATTTACATGTAATTTTTATCTCAGATAAATGCAGCCAGTAAGGGTGGTTGGGTGAACTCGTGTGGCTTTCTCTTTGATAGATGGACAGGCATTATTTGTTGTTTGAGTTCCTCAGCAATAAAATCGCTGTGGTTTGAATCCACCCCACAATTTTTATTATTTATTGGCACCATTGCTGTGCTCAGGGGAAGGAAGCACAACCCCCAGCTTGAAGAGCTCCTATAATTAGCCAAAGAAAGCTCCTTGATGTACTTTCTACCAGGTGATTGGAAAACCTGGAAATTTGGAAATTTCAATTTCAAAATTTCATGATTGTTGGTTTTTTTTTTCAGAAAACACATTTTCTGCAACAAGCTGTTTTTCATCAGCTTAGTTGCCCACTCTACCTGTGGATTGGCCACCTCTGACCTCAGCCTAGAGTGGTTACCTCTGAGCCCAAGAGGGTTTTTTGTTGGCCCAGCTGTCACGACTTAGTCCCCATTTTAACCATGTTTTACTATTTAACTAATCCTTCCCTTGAGCGCCATAAAAGGTTTATGAGTAGTTTGTGGTACCTTCCTTTTCAATCTGAGCTGCTGAAAATCACCCAGGAAGGGTGTTGATATCTCCAGTTTTCCTGTGTTGTGAGAGTCATGATTGTCACAGGTATGTTCAAGATAACTTGAGTCTCCCTGAATACATCCAGTCCCTCTATAGAGCCCAGGTTTCCCTTCTAGTAGGAAAGTTCTTATTAATAATATGATAGTAAAAATAAAATTACCTTAAGGATGAGAACAAATATCTCTAAGTAGGATAAAATCAATGCAAGGAACTGCTGAGGGGGAGGTTGGGTCCTTCAACTCACCGTTGCTGAAGATACAACTCTCCGCTCGTGGGCCTCCATCTCTCAAATTCAGGAGGAGTTTATTGGTGTTAGATTTGACCACAGAAATTCATCAGCAAAATTACTGTATTGTTCCTGGTTTAAATCTGGATGTATAGTCTTGTTTGAAGCTATCTTTTCAGGTCTAAGATAATGCTAAAGGACTTGATTTTGTTTGTACTTGGATGAATATTTTGTAAGTAGCAAACTAGGAGCAGCTTCTTGGGCAGGCGGCTGGCTCTGAGATTTTGCTTTGCAAGGACCTTGTTATTTGAATGGATTTATTGTTTACTGAACAGAAATGGAAAAAAAACTTATGGGTGAGAGTCTCATATTTTGTTAGTCCCTCTGGGAAAATGGTGACATACCTGAATGTGAAATTAAAATTGTAGGAATGTTATACATGGCTAAAGAAAATTTGAGGGATGTAGAAATATTTGATGTGAGTTATCAGCGGTTCTAGGACTCACTAATCCCCAAACAGGTGACAAGATGGTATTTTGTTAAGATATGGATAGAATAACTGAGAGTTTGGCAGGAATTTTGGGAGTAATTTGGAGGCTAGACCCATGCTGGTGATCTGATCAGAGGCCAGGCTCAGATTTATAGGCACAATCAAACCCTATGAGGGAAATTGAATTTTAAATGTGTTATCAAGAAAATTGGTGTGCTTGGAAATGGCCGGAGGAGAAGCTGAGGACGGGAGTAGTAAGAGATTTCAGTGTTTTGGACATCCTCCTAATTCTTTGGTATGAATAGCAATATGATTGATGCAGCAATATCTGCAGGGCTGGAGGGATTTGATACCCAGAGGGAATCAATTAACTGGATTTTGGATATTGGAGCGTTATGACCTTTGTCTGGATCATAATGTTGACATGTAGGAGCAAATATGACTCTTTTCTGATTGTAATTGACTGGAGGTACTGGGAGCAAGGTGGATATTCAGGTTTGCAGATAATGATCCTTAAAGGTGGCTGCAGAACAGTTTAGTGAGCTTTGTCCAGACTTCAGGTTATCAGGTCGTAGGGAGGAAAAGCTGATTTAGAAGCAGCTTCTGGCTCCTTTGCACTCCTTAGTGGGCAAATTACATCCATCTGACATCTTGATTATTGATTTACAGGTGAGTGATGCTGTGGCTTGTTGCAGAGTGACACTGAGTCTGGATTTATTGGGAAAGTTTATCTTATTATCCACTTGTGGTCTTATCCAACATCCTTGGCGAGGAAGTATGAAATGGAGATGTTGTCACTGCTTCATGAATCACCACTGAATAATTGCCTTTGCCACTGCTCACCTGTGAACTGGGAAGGCAACAGAGTCTTTGTGGGGTCTCAGATGGAAAATATGGGTTCTGTTAGGTGTATTATGGTGATGGGCTAACAGGTGGTTGAGCCAACTCAGAGTCAACTTAGCCAATTAACAGGGTGGAGTTAAGGAAACTCCAGCCTGGTGTGGCCAGTGGATGTGAAAAGAGGAAAGGTCAGGGATAGTCCTGCTACTTCACAGTCAGACCTGATGGTCTTGGAGGCCTTTTCCAGCCTAAATGACTCCATAAATAACAGAAAATATTAGGTTAGGAGAGGTCACAGATCCCGGGTGTGAGGAAAGAGATTTTGAATGTGCGTTGAAAAGCGTGGTGATGAGTGAAAAAAGTTCTTGCTACATGTTTTTTTTTATGCATTAATTCTCTGTTGAACTAAACCAAACAACTGGTAAAATCAGTGCTAAAAGCTGGATTTCACAAAAGATCGCAGTTTGTCTTTTATACAGTTTTACATTGTGTTGAGTAGACTTGCAAGTTGTATTTTCCCTATGCAAAAGCATTCTCCTTATTTCTTTTCCTTTACAATCATGGCAGCCAGTAATTTTCCTTTATTATTCCTTTTCCCTTGCTGAATTAGGATTGTGTGGTCAGGTAGCCTTTTCCTTTTCTTGGGCTAAGTCTAAATTAGACAAAGACAGACAGATGTGGCCTTCACATAACTGATTTTCTGCTGATATCTGCATTTTCTGTCTCCTGGCTCATGTGCTGCTGAATATTCCCAGTTCTTCTATATCTTTATAAGTCTTCCCTTTTACTGGAGGAGCTCCATATCTGAGGAATGAAGAATGACAGGTTTCATGGCAACTTTTTTGGAGAGCCTGGAGATGGAGGATTAGCTTTATGGAAGCCATTTACACACCGAGGGAGTTAGAAAGAAAAAGACATATTTAGATGCATGACTAAGTTCTCTAAAACAAGAAATAGCAATGGGAAAAAGTGTAAAGAAAAAAGTTCAGACAAATGATGCAAAGTCTCCCAAAATTTACTTTATTCTCTGAGTTGTTTACTCTTCTGAACATTTTTTCCCTAGTTTTCTTAATTTCTTTATTTTGATCTAATTTTTCTCCTGTTACTCATTGTTGGTGTCCATAATACTCACCCTACTGACTTTTCCTGATCCCAGGCAAGAATTCTTTCATTATCCCTTTCTATTGGAGTCACTGGGATCTTCTGCCCAAGGTTCACCACTTTTAAACTCAGCTTGCTTGGGATATGGTCATCTATAAAAGAAACTACTTAAAAGATGAATTTTAACAAATAGTATATTTAATTTTTTGATAATTTTTATTTGAAATGTTTTGTTGAGGTTTCTGTGATTGCATTTCTGGTGGGGTTTTGTTGTTTGGGGTTTTTATATTTATTTATTTATTTATTTATTCTTTACCATCAAGTCAGTATGAAAATCTTTCAACAAAGACTTTTAGAAAATGTGTTCCTTCTAGAATTATTTTACTTGGATTTCCTAATAATTCATAGAATCATGAAATGATTTGGGTTGGAAGGGGACCTTGAAGATCATGTAGTTCCAGCCCTCAATTAACTTGTAATATTTTATTGTTATGTATTTTAAGTCCCCTCACTCCATTGAGAAAAATGTAAATATTTAAATTTGACTCTAAATGTGGCTGAAAAGTCTAAATTAGACCAACTAGTCTTTTACCACTATTCTCACAAAATGATCTTTTCCTTCAAGTTGCTCCACAATAATTTAAGCTTCATGTTGCTTGATGACACTCCATTGCACTGAATATTTCAGGATGACACTGTGAAGGTGTTTTAAGTTCAAAAACCATCTCTTATGGGTGAAACCAAATTCCTCGTGGTATCAGTCGAGCTTTATTCTTGCTTTCCTCCGTGAGAACAGGCAGTGTGGTTGTTTTGGTTCCTTTCAACTCACTCCTTTTCCATTCTGCTTTGATAAAAACTAAAAGAGGAATATTTTCCTTTTAGTTTTCTTGAGGAAACAGCCACTATCCTTGCAAGGAATCTGAACAGTGTTACATTAATTCAGTTGGAACAATCATGCCACCTGCAGCCACGACTCTGCCTTGCTGAACACAGTTGTCTCTCTTTGGCTTCCCAAAGATCTCCAAAGTCACCATGAGAAACACCCCTTCCCCAAAATACCTCAAATCTAGGGGGAAAGT
Organism: Pseudopipra pipra; assembly: GCF_036250125.1. Lineage (NCBI taxonomy): Eukaryota > Metazoa > Chordata > Aves > Passeriformes > Pipridae > Pseudopipra > Pseudopipra pipra. The sequence continues at coordinate 37,240,599 of NC_087555.1, read as the reverse complement.
TGTATAAGCAAACAGAAATTGCTAAAGTGACCCATGTGGGAAGAGCTGGATTCCATTTTTTTTGTTGTGTGATTTTTTTTTATCTATTTGAAATAAGGACTTCCAAAATATTTTGTTCTTAGGTGATGAGGATGCTCCAAGAAGTTTCCACATTGCTGGAAGTGTTCAAAGTCAGATTGGGCAGGGCTTGGAGCAACCTGGGCTAGTGGAAGGTGGTTCTGCCCACGGCAGGGGCTGGAACTAGATGGTCTTTAAGGTCCCTTCCAACTCAAACCATTCTGGGATTCTATGAATTCCACAATATCTGGGCCTGGTGAATGGGTGTGAAAAATAAGATTGAAACAAAAGCTTCAAGGTGCAGGGCTTCACTTGATTCCAGCTAAACATTGTTTCTCATTAAGGTTGAATTCCTGGCAGTCACATTGCACGGATAGAGCAAAAGTAGCAAACAATTACAGATGAACCAATAAAATAAAAAGCCCTTTTGTGCAATGACAGCATTCAATAATTGTGTCAATGCTGCTTTAAAAGTTTCACTTCCTACAGCATCTCCAGTCCCAAAGTGTCTCATCTGCTTTCTAATTTTCCACAAGATGCTTTTAATATTTTGAGATTGATATTGAACTGCAGGGGTCTAAAAGGTTTCAAAAGATCTTGCATATGCATTTGGAACCAAACGATCAATTAGATTAATAAAGGGGAATTGTAATTTATATATGAAGCCTGTAAACTCTCGCAGAGAGGTATGGAATGAGAAACCAGGCAGCCTGGGGACAGCCAGGATTTAAGGTGAGAAAACAAACACACTCAGCAGGAAAAAAAAAAAAAAGGTGCAGTCAGCACCAGTTTTGTTCTATTAATCCAATACTTCCTGTTACAAATATGGGAGAAATGGGAAGAAATTAGGAATTTAATACAGTACCTGTCAAGGTAATTATCATCTGAAGCCAGTTGTACCTTGGGAATGGTTCTATTGCAGAAACAAAGGAAAAGCTTGTAAATGGGAAATTGTTATTAATTTCCACGAGCCGTCCTGTTCTGGTTGAAATGTTGCCTTCGAGCTCCTCCTTGCAGTTATAATGGCATCCTTTTTTTTTTTTTTTTTTTTTTTTTGCTGTTTCCTTCCTGAAGGATCGTTGGATTGTCAGTTTTATGTTTTCTTAACCGATAGTCATCAACCTTTGCTTAATCATCTTCGTCCTCCAGCCCCTTTCCTGTCCACGGGCTTCTTGGTGCTCCCCAGCTCCCTGGGGGACCCCTCCCATCTCTGCAGGGATCCCTGTGTGAGTGTTTGAGATACCATGAGCAGAACCAGTCAGGAAAAAAAAGAACATGAGCTTTTTCTGTCAGAAAATAGGTTTCT